>NC_088803.1:23534484-23834484 GCF_011386835.1 Chrysemys picta bellii
GAAGTGGTAGATAAGGTTCCCCGGGAAGCAAGTCTAAGGGAAAAAGTTCAGGAGAGTTGTCAGTTTTTTAAAGAGACTTTAATAAGGGCACAAGAGCAAACTATCTCAATGGGTAGGAAAGATGGGAAGTGAGGTAAGAGTCACACAACAAGCAGAAAGTAGGTCAAATTACAAAAGGACAAATATAAAAATGCAATACAAGCATGTAGGGACAAAATTAGAAAGACCAAGGCACAAAACTATATTAAACTAGATTATAGAAAGGGTAACAAAGCATTTTACAAATAACTGAGAAGCAAGAGGAAGATCAAGGACAGGGTAGGCCTGTTACTCAATGAGGGGGAAAGACAACAACAGAAAATGCAGCAATGGCCAAAGTTAAATGCCTTTTCTGTTTGTTTTTTAAAAATATAGCAGTGATTGGACCACTAATCTAGTGAACATCAGTGTAAATGGGGTAGGATCTGAGGCTAAAATAGGAAGAGAACAACTTAAGAATTACTTAGACAAGTTACAGGTCTTCAAGTCAGGAGGGCCTGATGAAATACATCCTAGAATACTTAAGGAACTGGCTGAAGAGACCTCCGAGACATTGGTGATCATCTTTGAGAACTTGTGGAGGATGAGAGAGATACCAGAGGACTGGAAGATGGCATTATATTTGCCCATCTATACAAAGGGGAATAAGGACAACCCGGGGAATTACAGACCAGTCATCTTAACATTGGTATCCGAAATGATAACTGATTATTTGGTCCAACAATCACTATGTAAGCACCTAGAGGAAAATAAAGTAACAACAGTCAACATGGATTTTTCAAGAACAAATCATGTCAAACCAACATATTGTCTTTCTTTGACACGGTTACAAGCCTTGTGGATAGGGTGGAAGCGTATACTTTAGTAAGACTTTTTGACCCAGCCTCACATGACCGTCTCAGAAACAAACTAGAGAAATACAGCCTAGATTAACCTATTATAAGGTGGGTGCATAACTGGCTGGAAAACCATACTCAGAGTAGATATCAATTAAGCTGGAAGGACATATTGAGTGGTGTCCTACAGGAAACTGTTTTGAGTCCAGTTCTATTGAATATCTTCAACAGTACACTTGCCTGTGGACGATACCAATCTGGGATGGGTTACGAGTGCTTTGGAGGACAGGATTAGAATTCAGAATCTTGAAAAACTGGAGAAATGGTCTGAATTAAATAGGATGAAATTCAATATGGACAAATGCAAAGTACTCCACTTAGGAAGGAATAATCAATTACACAAATACAAAATTGGAAATGACTGCCTAGGAATGAGTACTGCAGAAAAGGATCTGGAGTTATAGTGGATCACAAACTAAATGAGTCAACAATGTAATACTGTTGCAAAGAAAGCAAACGTAATTCTGGGATGTATTACTAGGAGTGCTGTAAGCAAGAGGAGAACTAATTCTTCCACTCTGCTTGGCATTGATAAGGCCTCAACTGGAGAATTGTGTCTGGTTCTGGGGACCAGGAAAGATAGATATAGACAAAGTCCATAGAAAGTCCAGAGGAGAGCAACAAAAAATAATTAAAGGTCTAGAAAACATGACATATGAGGAAAGATTGAAAAAATTGGGGTTGTTTAGTCTGGAGAAGAGAAGATTAAGGGGGAAGAGAAGGGGGAGGGGAGGCATGATAAGTCTTTAAGAACAAGAAAGGGTATTATAAACAGGAGGGTGTTAAATTGTTCTCCTTAACCACTTTGGAGAGGACAAGTAGTAATGAGCTTAAATTGCAGAAAGGGAGATTTTAGGTTAGATATTAGAAAAACTTCCTCTCAGGATAGTTAAGCACTGGAACAAATTAACTAAGGAGGTTGCTGTATTTCTGTCATTGGAGGTTTCTAAGATCAGGTTAAATAAACACCTGTCAGGGATGGCCTCGATAATACTTAGCCCTGCCTCAGTGCAGGGGACTGGACTAGATGACCTCTTGAGGTCCCTTCCATTCCTATGATTCTATAACCCTGCCCTCCTTGTGTTAGGTCAGATGTTGCCAGCAGTGAGACACAGAAAGAGGCAGATGAAAAATGAAGATTTAGGAGAACAGAGGGGGAGTAGAAAAGGAAAAGCAGAAGAAGAATTCTTCAGAGCAGATCAGGACAGAGGATGGCAATGCACCAAGGGACACATTTCTATAAACCAAAGATCAAACATGGCTTTGAAAACCACCTTTTCACCCCTTAAGTACTAAGAGAATCTGAAAAGTGACAAATATAAAGGCCTGCGTAGTGGGGCGGCTGCCCCACTCCCTGAGAATTTAGGCTGCAGCAGACCACAGACGCACAGCCAATAAGAGAAGGGCTTATTGGGAGCTAATCAGAGCCCAGATTGGAGGCAGCCAATCAGGGCCAGGCTCTGCCCTATAAAAAGGCTGCTCACTGAGGGAGCAGGCAGTCTGTCCCAGGCCTTTGAGAAGGGAAGGTCTGTCTCCAGAGGTGGGAGACTAGCACCTGGGACAGCGCAGTGCTGGGCAGGCCCAGGGGAGCAGAAGGGAACTCCAACCTGGTGTCTCCCAGGCTACAGGCCCTGAGGGGAAGGGCCTAGCCGGTGCGAGGGGCTGAATGGGAAGTAGCCCAGGGACGTGGACAGATGGAGGGAGAGAAGGAGGACAGAATGGCTGCCACTAGAGGGTCCCTGGGTTGGGACCCAGAGTAGTGGGTGGGCCTGGGTCCCCCCCTTTCCCCCTTGCCTTACACCCGGCTGATGGGAGTGGCCGTCTTGGGCTGCACCAACTCCCTGCCAGGGGGGTGACTTTGGGGGTGCAGTTGCTCACATTGGCTGGGGCGCAGAGGGACAGCTGATTGATCCCCCCGGAAGGCGGTGAGGATGGACTAAGGGGCACTGCCGGAGGACAGTGGCTTGAAGAGGACGCCACGAGTTGGGAGCAATGCGGGTCCACACGCCAACCCGAGGGTGAGACGATGGACGGGACACCACCAGGAGGGGGCGCTCCACTGGACTGAGCTAATTTCTGAGGATGACCAGCAGGGGGCGCTGGGTGGTGAGCCCTAACACCTTTACAGCCTGGAATCCTGAGTGAGACTATACTCAGCATGCCGCAGCTTACATCACAAAGGACATCAAAAGTGGGTAAATATAATTACCCCCATTTTACAGAGGGGAAACCTGAGGCACAGAACATGCACAAAATCCAACATGCACAAAAGAAGCTATTTCTAAGTACTAACAAAGCAAAATCTAAGTACTGAAAAGGATTCTAATATAGTAAAAATGGTCCATGTCTGTTTAAAAATAAAAGGGGGGGGGGGAGAGAACCCAAATCCACATGAAGTTTGTGGTCCTTCAAGGGAGGGAAGGACTCCTAGAGTTAGCCACAGCTAGATATTGTACAGGCAGCTCCTTGGCTAACCTGCAGCCCCTGAATACAGCCAACACACCTCTCCCTTAACCTGCAACACACCCAGCACGGGTAGAGCAGGGGTTCATGTGAACAAGTTCCCACGCTGATCACCTGCTCAGTAGTTTTGCAACATGCACAAATGGAAAGATGTGGACTAAGATGACAGCTCTAACTGCAGGGCCTCTTGACAGGGTTGTATTTAGTTTCAGATGGATTCGGAAAGTCTCTTCCTTTCGAACTGCTCTGCTTATTAGAACCAACACATTTCTGGTTGATAAATTTGCAGCTCAGACCATTACTCTGAAAAGCAAAGTAAAAATGGCACCTTTGTATTCTGCAGATTTGCTCTCCATGTGCATCAGATCTGCTGATGTTAATGATAAAAAGATTTTACTACTGTCAGCCCTGCAGAGTCAACAGAGCTCTGAGAAAGTGCACTGGATTCTTTTATGGCTTGTGCTTCAAACACAGGAATTGTTACTACTTTCCTTAGTGGGGTTGCATATGCACCTCTACAATCTTCAAACGATGCTCACCATTATTCCTGTGAAATTCTACTGAAGGCCATGAGGTTACACAGGTGCAACTGAGGACAGCATTTTGCTGGAGAATCATCATTACCAGAGGTGATGCGCATAAAAAAAAAAAGTCCAGCTTGACTCTCAGATTCCAGGTGGAGTCTGCAAGGCTGGCAGTTAGAAAAATCCACTTTTACTTGTAAACTGAACAGATCTGATGTGGTGACCCAAGGAGCCATTTTTAGAGAGTCCCATCTCAGAGTACAGCTGCATTTCAGACTTACAGAGCAAATAAAGGGCATAGAGGTGCCTACTCCCAGATGTGCGATTCCATCAGCAGACAGCATTCCCTCTCAAGAGTGCTTTAGCAAAAGCTTCCTTTTCTGCCCCAATTTTCCACACTTACCTTCCTGAAGACAGAGCCACGTCTTTCAGAGCCATCAGCAGACTCTCTCCTTCCACATACGCAAAAGATAAATTGATGCAGCCTGCATAGTTTAAAAAAAGAGTGTCTGCTGAACTCCAGGGAAAGTCCTAACCCACATCAAAGGGGGGCACCATTCTACTGTACCAGGTTGAGCCAAGTTCCACTGGGCTCCCTGCATGCAGACTCAGGTTCAAGGCGGGGCAGGCAGAGGTCAGAGGGCCTGTAGGACTGGCCATCAAGGCTGTGGAGTCCTGCAGGATTTCTCTTCCCTTGAACTCTGCATAGTGACTGTCCTAATCCCTATTTCAGTCACTTAGCCTGAGTCCTGGAACAGGCTATAGACCAAAGGGAAGCAGGCCAAGGACTCTGCAGCTCACTGGATCTAAACCCCATAATTCCTGAAGTGCACGGACATACCTGCAGCAGCTGCTGGGTTTATACTAACTAGGAGTTTTTACTGAATTAATAACGAAAAAGTCCGTGCCCCCGGTTATTCATTCTGGTACTAAATCCAACACATACTTCAGCTTTGGCATTTAAACTTTTTTTTTGCCCCCAAATTTTCAAACTATCTCAGTCTTTTATACTGATAGGGTGTAATTGCACAGGGGAAGCTGTTACAAGAGAACAGAATGCTTCCATAAAAGCATCAGGGACAACAAGAAGTCTGGCAAAGCCAGAGGGATCACCAGAGCTAGTCTGACCTCTTGTAGATCACAGGCCACCAACACCACCCCCACACTAAACCCAACAACAAAAATGAGACCAAAGTATGTCCACCCATAGAAACCTAGACTACTATGTGCCACAGGCAGAGAACAGGAGGGACCGCGGTGCCCCAGTGCCAGGGTCCCTCCAAAGGGGAGCATTAAGTGAGATATACTCTGATAATCCTGACACGTGACCCACACCCACACGTTGCAGAGGAAGGTGAAAAAAATCCAAGTGACTGCCAGTCTGACCAGGGACAAATTCCTTCCTGACCCCACATATGGCGATGAGTTAGACCCTGAGCATGTGAGCAAAAACCAGCCATCCAAGGACCTGAGAGACAGAACAGGGTCATGGCTTCACTAACCATTCACAAAGCAACCAGTCACCCCATCCCATATCGCCACCACTGCATCCAGACAACTAGCTAGATGTGTCTGTTAAAATGAGCAGCAGTGAAAGTTTCAACCTTCTGGGGGGAGGGATAGCTCAGTGGTTTGAGCATTGGCCTGCTAAACCCGGGGTTGTGAGTTCAATCCTTGAGGGGGCCACCTAGGGATCTGGGGCAAAATTGGTACTTGGTCCTGCTAGTGAAGGCAGGGGGCTGGACTCGATGACCTTTCAAGGTCCCTTCCAGTTCTAGGAGATAGGATATCTCCATTAATTTTACTTTTAAGGTGCTATTATTAGGGCTGAGCATCAACACATCGTTGAGATGAGTGGGGCAGTTCGTAGCTCTCAGACATACAGCATGAGGCTGCCTGCAATCTCAGGAAGTCATCACCATATTGGTTCACATTAAGGGATCTTCTAGAACGTTTTCATCTCAACCAGAAGGGTTAAAACCTTTTATTTATAAAATAACAGAAAAAGCAGAGTTTGCAGGAAGGGGTGGATTCTGTAACCAGAGAAATATCAGATTCTGCTAATACCTGGATAGTGATGCTCTGGGTCTCCATTCATAACCACATCTGGAATTTCAGTCATTATTTTTGTAATGAGTCGGTCCGCCAATACAGAGATTCGCTTATAGTCATACTAAGAAAAGAAAGAGAGAGATTGATCAGTCTAATAAATGATTGATGGGTTCAACTCTCCCTCCTTTACCAACCACACACAATTACCACCCTGGGCATGGACATCAGTACTTGGAGTTGGTTGGACTATGGCAAGACAGACATTAAAGACTTATTTTTTAAAAAGCCTCATCTCTGGTACCCTTTTAAAAATAACTCTGAGTTAGTAGTTTGGTATTTGTCAGCTCAGCCTGCTGCCCAAAACAAACCAAATTATCAGTTAAGAAAACTTTACCCATAAGAACTATCAAGTGAACTTTCATATAAACACAAAAAGTTTGAGTTTCAATATTAGCACTTTTTAGATAATGGTTAAAGTGATAGAGTAGTTTGCAGTATTACAGAGCGCTCCTGTTTTGCTACGGTCAGAAATGCCCATTACATAATGGAGATGTCCGCCTCACTATGGCAACTAGGAGGCTATCCACACTGAATTATGTGCACCCAGTTCTCTTTCTGAAGAGACGCCTGCTGGATTCAGTAATAAGAGAATTGCTGATTGTCTAGAAACTACAATATGACTGGAAGGACCAAGGCCCCCCAAGGCATATCCCCTGCAATTTCAGGAAACTGACCATGTGGGATATATGCAAAGATGATTTCCTCTGCCCTTCAACTTCACCATAATTAACTGTGACAGGATGGCAATGGCCCTTTAATAGAGAAGATGCACTTGACTCATCAGCTGCCTCCTAATTGGGTTTATGCACTGGCACCTGGGGCACACCAAGATTCAATTCAGGCAGGTGGGAGCTGCCATAGATACGAGGCTATAGTGGTTCCTGGGAGAAGGCTGAAGAGCAGCAGTGGGGTTTGCCTGCTGATCTTCCCCAAGTCAGAGAGCTGAAGCTGAGGGCCAGAGAGGGCTGAAGGCAGGGGAGCAGTGGGGGTTTACCTGTTTAGTCTCCATACTGGAGGGAGAGATAGCTGAGGGCCAGCAGGAGTGAGGGATGACCTCTCAACAGAGGGGCTCTGGGGGATCCCCCTGGAAAAATCAGGGCTGCAGTCCATCTGGAAGGGCTGGGGTGGCTGTCCTGGTAAAAGGGCAGGAGAGGCCCAGAGAAGAGCCTGGGTGTGGTAGAAGATGCTGGAGAATGGTATCTGCTATGTTGGTGGATTAGAGGATATGAGATACTTAGGACTACATGCCTGGAGGTGATAAATGAACTACATTTGGGGACCTTTTTTATGGGCTATTTTGTACTATGCTTATAATAAACTCGCCCCAAGCAGGGCATTAGTGAGTCAAGAAAATGTCCCGTGGAGTTCTGGGGACTCTGAAGAAGAGAAACTGAGACAGGCACATCTATCATGCTGCAGCCTGCTGCAGGAGGGCGCTCTAGGCAGAAATCCACCCAAAATTTCTTACATGTGTTCCTCTGACAGAAAAGATTTTCCTCTGAGCAGCATGTGGGTAATCTAACAAGCTGTTGGTCAGGTAAAACAATTTGAAAACTATTAAGTGTTTAATTTTTGAAAAGTATTCCTAGGTTTTTTTTTTTTTTTTTTGGAACGTCTACCTCAAAAATGGCTTGGCACAGAAACTCCAAAATTAGTCTACCTTGTTGTCCTCACTGAGGACTGGGCCTTTTGATTATTTCTGGAAAATGTGACTGATTGTCACTGCAATCTAAATTCTCTAACTCTGTAATCAGACAACCCTATTATAGACAGTTGTATACTATGGATTTTCCTTCTAGACCTTGGAGAATTTTACTGACTCTCTCAAGTTCTCTGGCAATGACTCACATAGGGCTTATAATCTCTGAAGAAGCAGATCCTTCCACCAGATGTGGATAGCATGAGCCGCCTATTGGTTATTTTGAACCAGAGATGTACACTGGGAGGAGGAAGGAGAACTCTGGTTCTGGCAAAGCCTATCCACACCACAGGCAGACCTCTCAAGCACTCCACATTAGGTGGCTCCCTCTGCATTCAGGGCAGATGGCTTCTGCTGTTCTACTTCAATCACAAACTTTGCACTTGTTTGGCCCCTCTTCCTCTACCACCCGCCAATCCCTCCTGTAAAGGAGCAAAGGGAGAGACCAAGTGGTGCAGAAGCTAACTGTTTTTGATGGAGCAGAGTGGAGTCTATACATGTCCCCCAGGGAGAGGAAGGAGTGGAGCAGGCCCTGAGCTGCCATGCTCTTAGAATCATAGAATATCAGGGTTGGAAGGGACCTCAGGAGGTCATCTAGTCCAACCCCCTGCTCAAAGTAGGACCAATCCCCAGAAAGATTTTTGCTCCAGATCTCCAAATGGCCCCCTCAAGGATTGAACTCACAACCCTGGGTTTAGCAGGCCAATGCTCAAACCACTGAGCTATCCCTCCCCCCATTCTGCTCTTCACAGGCAGAAGAGAGGATTGGGGGCTACTCCATGCCCACCTCCCCTCTTGCGAAAATATCAGTTCAAGCTGCTCTTGGGTCTCTCCCTCAGAGGCCTCTCTCTGCTCCTTGAAATGGGGTGAACTAAAGTAGCAGCAGCTAGGAGCGTTCTGGATGCCAGAATGGCACCAGCAGCAACAAAGGAGCCAGCAAAGGCAGAGCCCAGGATACATTTCATTTCATTTAGTCGAGGACAGCATTACTTTGTGCCAGGAGGGGCAGTCTTAGCTGGTTGGGGAAAATCCCCTCCAGGAAGAAGGGCAAACGTTCCCCCGAGGGGCAAGAGCAGGGAGTAATTCCACACTTTGTCATTTGTCCCACATTTGGGTGGCTTGTGCTGTACATTGGCAGGCTTGAATATTGGGAGGTTTGACTGCAGGTTCTGGTAGGCACGCCCTGGGCATGTGGTGATTGCTCTTCCTAGTTCTGCAGAATGTATAATCAGAGCTGAGACTGCAGAACATACAAATTCTGCAGGAGTGTAGCCTCCAACAGAGCTTCCGTAGACTACAGAGCTTAGTCGATTCAAACTTTTTTATATGGTTTAGGCATTAGAATGGGACAGATGGCCACACTGTTAGCATGGCTTACACAAGCCAATATGACTTGATTCCCATACCAGGTTTTCTTGTGTTAACTTTGATTTGTAATAAACTCAGTTATTACATGCATTGTAAGAACTGAGACAGGCTGAGCAGACAGATGAGTACAGTAAACACACATACCCACTTGATATTTCACTAACTTGGGTATAAACAGTTTTGAGACTTATACCCCCTATCACCACCACACTGGCTGACAGATACCCCCACCACGCCACCCATGGCCCCCCACTAGTTGATCTTCAGTGCAACCAGGATTTTTCCAAGGGGCAAGATGAACAGAGTGGGGTGATTATTTGAGAGTGGAGTCGTATTTTAATGCAGACAGGATAGGTAACATTTTCAAAAGCACCCCAGTGACTTAGGAGCACAAGTCCCATTGACTTGCAGTGAGGCTTAGACTCTTAAGTGCCTACAGCACGTAATGGAATTTAGGTACATATGACAGGGTACAGTTATGTCTACTTTGTATTACTCTGTAATAAAATACTGAATTGTTTATGCACAAAGAGCCCCTTTTACTATCAGTGAAGGTATAAGGCACATAACTTCATGCATGGGGCACATTCACACTTCTTTGGGGATGCTGTGCTCACATACATATTGTCTAAAAATGTAAAAGGAAACAAGGCTCTCCCAGATTTGGGGGGGGGGGGGGGGTTGTCTGCAAAACTGTCGCAGAAAACCAATAGATTGAAACCAGTCTAAAGCAGAAGTGGTTTCAAGATCACCTTCCAATCCCCCAGAAATGTCTGCAGGGAAGACTTCAAGGGGCTCACTCAAATCTACATCAGGAGAATCACTTTAATACTCAGTCTCAACAGTGAGAATCAGAATCCAGCCTGCCAATATTGCAGGTGTACATGCTGGAAAAGGACTTCTTTGGAGTGAAATGTGGTCCCATTAAAGGGGCCAATGGAAAGATTCATTACAGCCCATGCATAATGGGCAGGAAAGAATCTAAGAACATGTCATGTACTATTATATAGGAAAATGAGACAAAATTGATCTCCATATACCTCCATCTCTTGTTGAGACACTTCACACGCTGCCCCAAGGCCAACTGCTAAAGGTGTAGGCACAGTCCCAGATCGCATTCCTCTCTCCTGGCCTCCCCCACTCTGTAAGGGTTCCAACCTCACCCGGGGCCGACGGCGAATATAGATAGCACCAACTCCTTGAAAACAAACAAAGAAGCTGGGCATGTTCAGGACATATATACTTTTGAAATTACCACAAAGGATACCAGCACTGAAAGAGACCACCTCCTTCTCCTTCAAGAACTGCTCATCTGGATCCCTGTCAGGGATCCGGGGAGGAGAGAGAGAGAAGCACCCACAGGTGTATGAACTCAGAATCTTCCAGAAACCAGTGTGCACTGAAGCTGTTCCTCCTCTGGACAACTGTCCCCTCCTGCATGGTTCTGAGTGTCTGAGAGAGAGAGGCCTCAACCTCTCCCCAGTTTGCTTTGGCAACAAAAGGTTCAGTGTGCTCAGAGCACAACATCCCCAGTGCTACCCTAATCATTTCCCCACTTTTGGATGTTACTGCCAGTATATGGTTAACTAGAAGTATTTTGTTGCCCATGCTGTTAGGCACAGTCTGCTTCGGCTGCTTCCCCAAAAGTGGTCTTGCTAGGCTGATTTTTGTGTGTAGATATTCTTACTTCCTTAGCTCCATCATCCAATCTTTTCCGTCCCGAGGCAGAACTCTCTGACTCTGCAGGCCAGGAATCTTTCCAGAGGGTCTCTCACTTTCTGTTTCTGGGGGCAGTTCATCAGATGAGCTGCGCTTCAAGGAGCTAATTTGACAGTTTTGAAAGACACTTTTGCACCTCAAGCCACCCTTCCCTCGTTGAATTAACTTCTAGTCTCACACAGGGGAGACTGGTGCATTTCCCACCATTGCGTTTCCATGGCACCAAACATTGCCACCAAAAGCATGGCGGTAGTGACAATTTTTCCTCAGAGGCAGTGGCATACACATCTGCCATCTAATTGGTTCTATCTGTTTATTGAAAATATTTGTCCAGCCTACAATGCTGTAGTATTTGAACACCTTACAATCTTTAACATATTTATCCTTCAAACACCCTGCGAGGTGGGGCAGTGTTATCTGCATTTTACAGATGAGGAGCTACGCACATAGAGGTTAAGTCCCCTGCCCAAGGTCAATTATTATCTCACCAACCTTGTGTTTTTATCTTTTATTGCACCGACTTCTGTTGGTGAGAGAGACAAGCTTTCAAGCTACACAGAGCTGAAGAAGTTGGTCCAATAAAAGATATTACCTCATCCCCTTTGTCTTGCTAATATCCTGGGACTGACACAGCTACAACAACTCTGTGTTGCTTGACGTTACACAGGAAGGCCATTGCCGAGCAAGGAACAGAATCTATGTGCCTCCCACCCCTAATCTAGTACCCTATGCACTGGCCCAAGCTTTTTCTGAATAGACCACATTTGCCCCACGGTGTGTCTTCAGTCCTCAGGAAAGCGTGCTTATCAAAAGGCAATGTCTTGGCAGACTTCTTGAGCAGAGTTTACAATCAACAGAATGAGTGGCCCCTCAAAGATTCAACTTTTCATCACCCATTCCAAGGGTGATGGGCAAGCCACACCTAGATCTCAATGCCACCAAGAAAGCATCAGGTGTCTCCAGTTCTGCTGTAGGGACAGGACCCAGTATCACCAGTCACTTTTTCTTCTGGACTGGGGTCAAGAGTCCTATGTACATTTACAGAGTTAGGCAGGATGGGTCCAGGATGCTGCTGGTAGCCTGGGTAGTTTTCGTTTTCTGACCCTCGTGGGACTGCGGTAAGAATCACAAGCCCTGGACCCCAATCAATCAGGTCTCTTGTCTCAGGATTGGTGATATTCTCCACCCAAATCTAAATGCTCTCTGGCTAACAGCTTGGCTTCTGGATTTCTGGGATCACTATAATAGTCTGCTAGTGTTTAAAAGATGCTATTGGAAAGCAGGAAGCCTTTAGACCAGACAGACCTACTCACTAATAAAGAGGAAGACATTCTCTTTCTGGGCAACTCATGAGGGAGCAGATCTGATATGGTCCTCCATCGCTTTTGCCTTGGAGTGTACTTGAAGAAAATTCAGACTGTTTGAAGTGTATGTGGCTACATCTCATCTCTCTTCCCCCACCCATCCAAATGCACAAATTGACAATCTTCATTCCCCTTACAATACCCAAATTTCTGAAAGGCTTCCCCCATATATTTCCTCCAGCACACAAACAACCTCTGCTATGGGATCAGCATCTTGTTCTCATAAAGCTTGTGGGACTGTTGTACAAATATTTTTAAAACTGTTGTCTGTACCATCTCTCTGAAGACAGCATTCCTCATAACACCAGCCAGAGCTATCGAGATACAGATTTGATGGCAGATCCTCCCTACATCACATTGCATAAGGATAAAATAGTCCTGCACTCTAACCCCAAATTCCCATCTAAAATGGTCTCTGGTTTCTGTTCAAACAGGCTATTAGCCCATCTGAATTTTTCCTCAAGCTTTTCATTCATACCCAGGGAGGTCAGGCTCCACCCTGTAGCCATCCAGAGGCTCAAATTATACATTAGAAGCAAGAGGAAGACTAAGGACAAGGTAGGTCCATTGCTCAATGAGGGGGGAAATGGCAGATGTGCTAAATGCCTTTTTTGTTTCAGTTTTCCCCAAAAAGGTTAGTAGCGATTGGACATCTAATGTAGTGAATGCCAGTGAAAGAGAGGCAGGATCAGAGGCTAAAATAGGGAAAGAACAAGTTAAAAATTACTGACAAGTTAGATGTCTTCAAGTCACTAGGGCCTGATGAAATCCATCCTAGAATACTCAAGGAGCTGCCTGAGGAGATACCTGAACCATTGGCGATTCTCTTCAAAAAGTCATGGAAGATGGAAGAGATTCCAGAGGACTAGAAAAGGGCAAATAAAGTGCCCACCTATAAAAAGGAGAATAAGGACAACCCGGGGAATTACAGACCAGTCAGCTTATCTTCTGTACCTGGCAAGATTATGGAGCAAATAATTAAGCAATCAATTTGCAAACACCTAGAAGATAATAAGGTGATAAGTAACAGTCAGCATGGATTTGTCAAGAACAAACTGTGTTAAAGCAACCTAATAGCTTTCTTTGATGGGTTAACAAGCTTTGTGGATGGGGGGGAGAGGGGGGAAAGAAGCGGTACATGTGATATATTTTGACTTTAAGGCTTTTGATACTGTCTCACATGTCCTTCTCATAAACAAACTAGGGAAATACAACATAGATGGAGCTACTATAAGGTGGGTGCATAACTTGTTGAAAAACCGTTCCCAGAGGTTCACAATCTACCTGGAAGGGCATATCGAAAGGGGTACTGCAGGGCTCAGTTCTGGGTCTGATTCTGTTCAATATCTTAATCAATGATTTAGATAATGGCATAGAGAGTACACCTATAAAGTTGGTGGACGATACCAAGCTGGGAGGGGTTGCAAGTGCTTTGGAGGATACAATTAATATTCAAAATGATCTGGACAAACTAGAGAAATGGTCTGAAGTAAATAGGATCATGTTCAATAAGGACAAATGCAAAGTACTCCACGTAGGAAGGATCAGTTGCACACATACAAAATGGGAAATGACTGCCTAGAAAGGAGTACTGCAGAAAGGGATTGGGGGTCATAGTGGACCACAAACTAAATAGGAGTCAACAGTGTAACACTGTAGCAAAAAAAGCAAACATTCTGGGATGTATTAGCAGGCGTCTTGTAAGCAAGACACGAGAAGGAATTCTGCTCTACTCTGCGTTGATTAGGTCTCAATGGGAGTATTGTGTCAGTTCTGGGCGCCACATTTCAGGGAAGATATGGACAAATTGGAGAAAGTCCAGAGAAGAGCAACAAAAATGATTAAAGGTCTTGAAAACATGATCTATGGGGGAAGACTGAAAAAATCGGGTTTGTTTAGTCTGGAAAAGAGAAGACTGGGGGGCACGATAACAGTCTTCAAGTACGTAAAAGATTGTTACAAGGAGGCCTGAGAAAAATTGTTCTTCTTAACCTCTGCTTCTTTCCTATCCTCAATAGGGTTAAATTGCAGCAAGAGCAGTTAAGATTGGACATTAGGAAAAACTTCCTAACTGTCAGGGTGGTTAAGCACTGGAATAAATTGCCTAGGGAAGTTGTGGAATTTCCATCATTGGGGATTTTGAAGAGCAAGTTAGACGAACACCTGTCCGGGATGGTCTAGATAATACTTAGTCCTGCCATGATTGCAGGGGACTGGACTAAGTAACCTCTCGAGGTCCCTTCCTGTTCTACAATTGCATGGTCTCCATTCCTGGACTATGCAAGGCCAGTATTTAGAGTTCTACATGCACTTATACACAGCTTTACTCCTTTAAATTTGCCTTCTAGACTGCTCTCCTGAATTGGGTGTTCCTTGCTGTAATCACTTTTCACCAATGCTCCTCAGCTTCACCTTCTGGAGGGTCAATACAGCTTGTTCCACTCCAAAGAGTGGGGATCCACATGGACAATTGCCAAATGAGAAAAATTAAACACACGGTTCTCAGAGATGATCACCTTCTACACTCCCTCCCTATTTCAAAGATTTGAGTTAAGGATTTCTAAATCAGTGGAAGGAATGGCATACTTGTGTTCTCTTGGATTGCTGACACTGGCCCTATCACACTGTGGCTTTACAGCAACACTGTCAACATCAGAGCTACTTCACACCTATCTGAAGTCTCCTTCTAAGCCACTCAAGTGGGGCCACTGGCTGCAAACCTAAATTTGTGTGTCTGACCTTTTCCCCCAAATCCATTCACCCCCTAAAATCCTTCTCCTCCAAATCCATTCACCCCCTGATGGCGGCAGGGATCCAGTCCCACCGGGGTGGGGGAGAAGTAGTAAGGTGTTCAGAAATAGTGCACGTATTAGTGGAGGAAGCTGTGGAATAAGCAACAAAATATTTCCTGTGAAACAAGAGGAGGGGTAGAACCTGAACCAGATCCCTCCCAGGGCAACAGTGATGGAGCAAAGCACTTTGAGTCTCCAGGGGGCTCCAGTTATCTTAGAGCTCTCAGTCAACAGAACACAGCCCTGTCTGGACTTTTGCCCCATGTGGAACATGAGCAGCTAACACTACATGAGCCTTGCAGCCTGTCCACATGCTTGATGGTGGGCAGGCACGATCCAGATGCCCACTGCAGGTTTGGCAGCACAGCCTGTCTGTCAGAGGAATTCACTTTCTACAGCCCAAGTAATGCTAAGATCACTAGAACAGTAAGGTTGGAGAAAACTGTTTCTGCTTTGGTTTATGTTGGGCACTTTGTGTTTAGTTAGTTCCATTGTTTAACCTGTATATTCAGACAGCCTCCCATTTATGTGAGGGGAGAGAAACATTTTAATAAATAGGAAAATATGATTGTCAGAGCACAAGAACTGACAGTTAGACTATGGGAAAGGTGTAGCACCAAACTTTTAATTCTGCCTAGCTGTTGACTGAGTCACTACTATCAGCTAAGAGAGCACTCTGAAGAGGTACTGTGCACTGATGGAACCTGTTTGCTTCCCAACAGCAGAAAGAGAGTATGGATTAAGGCTGTGGCAGAAAGGAGACACACAGGCCTTAGCACACATGTGCTCTGTCAGAGACTTCATGCTAGTCACAGGGCCCTTTGGAAAATTTTGCCTCTTTTTCATTAAAAAAAAAAAAAAAAAATACTAGACTAGATCATCCAAGTATGCCATGATTGGTTAAATGATTACTGATAAACTCTATTCATTCAAGAAGAATATGACGGGTTTATAAGTTATCTGAACAATTCACAGAATGCATGCTGAAACAAAGTAACCCCAAGACAAGCTTGGAAACATCAATCCCTTAGAAAAACAATCAATCAATACCTTTTGGACCATAGATTTTATGGCCACTGATGCTCATTAGGTCAATTTTCATATCATTGACATCCATAGGGATTTTACCAACTGCCTGTGCAGCATCGGTGTGGAAGAAAACCTTACGAGAGCTGCAGATCTGACCTGGGATAAGAACACCACAACAGCAAAAAACAAGACAGTTAGTTACTTATCTCATTAAATGCATTAACGTACCTGAAAAGTGTCACCTTGCAGGGAGCAGGAGCAGTTTTGTGGGGAAAAGGGAGAAGAAAGGAGTATTCTTAGGTTGTTCTAATTTTTTAGTCAGTTGTCTATGGACTGTTTTGCAGCTTTTCCAGCGGACACCCAAGCTTAGTTGTACACGGCTCAAGGCTAGAACTAGCTGAAATTTAGAGGCAACAGAAAGGCTACAAGTTGCTTCCTTATCATAGACGTTAGAGACAAAAATGTCATCTTGTCAAATGCAGGACTGTCCCCTATGGAACTACAGTGCATGGCTGAGTTTATTCTTTTGTCTTAAGCGATGAGGGCTTCTATCACTTCTTTTGGAAAAGTCTACTCACAACCTGGCAGATCTGCCTTTAGAAATTCTCCTGGTAGTCCACCTAGATTTTTCCACTTCTCAATTCCCTTTTATCTTAAGAATATCCCATTCATCAGGCTAATATAATTTCTCTCCTTCATTGGTGTTCATACTCATCAAGTATCTGTATGCTTATGATCCATTCCCCACTGTGTTGTCACTTAGCCAACTTCTGCAAATTTAGCTTTTAATCTTTACTCAAAAAACAGAAGCAATACTCTCAGTTCCCACCTCACTGTGGTTGCTCTTCTCTGAACTTTCTTCAGACTGACAGTAACTTTCTGGTGCCCAGAAGTGAGCAATATTCCAATTGTAGCTGCACCATATCCGCAGAGAGAAAAACTATTACTACCCTATGACATGATGGGCCTCCAGGCAGAGTGATCTTTTTTTCTTGCCAGATCAGTGTAAACTCTCATTTGATCCGCAGCGGACTCATTTCTAGGTCTCATTTTGCACGACTGTTCCCTAAGATTCTCCAACACACAATGTGTGTGTATTTCAGATTATTGTGAACAAGTAGTAATTTTGGCTGCCAATAGCAAAGCTTTGCTTTAAATTGCAAAAGCCAGGTAGGAGCAGAAAACAGTGCACCTCACTCTCATTATAAGGCTACGTGACTGTAACAACTCCCCGTTAAAAATATCAGATGCAGTTTTAGTTTACATTTTTAAGTGATTTAAGAACATAGTTTGAGACAGCAAAACCATCATCAAAACAGTCTCAGACAAGACAGGCCAATGGATTGTTTCTGATCCTTCAAAACAATGTAGCTTCCTTAGGGCCCAGTTTCATTACACCTGATATTAAACCAATATGCCTTTTTAGTACTATTAGCCAAAGTATATTTCATATACATATTGCACATGTTATTGATATGTATTACACATCAGATCAACATTATATAATCTTAACTTTAAGTTGTATTATGCTCACTCACATCAAGAGATCCCCCCAACACCCTGCAAAGTTAAATATAACATCTGGCATTAGTGAATATAAACCCTATCAAAATCAAGATACATGAGTGTTCTATCCTGGTACTAAGTTGGGAGTGCCTTCATGGCCCAAGTGGTTTGGAATACTGTGTTCAAAAGCAAGAGATAAAGGATACACTGGTACCAAAAAAAGAAGCTAAAAGCTAATTGATTGGTGAATTTTAGCCTTGGGTGACATACAGAGTGGTTTTAACTTGTAAACAAGTAACTATAAATACAGCTAGTTTGTGGGGCATATTTTGGGGAGCATACCTTCCATATAAGGTCATTTGGCATGCTGTGAGAAACAGCTTCCCAGAATGATTAGTAATGTAGTGACTCTTTTTCCTGTACTGTCAGCCAATTTTATTGCTAAAACTGGGTAAGTTTGGTTATTTGGTCTCCTGAACATTTTTCATAATGAACCACATGTGTAGTAGTATATACAAAGCAGAGGATACCGTTTTTCAAGTCAGAGTCATTTATATTAGGTTGCTGGAAGACAGTGCCTACTTACCAATGTCACTAATTGGCTGCTTTACACCTATTTCATTGTTCACAGTCATTATGGACACCAAGCTTGTGTCTGGTTGGAGCGCATCCTCCAGTTCCTGGTGAAAACATTGAAAAGACACAGATGTAGTGCCCAACGTAACTAAAAGTACAAGCAAAAGCCGCCTACAGTTTAGTGTTGGGATGCTGTTAAATTTGACTAAAACCCAAGGCCTAAAAACCAGAACACCTAAAATATTTAACAGGAAAAACACTGATATGATTTGGCTATCCAAAAGTACCAAGTTTTTGGACTTTGAGTAAAATAAAAACCCTGACAAATTTGTGTTTACAGTAGATAAGAAATGTTGACATTGAACTAAAGAATCACATAGTGTGCTTTCTAAAATTCCCCTTTTAACAGATTAAGACGGAGGATAATATACTATGATAAACACATACTGATCTAACATTGAAATGAAGGATCGCTAATAATAAAATAAGATTAATTGTTAGCTATACATTTAATAAATTGTAATTATGGATATAGAGGAAGTATTAGACAAGGCAATACACAGGCCACGGCTTTGCCTGGCACGAGGATATTTTTTGTTAATTTCTCTTTTATATAATTTGCTGATTTGTTTAAAATGATACTGTTGGCAAGATAAGTAATGTATCATGCTGGAAGATGTAAGTAAGAGGTACGAACATGCACTGATAAACACAAACTCCCTTTTTCTGGGACCGAGGGCAACATGATCCCAAAACTGCAAATTCAGCAAGAAAATTATAGACATTAGGTGATTAATGCTTGGACATGAATATGTATGGGTTATGTACAATTCAATGGATATGTGTTGAATGCAGATTGGAGGAAAATTATGTAATGGAGCATGTGAAAACGTATCAGAATACATGTAAAAATGAACCCAAGGCTGGAGAAACGCCATATCAGAAACTAATGAACGAAACTGAAGGACCAGACCAAGAGATCAGGGGAGGTAATGATAACTCTGGAAGGAGGGACTTTTTGGTGCCCCAAAATGTGCAACTTTGGCCCATTTAACTATTCCATGTATGTCCAGACACAATAAGTATTGACAATAATTCTGTCTGAAATTGTATTAAAATAAAGGCAAAACTAATAAAGCCTCAATTGGGTGGATGTGTGACTCCGTTTCCCATCGTACAGACCCAACACTTAGCTTCAGTGTTGATAGCAAATTACATTCAGTTAAGAAAAAGTTCCTGTAGTTCTTTGGAACTACAAATGAAAATTATGGAAGTGTTGGAATAAATCCTGATTCAATTTACTGACAGACGTTCTAAAAGGAGATAGAGCAGGCTCAGGCAGAACACCACCAATCACCAACCAGCACATCTATCAGTTAAAAAAGAACCCATTTTCAGAATTAGCAGTAATACTAGTTATACATAAATAAAAGCAGCATGACTGTTTAATTTCTAGATCATTTAATATCCACATGAACAACAATGTATGACTAGGTCACAGCCATGAAATCTTTGCTACGCTTGTCACGGTTACTTTCATGCCAGCTTGTTTCTAGTGTATTTTATTAATAAAAAAAACAAAAAAACCCAGATAACACGTCTAAAGAAATGGCAAGTCCTCCGAATTCAAGAAAATTATTGCAATACACAAGGAAGGAGAAGGGGGGAAAAGGAAGATTACTGTCAGCAGAGTTATCTGAGAGCAGGAGTAACAATCATGCATTACATGCAAAAGAATATGAAAGTCATCACTCAAAGCTGGGTATCTGGCCCAGAGATAAAGTTGACAGCCCTGTGTAGCAGAATACACCCCAAGTACTAATGGGTATCCGGTGGCCCGAAACCCAAGCATTGCAGCCTGAGCCTGGGAGGGATGAATTCATAGATTAATAAATGTTTAAGGCCAGAAGAAACCATTCATATAATCTAGTCTGATGTCTTGCATTGCACAGGCCACAGAATCTCACCAATATTTCATACTTCATGGCCAACTGCACCCCACTGTATGCCATTTACTTAGGTTTTGTGTAAGATGGGAAATGGCCTGATTGGAGTGTGTACAACTGAATAGGAGGTGATGGGTGGTGGAACACAAAGCCCAGCATAGATGCTTATCATTCAGGCTCAGAGGGGGAAGCCTAGAAGAACCAACACAAAAGCTTTAATTGCCTGTACTGATGCTGTGGAGGGGAACCATCGTTAGAAAGCAACAGCCATACAAGCCAAGAGTCCATTACAAGAGGATTTTAGGCAGTTCTTAAAAACAAAAGAACAGCCCTACTGGGTCAGACCAATGATCCATCTAGCTCAGTATCATGTCTTCCAACAGTGGCTCGTGCCTCGATTCTTCAGAAGGAATGAACAGAACAGAGCAATTTATAGAGTGATTCATTCCCTGTCGTCCAGTCCCAGCTTCTGGCACTCAGAGGTTTAGGGACACCCAGAGCATAGGGTTGCATCCATGAACATCCTGGCTAATAGCCATTGACGGACCTGTCCTCCATGAACTTGTCTCATTCTTTTTTGAACCCAGTTGTACTTTTGGTCTTCACAACATCCCATGGCTAGGAGTTCCACAGTTTGACAGTGCGCTGTGTAAAGAAGTAAATCCTTTTGTTTGTTTTAAACCTGCTGCCTATTAATTTAATCAGGTGAGCGCTGGTTCTGGTGTTATGTGAAAGAGTAAATAACACTTCCTTATTCACTGTCTCCACACCATTCATGATTGTATAGATCTCTATCATATCCCCACTTAGCTGTCTCTTTTCTAAGCTGAACAGTCTGTCTTTTTAATCTCTCCTCATATAAAGCTCCTCATACCCCTAAATAACTTTGTTGCCCTTCTCTGTATTTTTTTCAAATTTTTTTGCCTCTCTAATCTCCTTGAGCATTTCACAGCCAGTCACCATCCTGGTCAGGAGTATATTCCTACTGCTATACTCTTATTATTCAAGCACGGAATTTCTGTCTATAGAGAGTCTATGTTATGGTTTGATTCATTTAATATTTTTACTATATTTGACTGGGCTTTCTTTCACGTGTAGTGCCACTCCTCCACCAGCACAACTGACTTGGTCATTCCTGTATATTTTGTACCCTGGTATTTTGTTCAAAAGAGATAAACAAAACAATTTGTGACTAGACTCCCAGATGCTTTGTCAGCTTCAGGAAGAAGCCAAGGAAGCAAGACTTTACCGAAAAGAAGCTTGGGGAGGGGGGGAAATGCATCAACTCCTAGCATAGTCAAGTGGAATTCTAATACCACATAAGAGATTAGTTTGGACACAGGTGTCACATAACCTCCAAGATGAGGGAACCATATCTGTCTAAACCCAGTGGAGAGTATCTGAGTTTTGCTCAAGACCTGAGCAAAAGAGAGAATTAAAACCAAAAGGGAAAAGACCAAAACAAGCACCAAAGGGTGAGCTCTCTCTTTGAAACTCCTGGCAGCTTCCCTGTTACTTGAGCAATAACACAGCAAAAGAACAGAACCTTGAGAGGAAAGAATGATGTATGTGAAAGGGAGAAACTCCTTCATGCTCAGTTAGAAAAAAGGAACCAATACTGCGCGAGCGTGCACACACACACACACACACACACACTTTCAATACATGAAGAACATTAGAGGGCAACTGAGCCATATTGTGTTAGCATGGGTTACAATTGCACCTTCTGAATTCCTCTAGTACCACAGTAAGCATTCAGTGTTGTACCCTGCTTCATCCTAAACCCTCTGTCATTGCATCAACATAACTTTTATGCTGCCACCATGGCTTATGTTATTAGTAACATTTTGTGTCAATTGAACTCTATGACAGCACTCAAACATTACTATTTTAAACCTTAATCATCATTCATACAAAACAGGTTGCTATTTTAACATTTTCATAACTACTCAAAGCAAAGAGCCACATGCATTTAATTTCAGACTGCTCTAATATGTGTTTAAAAGAAATCCAAAACAAATGTTAGACACTGGAAATGTTTTGATCATATGGTCCTTTTCTGAAAGTTATAGCTAACTTCATACATTAGGTTTTTTTCCCTTCAAAATTCCCTAAAAATTTCAAGCAATTCATAAACTACAATAAGCATCTCAAACTCATCCTTTAAATCAAAACAAAGATTTAAAGAATGTTTCCTTTCCAATTAAAACGAAAATCTATTGTGGGACTACCATTCCACCACAATATCATTCTGTCCTCTGTCTTTTAATGACATTCATTCTCTTACTCCAGATAATTAAAGAAATAAATCAGAAAGGCAGAGAAACAGTTTTCTCCAAAGTGGCACGCTGCTCTTAAAAACTTGGCTGGTATAATTTCCATTCTTTTGTCTTTTGATAATTAGGAACAGATCATCAATAAAATTGTTTTTAGTGTAACAGCAATGCTTCAGCAAAAGTGATGCTGAGGCCTCTAAGGTGATAGTGCTATGTGGAGAATTTGTACGTGTTTGATAACAAGCAACTTACCTTTAAATCTATGAGCCCATTTCTTTTAACAGGCAAGTACGTGACACGAAAGCCTTCAGCCTCCAGATAACGGCAAGAGTCCAGTACACACTTGTGTTCTGTCTGAGTTGTAATTATATGCTTCTTTCTGGATTTATAGAATCTTGCAACACCCTGGCGTTCACATTAAATGAAAAATAAAACTGCTATGAAATTGCTTAAAAGATAGCGATTTACATAAATTCAAAGGGGCAGGACATCAAGCAAAAGGAAGTTTCTCCCAAGGTCACTCAGCATGGCAGTCTGAAAGGGCTATTGGGAGAAAGTCTCTTATGAACAGGGCCCTACCAAATTCGCAGTCCATTTTGGTCAATTCCACAGTCACAGGATTTTAAAAATAATAAATTTCATGATTTCAGATATTTAAATCTGAAATTTCAGTGTTGTAATTGTAGGGGTCCTGACCATTAAAAGAGTTGGAGGGGGGGGTCACAAGGTTATTGAAGGGGAGGTTGCGGTACTGCTATCCTTATTTCTGCGCTGCTGGTGGCAGCGGCTCTGCCTTCAGAGCTGGGTGGCCGGAGAGCTGTGGCTGCTGGCCGGGAACCCAGCTCTGAAGGCAGAGCTGCTGCCAGCAGCAGCGCAGAAGTAAGGATGACATGGTATGATATTGCCACCCTTACTTCTGTGCAGACCCCCTTTTGGGTCAGGACCCCCAGTTTGAAAAACACTGGTCTCCCCCATTAAATCTGTATAGTATGGGGTAAAAGCACACAAAAGACCAGATTTCATGGGAGGAGACCAGATTTCACGGTCCGTGATGCATTTTTCATGACCATGAATTTGGTAGGGCTCTACTTATGAAGAGAATTAGCCACAACACTCCAGTAAACTTTACCTACTGGTTTATTATATGCAAATCAACATTCAATCTGAAGAGGGAGTGAGGAGATAACCCAACATCCCAGTCCCTCCTGAGACAATCACCATCCTTTCCCAATTATTTACTCAATTATAATCTACAAATATTACTTGCACTAAATTAGACTATTTGGTTATTTAATTGCTTCCAAAAATATATAGCTTTGAATTCTGAAAGTATTTATTAAGAAAGGATTTATAATTTTCTGCTTCTTTGGAGGGAGAGAACACAGAATGAAAAATCTTCTAAATATTAACAAGGAAAATAATCACCTGTGGGTTAAAGGATCAAAAACTTTGGAAAATGATTGATAATCAAGATTTCAGCCACTCTTTATGATCAAGATTTCAGTTACATGAGCACAAAACTTCATGTGGGACAAAAGGATTTTTAATCCCCACGTGCATATATCAAAAACAATTTTCATCAAGCTTGAAGGGAAAAAAAGTCACCTTTGCTTTAATACCAAGGATGGACAATTTCAGGCCCAAAGGAATTTGGCTGGAACAGCTAGGTTAATTGTGGGGGATTTCAATACAGTTCAAAGATTTCTTCATTTTAAGGAAAAGGCAAAGTACTGCACCTGCTCCAAACCATGGGTGACGGCCAGCCTGCTCCCGCCCACTAGCCCACCACTCCCTCCAGGTATACTGTGGCATGGCAGTCCATTCCTTCATGGAACAAGTTGGTCAAACTAGGACTGTATCAAAACAAGCATACCAAGCCTTCCACTAAAATCATTATCAATTTATTAACCGTTCAGAGTCACAGATGGATCACTGGCAGCTTGACAACAGGACTTAAACCCCAAACCATTACAGATTTCAAAGTAATTTAGTATATATCAGTTGTATTATAAACCAGCCATTTACCTTAATCGCTAAATTATTTGATTCTGTAGCACCACTGGTAAAAATAATCTCTCTAGGATCTGCTCCTATTAATGATGCAACTTGCTGTTTAAAAAGAAATAAAAATGATTTGCTATTTCAAAACATGAAAATTGAGTTCATCACACACGGAGAATATGTACAGCATCTCCCAGAACTTCTCCTCTACACCGATACTAGCCCAACCTGGACAGGATTATAGATACTATCTTTAGAAATGGCATTACACACATGTACTTCCTCTTTTAATGTGGAGGAGGATTTGCATAGGTCATTCGCATTCAATACTACTACTTGTTGTGAACATAAACCCTTCTGAAGGAATGGGAAAACAAAATATGCAACAAATATTCAGTGTATTCAATATGCAATATATCCCATATGCAACCAAAATACACCCAAACTTTAACTTATGTAAAACTCACCAAAGCAAAAATCCATTCACCTAGCTTGTTGTATTAAAACGTGAAGACCGTCTAGTTAATGCAAGGGCAGATACATGCCCGAGGGGGAGATTTTCACAGGTGTCAGAGGGACTTAGCACAACAAGACCCATGGACTTTCAAACCCCCTGAGGAGCTTTGGAAAGCCTCCCCGGACACACACCCAAGTCACCACCACTTAAATTATTTTAATATAAAATACAGTAACTCCTCACTTAAAAGTCGTCCCGGTTAACATTATTTCATTGCTGATCAATTAGAGAACATGCTCGTTTAAAGTTGCGCAATGTTCCCTTATAATGTTGTTTGGCAGCCGCCTGCTTTGTCCACTGCTTGCAGGAAGAGCAGCCCGTTGCAGCTAGCTGGTGGGGGCTTGGAACCAGGGTGGATCGGCAGCTCCCTATCAGCTCCCCGCTCCCCTAAGTTCCCTGTGCGGCAGCCGCCCAGCAGGCTATCAATTGCCTGGCAGTTCAGCTGTCCCTCCCCCCACTGCCAGGTGCTGCTCCCGCCCTCTGCCTTGGAGCTGCTCCTGGGAGCCTCCTGCTTGCTGTGCGGGGGTGCTAGTGTCAGGGTGTCCCCCTCCCCCCTGCTTACCCCATCTCCACAGAGCAGGGGGACACATGACAGGGCTCAGGACAGAGGGAACATGCTGGCAGCAGCTGCTGTCTCAACTTGCTGATCTACTTAAAAAGGCAATGTACTTAGAGTGGTCAGCGTATTTAAAGGGGCAATGCGCATCACACACACACACACACACACACACACACACACACACACACACACACACACACACACACACACACACACACACACACACACGGTGTGTCTCTCTGTCTGCCATGCTGTCTCCCCTCCCTCCATTTGTGCTGCCTTGTAGAGTGTGAGGCTACATTGACAACAATGTGTTAACCCTTGAGGGCTCAGCCCATTTAGCAGTAAGGCATTCCCTGGGAAATATCTCACCCTCTTCCACCCTCTGACTTCACCATCTCAACCAAGCTTCACAATCATCATTGCTGTGTACAGTATTAAACTGTTTAAAACTTATAGTGTGTGTGTGTGTATATATATGAGTCTTTTGTCTGGGGGAAAAAATTTCCCTGGAACCTAACCCCACCATTTACATTAATTCTTATGGGGAAATTGGATTCGCTTAACATCGTTTCACTTAAAGTCACATTTTTCAGGAACATAACTACAATGTTAAGTGAGGAGTTACTGTATGTGTTTTGTTTTGAGTTTGCCAAACTATATATAACATAGTAAATTCTTAAGTTGCTAGAGATCAAGTTGCCAAGTCCCACCTCCTAGGAACTAAACCAGAATTATGCGGGTTGGGGTATTTTTATTTTTTAAGCAACTAGTTTATGAACAGGAAAACATATTTATGTTCTGTGGTGGGGCTGGAAAGCCTCACCTGCCTGGCTCGTTCCATAGCAGACTCACTCTCCCAGCCATAGGCATGAGTCCTGGAATGTGGGTTGCCATAGTAGTGCATTAGATAAGGGAGCATGCTGTCCAAAACTCTGGGGTCCTAGTAGACAAGAGACACTTTTTTAAAAGCGGAAAAAAAGCATTTTGTTTTTCCTCCCTCTTTCTTTCCCCTGCAATACGTATGCTCTGCTTTATACCAGACCAGCAGCCAGCTTATTCCAAACTACTGTGGATGCAAAAACATTTTACATACACTCTGTATTAACCTATCTGGTGACTGGCAAACGTTTGCTAATAACATCCTGCAACAACGTCCAGCGCAATCTTACAAGCCAAACCTTGAACTAAATCAGAAATCTGTCTCAGAAGAGCAAGGACTTTCTAAGCAAAAGAAACACAAGACCCCCTAACAGTCACAGGAAATGATGTAAAACAGAATTTTGAAAAGTTTTACATTTTATCCAAGATGACCCTTCATCACTTCAGAATTTATTTAATTTAAATGACATGACAAGACAGTACTTGATAATAGCCACCACCTCAAGGTACATTTATTGTAAGTTTCCCCCAGGAATATAAAGAGGTTTCTAATTATTAAACCTCAGAATATATAAGTGTTGATGAATGACATTCTGGCCGTAACAAAATTATGCTGAGTGGAGAAGATGAGACTTCTGGAGAAAGACCTGCTCCTCAACTGTTACTAAAGTACAAGGTTAGAATTTTAGTTGCAGACCATTGTTAAAATGAGTTTGGTGTACCACTGAATGGAGATGCTGATCACAGTGACCACAACAAAGATGGTGACTGCCTTAAACTGGGTAAACAACTGGACTTTTTTTTTTACGCACAAATAAGGCAGTCTCTTCTCAATCCCTCCATGTTTTCAATGTTCCTTGGGAAGAGTGCAGTGAGAAGGAGTGGGTGCTGGGGAAAGCCAAGATGTAATTGGATATGAGATTATGTACACTATGAGAACAAGAAGCTTGAGTTTGATGTGGTAAGAGAAGGAAGCTAATAGAGAGATTCAGTGTGGGAAGGAACGACACATCAAGAACAAATAAGGAAGAGTAGATATTGGGCTTCATTACAAGGTGATCATTCTTCTGGCAAGAATACAGCTCTTCCCATAGTTACTCATGAGCACTCTGATTTGCTAATTGAAATCTGCATTCCCCATCATTAAGGTTAAGATTTTGTCACAGTTATTTTTAGTAAAAGTCACAGACAGGTTGCTGGCAATAAACAAAAAAATTCCTGACTGTGACTTTTAGTAAAAATAATAGGGGTGAGGAGTTGATGGGGGATGACTGTGAAACTTGAGGGGTGGGAGATGAGAGCCCAAGCCTTGCTGCGGTGGGAGGGGTCTGCATCCGCCCCCTGCCCTGAGCTGCCCGAGAGCTTTGGCACAGGGCTGAGGCGGACAATGTCACGGAGATCTCTGGAAGTCACAGAATCCATGATATCTCTGATTTTGACCCAGATCCCTAAGTGGCACCCTCAGGAATTGAACTCACAACCCTGGGTTTAGCAGGCCAATGCTCAAACCACTGAGCTATCCCTCCCCCCGATCCTTACCCATACCTCATCAGGTTACAACTATAGGGTGCATTCTAGGGCACTAGTGTATGTTCACATCATTTTACCAACCAGAGGAGTAGTTGCCTGGACATCCATATACAACGGCCGGAGCGTGGATTCTTCACCAAGGCCTTTTTCTATAAAGGAAAAAATATATAGACTACAATGATAGCTGCCCAACAAGCACAAGGGACAAGTAAGGATGCAATGCGAAGGAGAGGAGAAAGGTGAAACTTTCCAACAACAGGAGCGGACAGTGGTGCAGGAGAAGAAATCAGGGAACCCATAGTGAGCATGGAACCTTTCTAATGAGAACATGCACCACATTGGGCACTCCAAAGGAGAACCAGTCACGACCTGTACTGCTAGGATAGGGGGCAAAGACACTCCCTGCAATCTGGCAAGTGGCCTTTTCAGCCAGCCCAGGGGAGCAGGCAGCATGGCGTACAAGGAGGGCTGAATCTTTAACACCCTTTTCTGTCTGAGGTGCTTCTAGGGCCGCCATCACTCCTGTGTCTGACAAGCCAGTCACAACACTTGGGTGGGCCATTATTCCCGTGTCACAGGTGACAACTGAGGCACCGAGAGACTTGCCCAAGGGCACTCCGGGTGTCTGTGGGGGACGGGGAACTGAGGCCAGGTTAGCACTATACCCAATGGGCTCCCTTCTCATGGGCCATCCCCGCCCCCTCCCGTGCCCACCAGCCATAGCAGTCCGGGCACCACACGGCGGCTGGGCCAAGCCCCCCGCGATAGCTCGGCGCCTTTACCGCCGCCCCTGAGCCCCGCCAAGTCCTCGGGCTCCCCTCCGCGCCCGGCCCCTTGGCCCAGCCCCCCCGCAGGGACACGCCCCCTCACTCTCGTGGCGCCGGGCCGCCCCCGAGAGCCGCCGGGCCGGCGCGCCCGCGAGCCCGCGGGCCCCCCGCAGCGTCGCCACCCTCCGCAGCAGCAGCAACATCCCCGCGATAGCCAGGCCCGGAAACAGCCCCTGCCCTTTCACCCCCACCCGCGTGTCGTCATCGCAGCGCGCCGGAAGTGACGGAGGACTGGAGCGTGCTGGCCGGAGGCGAGGAGCGAAGCGAGGAGCGAGGTGAGGGCTCCCCAGGCGCCCCCAGGAGCGGGCTGGGCAGGAGCGCGCCACAGAGCGCCTGGGATCAGCCGGGCCCATGGAGCTTCCCGCGGCCGCAGGGTCCCGGGTCCGCGCCGTGCAGGCGCCAGGGCTTGCCCCAGCCCTGCCAAGCTGGGGGCCTCGCTAATGTCCTGCGGCAGCGAGTTCTGCAGCTGCCCGCCGCAGCCTCTCCTCTAAAGCCTCCGAGTCCCTGTGCTGTGTGACAGGCCGAGCAGGGGCCTGGCCCCCTCTGGGGCGGGGACATCGCTATGCGCCTCGCTCATGTTCTGTTCCGATTGTTTCCTCTCTGAACTAAACTGTCCAGTCTCCTTTCCCCAGAGAAGCGTTATTCCTTGCTGCTGTAGCTCATTACTTTTTCCCTTAGTCTTGATTATTGACCATGCCCCTCTTGGGACAACGTAGGGGAATGGAAGCAGCCTCTTCTTTGCTCTGGCCTAAGCTATTCACAACGTAGCTGCTCAGAAATGTCCAGTCTCTGACCGTTTTCTGTATATGCTTCTTTATGTGAGGGAAACTTGTTGGAGAAGAACACTCTGTGTTCTGGGCATCACACAAAACGTCTGGCTGCAAAATGCTTTATGGCCAAGGAGACTATGCTTGTCCTGGTTAGAATAATACCAGAGTTTAAAAAGCAACAAGGAGTTCAAGGAGTTTTTTGCAGCCTTCAGATGAACAGTTTTGGTTGCTGCATAATCTGGAAGGAGGCAGTTTTACCTAGCATGGGTTTTTTTTTTGGGAGGCGGGACAAAATAAAACTAGTAACCTCTGTCTGTTGGCCAAATGTATTTGCCAACTGTGAATGCAGAATGTACAGAGTTTATGACACTTTGTAGGAACTGAGAAGTATAAAACCTAGACTGATGTTTGTGTGGATGAGCTTCTGTCACAATCTGAGCCCTGTTTGTAACAGATTATGAATATATAATATTTATGATTTTCACTGACAAAGTGTGAGTGCTTGAGTTCTAGGGACTGGAGGGGGCAGGGAGAGTTTCTTAGTGTCCATTTGGATGATGAAAATGCTTTTTCAAATCTGGTTAGCTAACATAATTTGAAACATCCTTTTACATCTAGTGCAGGCTCCCCCCAGGTTATAACATGACCAGCCAAATTAAAGGTGCTAATTTGTATCTTTACTAAATGTAAAAGGGGGTTTGAAATTATGCTAGCTAACGCAGTTTTAAAACACTATAATTTATTGTCTGGATAGGTCTTTAATGCCAGACATCTGTTATGCTGTTCACCATCCTGTTAAATATATGAACTAAGTAATACTATTATTTATCATTAATAGTCCAAAATTATGCAATAGGTGTTTGTTTTTGCATCTATCATGTTGGACCATTCCAGTGCATTGGCACACCCTAACCCATTGTAAAGTCTGCCTTTTATCTAATCCTTCCTATCTCGCCTTTACCTTTGCTCATTGTTTCAAAATGCCATTTGTCTGCACCATATTGGACAGGGGAATTCCAAGCTGTTAGAAATTCTCTCTAATCCAATAAATGCATGTCTAATTGAGTATCTATTAAATGTAGGGATTAGAAAAGGGATACAGAGGCTTTCAATCACAAGGTCATCATTCATTTTCACCTCAGGTTGGTAGTAACTGAAAGTTATTACCATCAGATGACTGACCAGTGCCATATGTGAAATGAGTTATTAGTCTTAGTCCAGTTTGTACTGGACATGCACCACCACCACAGATTGAAGAGGCATGGCAACTGAACTCAGCTCTAATTCCTAAAAGTGGTCTCTCCAGCAGGCAGCGGCATATCAGTGGGGCAGTGTGGAGAATGGTGCACTGCAATCAGGATGGATTTGATTTAAATCCTAGTCAGGAAGACTCGATATAATCATGGATTTCTACATAAAAGTGCGTTCTTGTTGGTTGTTATAACCTTAATACGTATTCTTCACAACTCAGAGATAGATACAGGTTTCATTTTTAGAAGGTACACACTGTACATTTTTAAAGTGATTCATTTTGAAAACTTTTCAGATTAGTTTTACAGCTATATCAGAAAATGAATGCTTGATTGGTTATTTCATTTACCAAAGGTAATTGAAGCAGATATTTATGAAGTCACTGGGAGGTGAACAATCTCCAATTCAACAAGTTAATCATTAATATTTGGAGGATTTTCTTGCCATGCTGTATTAGGAGGAGAACATCACCAGACAGACATTTAAATTGTTTTATTAACTAAAACAACAACGTTATGTATACTGGATTTTTTTTCTTCAGCAGCAAACATAATATTTTAACAAAACAAGCATTTGAATTTTTGAATTTAGTTAAACATTCAATTTTTTTAAAATCAGGTTTGTTTTTGTTAAAATTGTTTTTAACTAAAATAGTTAAATGAAATATTTTTTAAAAAAATTAAATCGACTATGTCAGCCAGGTCAACACGAGAAACTTAAAATATTGGCTTCTGCAGTTAACTCGGTTGTCTTCACCTTCATTTTCCTGTTTGTTCATAATCTGGAAAAGAAAATCAAGCTTTCCTGCTTTTTCAGGTCCCAAACAATTTCTCAATTTCTAATGAATTAGTCCAAAGGAAGAAAATATTCTTTCTACACTGGCAGAAGAAGCTACTGCTGTTAAAAGTGAGATTATCACTTCAACAGTCTTTGAATCCAAGTACTTAAGTGACTTCCACCAGTTCACTGGTGTGATTTTCTTTAAAACATCATCAGCAAACATATATTTCTTGAATGGTTCACCCTTAGCTCTGAAGTTTGTTTATAGTTGGCATTATGGCGGGATGATTGCTGGATTTCCATGTCATAGCCAACTCCTCTTCTTCAGCAGTTAAGGTTTGACCCTGGTACCGAGTATTGAGAATATTTGCAAGAAAATGAGCTGCAGATAGTGCTTGTCCAATTCGTTTTTTTAATGCTTGTAATTTAACTCTCTCGTTGCATATTTCTCTTTTTAAGATCTCACTCAGTTCCTTCCAAATTTCAACAGCGTCAGCAATAAAACAGCTATTGCCCTGCATTTTGTTCAAGGTTACAGAAATAGGCTTCAGGGTACTCAGCATGTGTTCAACATTTCTCTTAAGCCCAATGTTGAGAACTTTGGCTGTGACAGTGCCATCTATTTTTTCACGATTTTGTTCACAAACTGTCATCAGATTAGGCCAGTTCTTGATATAGTGCTCAAAACAGTCCACTACTGAGTTCCATCGCACGTCTTGTAGGAGAGTTAGCTTGGTTCCTCCCACTTTTTTCAGAGCAGGTGCATCAAATGAGCACTGCAACCGTATGTTATTAGCTCTGGACTCTCTTCTAAATACTTTCTTCTCATCTTGGATACGTTTGCAGCATAGTCTGTGACCAAGCTGCGTACTAGACATTTGAAATTTTTTTCACCATTTGTTATAGCTTTTACTGCTACTTCTTGTAAGTATTCTGCTGTGTGTGCATTTCCTGGTGTATCAATTGTTTCTGTAAGGAAGACATTCCCTTCTTCTGTTGTCACACAAGCACATACAACATGATCATTATGGACATTGCTCTACCCATCAAGATTCAGGTTAACAATTTCACCCTCTAGACCTTTTGCACACTGCTCAGTTTCTCTTTCATACACTTTATCCAGCAATTTGCCTGCGACATCTGCTCTGTTGGGTGGGCTGTATCTTGGTCTTAATGACTGAACCATATTAATGAAGTGTAGGTTCTCAATCATACGGAAAGGAGAGTTTGTTGCATAAATAAACAGGGCAGTTTTTTCATCAGTTACCTGTTTTTCTAATTTGCTGGTTTTTATCACAAACTTATCTGTGGTTGTTTCTGGATGATGGAGATTTTTTTTTTCTTTTTGCTACAGGTGATATACTGTGGCTATGTGACATACATGATGTGACTGAAACACTATCGTTGGCAGATAACTCTGAAACTATAGAAAATGATGGTGATCTCTTGAAGGTGGATAGTCTTCAGAATCCTGTATGTTGAGGATGGATTCTCGTAAACAAAATAAGTCAATGCAGTTATTTAATTATTATTACCATACTGCTCATTTAGTATTACTCATTGCATTCACTGACACTCAGTGCTACTTTAAAGGTGAAATTGTAAGAGGAAGATCTGCCTATTTCAGCTATTTATTTTTTTATATCAACTGCTTCTAAAATGATAGTACCATAGAGTAACAACTATATTTTTTGCTCAAACATGAGAATTCAAGAATAGTCCAGAAGGAAGACAGGCAGTCCTTAAGAAAGAAGTAGGAAATAAAAAAGTTTACCCACCTGAAGATCCTGCATGTTCAGAGACGTTCCTTTCATCATCTTCAAGGCAGCTTCCTCCTGAGAAGGAACACTTCTCATGATGTTGTTTCATTTAGGCAACCAGGCCTTGCATTTCTTTGTTGCACTGTTTGCGTTTTGCATGCATGCCTGTCTTACCCACAGGTAGAGGAACTTCATTTAAAATATTCTCAAACTGGGTCTCTCTTAGAGCCTGCTGCCATTATAGGTTTTCACTTTTAGTGAGAGAATGGTATGGTAGATCTCAAATCAATGAAGGCTACACTCAAAGTCCTCAAGACTTATGGAATATGCTGCTCAAACAGTTTCACTTTTGTTTCTACTGCCTGTCCCTCACTTCTCACATTTATCTCCAGACTTCTTGTTCAGATCTATTCCGCCCCCAACTATCTTCTATTCATTGAACTTTTTGAAAATTTGCACTTTTAGAGAGAGGTAAGGGATTGATTGGGTACACAAATTTGCAGAGGGACAATAGAGTTGAAGTCTGTTATTTCTCACCTCTATATATTATTTATCTAAAACATTTTTGCTGTTAGAAGCATGTTATCTCTGGAGACACAAATCCACAGTTTGAGAACTGCAAACCTAAGCATCTCTGATGGTATCTTCTAGACTGAGCACTGAGTTTCATTGGGTAGATAGAAAGATTAACCTAAGTAATTTATACAGAAGCCCCTGGAACCCCGTAAAATTGGGTCCCTAATCCATGAACTATTGGAACTCATTTACAAAACTTTTCTTAAACATTACATGAATATGTTGTCTCATACTATAAAATTAGAATTTATAATCCCTATTCCATGATGAGATCTCTTTGAGCTATAATGTATCTTAATTAAAATTATCTTTAGATAGGTTTTTTCCCTCAAAAAGCATTTTATCAAAAAAATCCAATTTAAATAATAAAAAAAAATCATTGATTTTTATCCACCCTGACTGCAATTGCCCAAACTCTGTGTTCTGGGGATAAAAAGAACTACAATCGCCAGAGCTGTCAACCAGCACCTTTTGCAAGTACTGAAATTTGCATACACCGTTGAGCACAGGGGAATTTTAATGTGAATCTTTGTTACAGAAAGTGAAGTCCTGTCAGATTTTTCCCCCCTGCTCTGAATGGGGGGGAAAAATCGACATAATACAAATAGCCTAGGGGCTAGGAATTTGGGAGTCGGCTGTTTCATGCATCAGCCAGTAGGGTGTGTGGGAGTGCCTTGGATGCAGTGTGTACAGGGAGAGAAGGATTTTTGCTTTCAACAACCCCTCCAGGCAATGCTTATCAAGGAGAGGCTCTCTCTCAGACTGAATGGAGTCCCCTCAAGTCCTTTGTCAGAAATATAGGGCTTGTCTACACTTCCTTTTTGTAGCTCTCTAACTTGCTGGCTAGGGGGGTGAAAAATCACCCACCTGAGCGCAGCAAGTCTGAGCGCTTTAAAGCACTAGTGAAGACAGGCTCCCAGCACTCGGAGCTAATCCTCTCATGGAGGTGGATTACCAGGAGCGCTGGGAAAGCTCTCTCCCAGCACTCGCACGCAACCACACTCGCACTTCAAAGCGTTGCCATAGGAGCGTTCCCACAGCAGCGCTTTGAAGTTTCCAGTGTAGACATACCCACAGTGACTGTTAATGGAGGTGTGAAGGTTTGTGTGGGAGCAAAACAAGTCTATCATCAGGACAGTCCTCCTTTTGCTCCTGTCTGTTCCCAGTATTGGGCCAGGATGCAAGGGTGTGAAAACCTTCTCTGTTCCGTGACAGCATGTCCTCTATTTAGGAATGGGAACTGTAAGGTGGAGAGACAAAGTAAAGCTGAGGCTCTGGAATCCGGTTGCTCAGTGTTTTGCTAGTAAATTCCTAGAGAAAAGTCTTTTTAGGTGCTAATAAGTGGTAGCTGAATGAGCAGTTACTGTGACTGCACAGAGAACTAGCTAGTCACATCGGCATGCAAATACTCAGTTTGCACATGCCCTCTCCTAAATTGTATGAGACTCAGGCCATGGCTATGTCTACATTGCACAGCTTCCAGCAGCACAGCCAGGCCGCCAAAGCCTTGTCATTGTAAGGCGCGCAGCGTAGCTGCCCTTTGTTGCCAGGAGAGAGCTCTCCTGATGACAAAATAAAACCATATCCAACAAGGGGCGATAGCTTCTCCACCGACAAAGCGCTGTCCACTCCGGTGCTTTTCATCATTAAAGCATTTGTCATTTAGGGGTGTGGTTTTTTTTCCACACCCGTTAAAACTTTTGTCACTCAATGAAAGTGCAGTGTAGACATAGCCTAAGTCTACCCTTACCACTTTAGTCGGTGTAACTTCTGTCGCTCAGGGATGTGAAAAAACCCCACCTCTGAGTGACACAAGTTACACCAACAGAAGCGCCGCTGTGGACTCGTGTAGACATGGCCTCAGGCACGTAGTGTCTTCACAGCTGCTGCTGTCCAATCCAGCAGGAAGCTTGTCATCCACAGGAAGAGGTGGTAGGTCTGGGCGGGGGGGGGAGGATGGTTCTTTTTTGTTTTAAGTGTCTTGCTTCTTTTCCAGATGCCTGTGACTGTGGGGCCATATGGACAGTCCCAGCCCAACTGCTTTGACAGAGTGAAAATGGGCTTCATGATGGGCTTTGCTGTTGGCATGGCGGCAGGGGCACTGTTTGGCACATTTTCCTGCCTCAGGTATGTGGGACGCAGTTAATTGTAAATGTCAGTCCTAGGAGAAACTGGGACAGAGGGAGGGGATCTAAAGACCTTGTTCCATTTTGTAACATAGATGGAATGCTACCTGTGGCTCTAAACCAGGCTGAAGATTTGGAGCATCCAAGGTGTAGAATTAGAAATTGGACAAGCTGCCTTTGCTTGCCGGGTACAAACATACAAAGAGCTCTTCTCTTAGCACTGGAGGTTGTATGTGGCATCTGGCAGGGTCTTCTGTTGTCTTTACGTCCTGTTTTCATTGCATATCAATGACTCATTTGTTGAGAGCAGTTATCCTGAGGTGTTCAGCGTTTCTCTGTACATGCAATATTATAAATTATAAAGAACTGGTAGATCGATGGGCTCTTTAGTATCTTACACCAAAAATATATATGCGCTTATTTGAATTCTCTTCAGCTAACATCACTGATATGTGGCACTGACTACACTGAATGGGAGAAACAAGAACCATGAGTTGTTCTAAAAGTTGTGTTTAAAAAAAACAAACGCAACCCCCCATATCCCTCCCATTGATCCTCTTCAAATCCTGGTGAATGTTTTCATAGGCACCACAATATTGGCAGGAAATGCAATCATGGATGATCTGAAGGAGCAGTAAGAGATTGCTTTTTATCCGACTTGGTTAAAAGGATATTAGCTGCTTCAATTTGCCCCAAAATTTAACTCATGTAAAACCAAACGTTTATAAAACTCATGGCAAATAAACCAGCACATTTTAAAAGTCCAAATGCACACAAGTGGTTATAAACAATTAAACTTTCCATGCAAATATTGTAGCAGGAGGAACCTGAGAGAGAAAATCACTTTGCTTATTTTTATTGTCCAACCTCCTGCAAACAGAAAAAAAAAAATGCAGCTGTAGCAGAGATTCACTTGGGCTTCAAAAGTTCCCACTTCATTTTTAGTTGATACTGTCCCTTTAAATGTAGTAAATCTCACTGCCTCAAGCACATGCAGCTAGACAGGGCCCAGATGCAAGGGTCCAGAGTCTCTCCCCTCTGGCACTCAATACATAGTGGTGAATTCTCCATCTTAGCCTGTATAACTGACATGTCACAGACACAAAGAAGCAAGCTGCCCCTCCCCGTCCTTCCAATGGATCACAGACACAAGGGAGTGCATCCATTCTCTCCTCCCACTCATCCTATGCACCCTGAAGTCACTTGCTCCAAAACCTAAAAAGCACGTTGTCTGTACAGTCTAGAAGTGAATTAAGCCAACTCTCCTGCCAGGCACCTGATACAGAATGTCTGATGATAAAATCCAACATGCTTTCCAATCTGTCAGGGATGGATTGTCACTTCAGCAATAGAATGGCCTTGGTCAGCCTGTGTGGAATCTTGCACTGTTTTCTCTCTTTCAGGATTGGCATGAGAGGACGAGAACTGATGGGTGGAGTTGGCAAAACTATGATGCAAAGTGGTGGCACGTTTGGGACATTCATGGCCATTGGCATGGGAATCCGCTGCTAACCTGGAGCATGGGATTTTTTTAACCTGAAGACTAATGCCCCTGTTCAATCATTCCACCTATGTAATATAATAAAATCTTTGGGTATCTAAAATGTTGAGTGCTCAATCCTACTGAGATCATAAAGTGTGGTATAAGACTCAGCTAGTGCGCTCTCAACAAATTGAATTGCAGTATTTTCTACTGAACTCCACACTGCCTGTGTTTATGAAGAAACAACAGCCCACAGCAGAGACAAAACTCAGTGCCCCTTTCCACATGTGGAGAAGAGGGAATTATATAGGAATAAGGAAACCTGATCAAAGAGAGAGCCACCCAGTTACTTTCCCAAAGTCAGCTGGCTCTCAGCCTGGGCTTGGCCATTGTATCTTTAGGTCTCTTGCCTCTGGGTCCCCTCTGGAACCCCCACTCCTGGGCAAGCTCACTGTTCCCTGCAGAGTATGGCTTATTTCCAAGATCCTTCCTGAGTCTAATTATCTCCAGTCCTTGGCCCTGCTCCTCAGGTCCAGCGCTGATAGGAGAGGTGTCAAGAGCCTTTCTCGGGGCTGCAGGGTGTCTGCCCTAAACAAGGGGTGGGAAAGGGAAAGCTAGTCACTGCCTAGGGCTGGGTTCCCTGGCTACTGGGCTCCCTAGTGGTCTCTAGTAGCCTCTCTTCTTGGGCAAGCTTTCCCCCCTGCTCCGTGGCCAGCTTCACCTTTGTAAGCTTCCCTTCTCCAGGAAGAGCATGCTGCGCACATATGCTTAATGGCATGGCTGGAGTGTGGGATGCTGCTTAGGCTTGCTGTCAGTGGAATGGGGGTGCGTCCCATCACACACTTGCCCCCTCAAGTCCAGAAAGCTTTCTTGTTCAATCAGCTCCCAGTCTTCTAGTGAAAAGAATCTGTATTTGCATGTTCCTTCCCAGCACAGTGCTGCACCTGGAAGCTGTAGGGCTGGAGTGCCAGATACCAGCACATAACCTGGAGGTGCGAGTCCTTCAGAGAGTGTAGCCACCGTAAGGTACATGGTTTGTGACTAGGGAGAAGGGACTACCCAACAGATAATACCTGAGGGCTTCCATAGTACATTTTGTTGCCTGAGCCACCTCCTCAGTCATGTAATATGATTTCTCCCTGGGTTCACAACTTTTTGCTCAAATGTAGGAGGGGGTGCTCTTTGCCTTCAAAGTCCTGGGAGAGCACCACTGCCCGGGCCAACGTTGGCTGCACCTGTATAGAGAATGAACCCCTGGAGAAGTCTGGGTTGGCAAGGACAGGCTCCCAGCTCAGCTGCACCTCCAGGGTGTTAAAGCTCCATTGCAATAGTCATGCCAGCCAATCTTTTTGGTGACTTTGCCCTTTAGCAGCAGTTCAGTCGATGCAAAGTAGGGGATGAACCTGTGATCGTGTCCCTCCAGGCCAAGGAAGTAGTGTCTCTCTCTTCTGGTCTGTGGTGTAGGGCACGAGTTTACCATATGGACTTTATCAGTGGTTTCATAAGGCTTCCTCCTACCCAATATCCTAAATAAGTCACTTCTATCATGGTCTACTTACTCTTGGCAGGGAAGTGACTACTACTCTTAGGTGACTGAGGTGGTCTTTCCATGTGTGAACGTAAGAACGGCCATACTAGGTCATACCAAAGGTCCATCTAGCCCAGTATCCTGTCTTCCAATCATGGCCTATGCCAATTGCCCCAGAGAGAATGAACAGAACAGGTAATCAAGTGATCAATCTCCTGTTGCCCATTCCCAGCTTCTGGCAAACAGAGGCTAGGGCCACCATCCCTGCCCATCCTAGCTAATAGCCATTGATGAACTTATCTAGTTCTTTTGTGAACACTGTTAGTCTTGACTTTCACAACATCCTCTGGCTAGGAGTTTCACAGGTTGACTGTGTGTTGTGTGGAAAAAAAAACTTCCCTTTGTTTTAAACTTGCTGCTTATTAATTTCATTTGGTGACCCCTAGTTCATGTGTTATGAGTAAATAAAACTTCCTTATTTACTTTCTCCACACCAGGCATGATTTTATAGACCTCGATGATATCCCCTCTTAATCATCTCTTTTCCAAGCTGAAAAGTACCAGTCTTATTAATCTCCCCTCATATGGAAGCTGTTCCATACCCCTCATCATTTTTGTTGCCCTTTTTCCTGAACCTTTTCTAATTCCAATATATATTTTTGACATGGGGTGACCACATCTGCACGCAGTATTCAAGATGTTGGCATACCATGGATTTATATAGAGACAATATATTTTCTCTCATTATCTATCCCTTTCTTAACGATTCCCAATATTCTGTTCTGTGTGGTTATAAATTACAATGTAATCAAGGTAAGCTGCAGTGCATTGCTGTTAGGGTCGAAGCATTCAGTTAATCAGGCGCTGAAAAGTTGCTGCAACCCCCTGCAGGCCAAATGATTTTAAAGTTGGAAATGGCCAAAGGAGGTAGAGGGGGATGAAGACAGGGATCTGCCAATAGCCTTTTGTAAGATCTATCAAGCCAGGCCCAGCCGCTCTTAACAGCTCAACCACTTGTGGCATTATGTAAGCATCAAGCTCTGTGGCGAACTGACCTTAAGAAAGTTGATAGAGAATTGGAACGTGCCATCTGCTTTGGGGACCAGGACTATAGGGCTCCTCCAGTCACTCTTGGACTCCTCGATGACCCCAATTCTCAGTATTGCCTGCACTTCTGCTTAGACCATGTCCCACATCCTTTTGGGCAAGGGCTGAGAATTTTCTCTAACCTGTTGTCCTGGTGTGCTCTCCAGATGATGATGTATGACATATGTTCTCCCCAGGCTCATGGGGAATACAGTATCAAAGTCTTACATGAGAACGGCCATACTGGGTCAGACTAATGGTCCATTCAGCCCAGTATCCTGACTTTCGACAGTGGCTGACAGGTTCTTCAGAAGGAATGAACAGAACAGTCAATCATCAAATGATCCATCCCCTGTCATCTGGTCCCAGCTTCTGTCAGAGTCTAAGGATACTCAGATCACAGTGTTGCATCCCTGCCCATCCTGGCTAATAGCCATTGATGGACCTATCCTCCAGGAACTTATTTAATTCTTTTTTGGAACCTGTTATAAATTTGGCCGTCACAACAGCCCCTGGCAAAAAGTTCCACAAGTAGTACTTACTTTTATTTTAAACTTTCTGCCTGTTAATTTCATTGGGTGACCCCTAGTTCTTGTGTTACATGAAGGAGTAAATAACATTTCCTTATTCATTTTCTCCACACCAGTCAAGATTTTAATAGACCTCTATCACATCCCCTCCACAGTCATCTCTTTTCCAAGCTGAATAGTCCCAGTCTTTTTAATCTCTCCTCCAACAGAAGCTGTTCCATACCCTCATTTTTGTTGCTCTTCTGTGTACCTTTTCCAATATATCTTTTTTGAGATGTGGTGACCAGATCTTCACGCAGTATACACGATGTGAGTGTACCATGGATTTATATAGAATAGGGCCGTCAATTAATTGCAGTTATCTCACACGATTAACTTAAAAAAATCACAATTAAAAAATTTAATCATGATTAATTGCACTTTTAATCACACCATTCATAAATTTCACTGTGTTCTATTGCTTAAGTATTTTTGGATATTTTTCTACATTTTCAAATATACTGATTTCAATTACAACACAATAGAGTGTACAGTGCTCACTTTATATTTTTTTATCACTAATATTTGCACTCAAAATGATAAGATAGTCTTTCAATTCACCTCATACAAGTACTGTAGTGCAATCTCGTTATTGTGAAAGTGCAGCTTACAAATGTAGATTTTTTTTGTTACGTACCTGCACTCAAACCAATGTAAAACTTTAGCGCCTACAAGTCTACTCAGTCCTACTTCTTGTTCAGCCAATCGCTAAGACAAACAAGTTTGTTTACATTTATGGGACTGTAACAAGATGGCCAATGTTAATATGGTGGGTCCTGTGCTTTTCTTGGTGGGGGCTAAGATGCCACCCCTTGCCCCTGCTCTTGGGGCCCCGAGGGCCCCGTTAGTGGCCTGGGAAGGTGGTAAAGGAGGGAAGCAGGGGAGGGGATGGGTCTGCTCCTCACTGAGCCCCAGCCCCTGCAGTTTCTTATCCTCTTCCCCCTTTGATGGGATATCTTTGGTCCTTACACACTGTGGGAGAGTCTCCCTCCCCTGCTGGGGCAGGGTCTTACTTCAGTTCTCTGGTCTTTTAAATCTCTCAGCACACCTCCAGTCCTCCTCCTCCTCTCTGACTGCCTGAAGCAGGGGGGTTTTATTAGGTTCCTGACAGGGCTTTAATTGACTGCACATGCTCCAATTAGCCATAGCCACTCTCCCTAGTCTACAGGGAACCATGCCTTATTTAGCCTAGGGCTTATATATTTCCCCTTTACTACTCTCCCACTGCTCCCTGGCCCTCCTGTATCACAGGGACATAATGCTGCTTGATTATTTACATCACCTGAAAGTGAGAACAGGTGTTCACACATTCGTAGCCAGCATTGCATGCCAGATGCAGGGGTATATGAATGTTTGGCATATCTGGCATATAAATATCTTGCAAGGCCAGCTACAAAAGTGCAAACACCTGTTCTCTCTTTCAGGTGACATTGTAAACAAGAATCAGAGGGGTAGGCATGTTCGTTGTTTTTGTGGATACAGACTGAGTCCAGTGGCATCTTAAAAGACTGTTAATTTAGGCATAAGCTTTTCGTGGGTAAAACCCCCCACTTCTTCAGATGCATCTGAAGTGGGGTTTTTTACCCACGAAAGCTTATGCCCAAATAAATGTTAGTCTTTAAGGTGCCACCAGCCTCCTCATTGTTATTGTAAACAAGCAGCTTATCTCCTACAAATGTAAGCAAACTTGTTTGTCTGAGTGATTGGCTGAATAAGGACTGAGTGGACTTGTAGGCTCTGAAGTTTTACATTGTTTTATTTTTGAATGCAGAGGTTTTTTTGTCCCCCCCCCCATAATTCTACATTTGTAAATTCAACTTTCATGATAAAGGGATTGCACTACAGTACTTGCAATGGGGGAATTGAAAAACACCATTTTTTTTACAGTGCAAATATTTGTAATAAAAAAATCAACTGAGTACTGTACACTTTGATTTGTTACAACAGAATACAATATTTGAAAATGTCCAAAAATATGTAATAAACAGGATCCTATTACCAGCACAATTATTGACAGCCCTAATATAGAGGCATTATGATATTTTCTTATTATCTACCCCTTTCCTAATGGTTCCGAATATTGTTACCTTTTTTGACTGCTGCTGCATGTTGAGTGGATGTTTTCAGAGAATTATCCAGTGACTCCAAGATCTCTTTCTTGAGTGGTAACAGCTAATTTAGACCCCATTATTTTGTATGTATAGCTGGGACAGTATTTTCCAATGTGCATGACTTTGTATTTATCACCACTGAATTTCATCTGCCATTTTCTTGCCCAGTCACCCAGTTCTGTGAGATCCCTTTGTAACTATTCACTGTCAGCTTTGGACTTAACTATCTTGAGTAATTCTATATTGTCTGCAAACTTTGCCACCTCACTGTTTACCCCATTTTCCAGATCATTTAACAGCACTGGTCCCAGCCTCCTATCTGTTTGCTCCACTGGCCTGCAGTTTCTCCAGCAGGATCTGGAGATTACCTCCATGGGACAGGGCTCCAGTAAGGATCTGACCCTAGAGATAAGTCTGAGTACATATCAAAACCTGACTGGCACAGCTAGAAAAGTTGCCACCACAACCAATAGAGGCACAACATTCAGGGCTGGGGTAAACACTCACCACTAAGGTCCCCAAACTCCCTTAGATCACCACCCAGTTTCACTGGATCCCATTGTTTATGGTTCTTCTCCCTGTGCTTGGGGGACTTAGAATGTGCTGTCTCCTCTTGTGCTGAGCTGGAGGGAATGCCCAGTTTCTTGGACCTGGAGGAAGCCATGGTCCCGTGCTTATTGGACTGCTTCCTAATCTCCCAACTGGGCTCTACCATAGGGGTGGGTCTGCCAGCCAGAGTCAGATGTAGCATCAGGAGTTGCATTCCCCACTGAATCAGGCCGATGTCTGTGGGAGGGGTTCCCTGGCCTGGGTCCGAATGCCATCTCCATGAAATACTTCCCAGAGACAAAGTGCTCAGCCTTCTTGGGTACATCTGGGGAAGGACTGGCAAATACTGCACCTAGCTGACAGAAGAATTGGGGCAGGAGGCAGAGAGTTTGAAGCCAGGAGTTCTGCACATAGTCTGGTACCTGAACAGGGGTACAAGGTAACTCCCCGAAGTCTTCTCTGTTAAAAACTAAAAGAACAGGAGTACTTGTGGCACCTTACAGACTAACAACATTTATTTGGGCATAAGTTTTCGTGGGCTAAAACCCACTTCATCGGATGCATGCAGTGGAAAATACAGTATATCAATTAAGGTGGGCTATTATCAGCAGGAGAAAAAAAAACTTTTGTAGTGTTAATCAGAATGGCCCATTTCCAACAGTTGACAAAAGGGGGGAGGGGAGAGAAGAGAAGAGACGAGAGAGAGGGCTCAGTGGTTTGAGCATTGGCCTGCTAAACCCAGGGTTGTGAGCTCAATCCTTGAGGGGGCCATTTAGGGATCTGGGGCAAAAAAAAAAAAAAAATCTGTCTGGGAATTGGTCCTGCTTTAAGCAGGGGGTTGGACTAGATGACCTCCTGAGGTCCCTTCCAACCCTGATATTCCATATTTAAGGTGTGAGTAACGGGGGGGGGGGGGGGGGGGGAGGGAGAGAATAGTTTTTACTTTGTGTAATGACCCATCCACTCCCAGTCTTTATTCAAGTCTAATTTAATGGTGTCCAGTTTGCAAATTAATTCCAATTCTGCAGTTTCTCATTAGAGTCTGTTTTTGAAGTTTTTTTGTTGGAGAATTACAACCTTTTTCCCCTTACTGTTACTCACACCTTCTTGTCAACTGTTGGAAATGGGGCATCCTGATTATCACTACAAAAGTTTTTCTCTCCTGCTAATAGCCCACCTTAATTGATTAGTCTCGTTAGAATTGGTATGGCAACACCCATTTTTTCATGTTCTCTGTGTGTGTGTGTGTGTGTGTGTGTATGTGTATATATATATATCTTCCTACTGTATTTTCCACTGCATGCATCCGATGAAGTGGGTTTTAGCCCACGAAAGCTTATGCCCAAATAAATTTGTTAGTTTCTAAGGTGCCACAAGTACTCCTGTTCTTTTTGCCAATACAGACTAACACGGCTGCTACTCAAACCTGTTAAAAACTAGTAACTACTAAAACGGGGAGGGGGGGGGGGAGAGAGGAGAGAGAAGAGGAGAATAAAGCTACCAAAACTACAGTTAAAACCATTTATAACTGTGATCAGAGATGAGGACACTGAAGATTCTGACCCAGACCCTGTGGTGGTAAGGAACTGGAGATGTGGGTCTCCCCCCTCCCCTTGATTGAAGCACGAAGCAAGTCAAGGTGCATGCGCGGATCAACCGACACTTTCAAATTCTCTAACCCCGGGTGCACGGTGCGCATGCGTAAACCACAATGGAGTACAATAGGGACCATCACTCAAAGAAAAAAAACTGTCCCCCTTTGCTCTTCCTCATCTTTCCCTCCCATCAGTTCAGTTTCTCTTTGGTTTTATCCAAATGAGTTTGCATCAATTTAACTTAAAGCTGTGGTTTCTTTTAAAACTGATTTGGTTAAATCATTCCAAAACTAGAATGAGTGTCAACACAGGTTAACAGTGGCTTACTATGGTACAGCTTAAACAGATTCCTCATCAACTGAAGCAAGCCTGCTGTAAACTAAAAATAGCATCCACACAGCCTTTTGCACCACTCTGAGGTCACTTCAGTTAAACTGACATGACTTCCTTGCATAGATGAGCCCTTAGCTGGAAATGAGGAGAACCGCTACTACATAACCCAACTCTCCACGTGCTCCAGCAGACCAGGGCCCAAATTTACTTTTACTGCGTGTGATAGGTACCCAAGTTACAAAAAAGTCCAGTGACACTGCTACTTTTGGAGATTTGACATGCTACTTCGTCTCCCTATGCAGTACTGCAGCATATTAATGAAATTATTGAAGTAGGGATCGAAAACAAGAAAAACTACCATGTTGTTAGACACCCATGGTGTCTTCAACTCAGCACATGAAAGGCGTGTTTGGTTACCAAGGTCAACTGTATTCATCCCTACGCTTATAGCATGCTCTTCACTGTACTTGATAAACAATCCTCAGCACCCCGACAACTAGTTACTCCTGGAGAAGAGAAACATTAGCGACTTGCCTAAATCCACACACCGTGTCAGTGGCAGAGCTGAGATAGGAGCGCAAGAGCGCTGGACTCCCAGACCTTGCTCAAGTCTATGAAATCTTGACACCTCAACAACTACACGGTTGTTGCGTAATTAACACACACCAGTTGTTGACATGCCAACTTACAGCCAGGGAGAAAATACTTTTAGAGTAATGCTAATTTCCTAGCATTTGAAAGAGAACCTCACCATCCTCACTCCAGTCTTTCAATTTATGCTGCTTGTAGCTCTAAATCAGACTGAGCTGGAAAATAAAGCTTCTGGAGGCCTTTTTAAGAGAATTTTATTTTTGAGTGGTTCTTACAAAGATTGTTGCAATATGAAAGTCATTTGTTTGATAGAAATATCAAGCTGTCTTGTCAAACACACTGAAGTAACCCAAAAATATATTTCAGAGCTCACAGAGCTTAAAAAGAGCAAAGATTATATGCAACCAGACAAAACATATTTCTGCATTTTCTACTTATTCTTAGGCTTTGCTGAGTATCATTAAACTGTGCACACTACCTGTATTCAATTCAACTTGTCTCTGGAAATGCAGAGAGTGTTTTGTTTGGAACCCTAGACACACCTCACACAGTATTTACAAAGAAACTTTTACAGATACATCAATCAAAAGTTGCCATCAAGAAATAAAACGTTTGAATCCTCCCATTCTCATCAACTGTTCAGCATAAAACAAGCTGAGTAGCTGACCAAAACCAGATCCTTCAGTAGCCTTTTGAATTTTCCATTTATACAAAACACTAAATATATCCCTTCATAAATTCTATCAGATATTGACCTTTAACAGAGCACCTATATTTAGTGAAATGTAAAATGTAATTACTGCATTAAAAGAAAGGCTTGTGAAACATTAAAAATGTCATTATGTCCCATCTGCCTTTTACAGAAAATTCGTTTCTATGCGCTACTTCTCAGTTCCTACTGAACACCTTAGTAAATGTACAAGAATTACAAGGCAGAACAAGAAGTCAACAGCTTTGTACACAGTGGGAATGCTAGTTAGGGAGAATGAGCACACTGCATTCCTGCTTACTCAGTTTTTATTTTTTAAAGGTAACGGGAAGTGTACACAAAATGACATTAAACCCTTTCCTTTAGTTTTATCTAAATAAAAGATAACTCAATCTTCCTCCAAAAAAATAGTTATATACAAAACTGACGAAATCCATCTTCATCGTCGAACAGGAACCAGTAGTTGGGTTGCAGTCATGGAATCAGGGAAAAGATTGTGGTATGTTGGAAGAGGTACATATGCTGCTGTAATCATTTTACCTAATAAAAAGATAAAAAGATGTTTTTAATGTCTTGAGTCCATAATGAGAACTCAGGTCTTTAAGCAGCCTTTACTCACCTGCAAACCACCTTCCATGCAATGCATTGACAGCTGCAATGGCAGCAGCGATTGAAGGGCATTTGACGTACACATTGCCCTAAAATAAAAAAAAAACAGTGTTAGTCTCTGAGGTGCATGACAACTTCCCCCCCCAATTACATTGGTTTTTCACCATGTATGTTTGAAGGAACCTCCTATACACCTATTGGAGAACTAGCAACATCCGTGTCAGCAGGGATATTCTTAATTCTTGGGAAAAACAGTTACCCACTGTTCTTTGAGATGAATTGCTCATGTGCATTCCATTCTAGGTGGGTGTGCGCCCACGTGCACAGTTGTCGGACACTTTTGCCTTAGCGGTATCCATAGGGTCAGCTGTGCTGCATTCACACGTTGGTATATCAGGCGCCGGCAGCCGTACGCCCTCTCAATTCCTTCTTGCAGGCAACTCTGACAGAGGGGCAGGGCAGGAGGGCAGGGAATGGAATGGACATGAGCAACATCTCGAAGAACAACAGTTACGAAAAAGGTGGGTAACCGTTTCTTCTTCAAGTGCTTGCTCATGTCGATTCCATTCTAGGTGACTCAAGCAGTATACATGGAAGTGGGCTTGGAGTTCACAGTCTTGCGGCTTGCAGCACTGCTCTACTGAAGCCAGCATCGTCTCGAGCTTGTTGGGTAAGCGTGTAGTGAGATGTGAATGTGTGAATGGACGACTAGGTAGCAGCTCTGCAGATATCTTAAATGGGCACTTGGGCCAGGAAGGCCGCTGACTAGGCTTGAGCTCTACTTGAGTGAGCAGTGAATTGCCGGCAGAGGCGCCTTCGCCTGATCATAGCAGAAATGGATGCAGGCAGTGATCCAAGATGAAATTCTCTGGGTGGACACCGGACGACCGCTCATCCTATCTGCCACCACGACAAACTGAGTCAACTTGCAAAACTGAAACAAACAAAAGGAAGTATTTCTTCACACAACGCACAGTCAACCTATGGAACTCGTTGCCAGAGGATGTTGTGAAGGCCAAAACTATAACAGGGTTAAAAATAACTAGATACATTCATGGAGGATAGGTCTATTAATGGCTATTAGCCAGAATGGGCGGGAATGGTGTCCCTAGCCTCTGTTTGCCAGAAGCTGGGAATGAGCAACAGGGAATGGATCACTTGATGATTACTTGTTCATTCACTCTGGGGCACCTGGCATTGGCCACCGTCAGAAGACAGGATACTGGGCTAGATGGATCTTTGGTCTGACCTAGTATGGCCATTCTTATGTTCTGACAGTTTGGTCCTTTCAATGTAGAAGGCTAGTGTACTCCTGACGTACAGGGAGTGCAACCTACGCTCCTCCTCAGACTTATGAGATCCAGCCAGCGTCATCGGGGATGACACCGACAGGTTCATAAGTGTGCTGAACCAGTACTGGTGACGCCAAGCCGGGGCAATCCGGATAACCTTGGTCTTGTCCTGCTTGACCTTCATGAGGACCTTGTGGGGTAGCAGCACTGGTGAGAAAGCATACATCAGAGCCCCAGACCACAGGAGTAGAAAGGCATCTGACAGGGAGTCCCTGTTGATCCCCCGGAACAAGCAGAACAGGTGGCACTTCCTGTTCTGGCAAGTCGCAAACAGGTCCACACCTGGGGAGACCTCCACTTCTGGAAGATCTGATGGACCACATTGGGGTGGAGAGACCACTCGTGGCGAGATGAGAAGATTCTGCAGAGGCAATCTGCCAAAAAGTTCCTGGTTCAGGTGCACTTCATAAGATGAATGGCATGCTACACACAGAGGGCTTCCTGGCAAAGGGCTGACGACCTGGCTCTGCCTTGTTTGTTGATATAAAACATTGTCAGTCAGAACTTGAACCACCTTGCCTTGCAACTGGGACCGAAAAGCCTGGCAAACCACCCTGAACTCCCTGACATTTGTGGATGGAACGGTAGGCCCCCCCCGACCAGTAGCCTTGTGTACTGAACCCTCCCAGGTGGGCTCCCCATCCTAGGTCCAAGGCATTGGACACCAGAGTCAATGATGGGGATGGGGCCGCGAAGGGAACTCTCTACAAGACTGATGCAGGGTCCAACCTCCACGCCAGAGATGCCCGAACGTGGTCCAGCACCTTGATTACCAGGTCCAGGTCGTGCCTGTTGGGGATGTAGACCGACGCCAACCACGCATGCAGCAAGCGCAGCTAGAGCCAGGCAGGACACCACATAAGTACAGGCTGCCATATGAGCTAACAACCTTAGGCAGGTACGGGCAGTGGTGAACATATCTCCTCACATGGGAGATTACATCTGACATGGCTTGGAAGTGGGACTCCGGAAGGAATGCCCTTGCCCGTGTGGAGTCGAGAACCGCCCGATGAATTCTATCCATTGCACTGGTACAAGGATTGACTTCTTTAATTCACTAACAGGCCCAAGTTGCGGCATGTGGCTCGCACCAGACCGAGGCTGCTCTGCATGTGATCCCGTGATCTGCCCTTGATGAACCAATCATCAAGGTAAGGATAGACCTGGACCTCCTGGCACGTCAGGTAAGCGGCTACTGGGACCAGGCATTTTGTAAAGCCCCGCGGGGCCAAGGATAGGCCAAAAGGGAGCACCGCAAACTGGAAATGGTGCTGGCCCACCACAAAGCAAAGGAACCGCCTGTGTCCTGGGAAGATAGAGATATGGAAATAAGCGTCCCTCAAATCAAGAGTGGTATACCAGTCTCCCAAATCTAGGGAGGAAATGATGGAGGCCAGGGATACCATGTGAAATTTCAACTTCTTGAAGTATTAAGCTATCGCAGATCCAGAATGGGACATATCCAGAAGGCAAAAGGGGGGGGCTAAGGAAATAGTGGGAGCAGAACCCTTTCCCCCTCAGTTCCTGAGGGACCTCTTACACCGCCCCCAGTTGCAGTAGGTTGTTTACCTCCTGAATGAGGAGTTGCTCATGAGAAGTGTCCCTGAAGAGGGACAGGGAAAGGGGGGGGGGAGGGAAGGGTGGCCAAAAATTGGAGGGTGTAGAGTGATGACACGAAGTCTAACACCCAACGATCCGAGGTGACCCCTGACTAGGCTGAACGGAAATGCCGGAGATGGTTGAGGTAAAGGCAGCAGATCTGGGGAGCTGACTGGTGCGTCGCTCTTGGGTGCTCCCTCAAAACGACCACTTCTGGCCCCTGTGGTGTCTTGCGGGGCCAGGCTGTGCCGGTGAGCGGGAGGATGAAGGGTAGCAGCAACTAAAACCAGTGTCCCTTCTCCTTGCAGGTCCCTGCTGAGGCTACCAGTGCCCTGGCGACGGGAGTGGCCCGAATGTCCTTTAGACCGCGCAGCCTTGTGTCCGTTTGGTCAGAGAACAGCCCAAACTCCATAAACGGGAGGTCCTGAATAGAGGCTTGCATCTCTTGGGACAGTCCACCAGAGCCTCTAACTCTTGGGCTGCCTTCTGGGACATGAAGTCCTTAAACTTGAGGAGGGAGTTCCACAAGTTAAAATTATAATGCCTCAAAAGGGCTGGTAGTTTGCCACCTGGAACTGGAGACTGGCCATGGGAATAAATTTTGCATCCAAAAAGGTCCAGTTTCTTGGCCTCATTTTTGGGGGTGGATCTGGCCGGCCCCTGGTTGTCCTTTTCGTTGGTTGCTGATACAACCAACAACCACAGGTGGGTGTTTAAGTATTCAAAATCCCTTTGCGGGGACAAAATACTTCTTTTCCGCCCTCTTGGAAGTGGGCGGGATGGAGGATGGGGTTTGCCAGATGGTCTTGGCAATATTCAGGACCCCTTCATGCACCAGGAGTGCAACACAAGCAGGGGTGGACGCAGAGAGCACACTGAACAACATGTATAACTGCTCCACCATTTCCTCCGCCTTAAGGCCCAAGTTGGCAGAGCAGCACTTGATGCTCTCTGAAGTAATCCAGAGGGCTAGCCCAGGAAGGCCCCGCCGCGTCTGGAGAGGAGGATGACTGGACTACCGGAGGAGGGCCCGCGGCATCTTTCCCCGCTGGGAAAAGAGGTCTCGGGGTGGGCATCTGTTCCTCCACCGCAGCGCCCACTGGTGCATCCTGAACTTGTGCTGACTGTGGTTTGTCCGATGCGGAGACAGAGGACTGGCGGGACTGGGGCATTGGCATAATGGATATGCCCAAGGGGTTCCAATAGGGCCATTGTGTCGACCACTGGCCTTGCTGCCAGGTCTGCATCACCACAGCAGATGCACCTTCCGGAGCCCAGCCGCAATGCTGTGTAGGCGAGGGGCTGAACTCTCTCTCCATGCCAGAGAAGTCCTCTTCCTCCAGAGACCAGGGTGGGGCCGTCAAGGCTGGGGTCTGGCGGCTAACTACCACCACGGGTGACTGGTGCCTGGAATGGTCCAACCAGTGTTGGGAGTAAGGGGAGCAGCGCCAAGTTGGGGAGCATCCCCAAGGTCTTGGTGAGGGTCAACTCTAAGATAACCGGTCTCTCTCTCTAGGTGAGTCCCAGTATGAGGGCGGAGACCAAGAACGCGGTGCCAGTGACCTATAGAAGCGAACTGATGACTTGGGCCTACGTGGAGACCAATGGCGTTGCAACACAGGGCTCTGCCTTAGCTCCAGAGACCAACGGCGCTCGCTTGCCTTCTGGGAGGCCCTCACAGCAAGCCTGCCCTTGTAGGGAGCCTTAGCCGGGTCCATCATCACACGTGGCAACAGCGAGAGCGCTTGTTGTTCTCCGGGCACCGGGAGCTGAGAGGGCATTGACTGCGCCATCAGCCTTGGTCCCCTACTGCTCCCTGGAATCGGTGGCAGGTCCCTTAGGGGGGTACTACTCGCCAGGGCAAAGCCCCCTGGAGGCTCCAATGTGGGTGGGTGGGCGGGCCAAGCAGGGTCCTTTGCCCAACACCCCTTGATCTGGCTTGTTCAGTGTCAAGTCCCTCTTCTTGGGCACTGGCGAAGGCGAAGAGTGCCTGGAAGATGATGGAGGTGCGCTACATGCCGAAGCCAAAGCACTGGGTGCTGCGTCCGGCCGTGCCGGCTTCAAGGCTGTGCAAGATCGGCCTCCATGAAGAGGACCCTCAAGTGAATATTGCGTTCTTTCTGTGTCCTGGGACAAAAGTTCTTACAGATGTGACACTTCTCTTTTAAGTGGGATTCCCCATGGAACTTCAAACAGCTGCCGTGCAGGTCAGAGCAGGGCTTAAAATTCAGAGACCTGGGCACGCCCCGCCTGGGGCAAAGTCCCCGCTGGACTCCTAACTAACTACAACACTTTACTTACTAAACTATTAAAAACAAACTATTTACAGCTATAGTGCAGAGATCAAGTAGGAGAAAAACTGCATGAGCGGTAAGAAGGAACCGGGCCGGCGGCGCCTGATATACCAATGCACTCCAGAGAGTGCCACAGCCGACCCTATGGATACTGCTAAGGCAAAAGTCTCCGACAACTGTGCACGTGGGTGCGCATACACCTAAAATGGAATTGACATGAGTAAACACTCAAAGAAGAATGTTAATTGCTAATTCATAACTAGCACAAAATAAAAACTAAAATAATGGATGCTGTTCATTGTAGACATGCACTACCAGACTAAACACTTCTTCAGCATGAAGATACAGTAACTCCCAAAGAAGGATCGAGACCAGGCAGTACTCAAAACAGGAAGTAGCATATAACAATACACTAGCTGTGGCCTTTGCATAAAGCTTTTTACTTCAATTTTTTAAAAAGTTGCCTAACCCTTTTCAGTTACTTCTTGGAATACACCGTTTAAGAGCCAAACAACCCCTCCTTCAGGATAATCACTAAGTTCTACAAATTACTGCCAACATTTCAAGGATAATGCTTTAAGTTAACCTGTGGAGATATTCTGTTGGTTTAAAAAAATAATAAGTTCACGGAGGATTGTGAACAATCCCTAAGATTGTCAGGGACACAATCCTACGCTCTGGGTGTCCCTAAACCTGATTCCCAGAAGCTGGGCGTGGACAACAGGGGATGGATCACTCAGTAATTGCCCTGTTCTATTCATTCCCTCTAAAAAAATCTGGCACCAGCTGCAGTCAGAAGACAGGATACTGGGCTAGATGGACCATTACTCTGACCCAATATGGCCACAGTGTTCTTATGTAAGTACATGGTTGAATTTTCACCCACAGCTCCTAATCACATCAGAGCTTCATGGGAGCTCAGTGCCTCGAAAAGTGAGGCTGCTAATACAAGTACTTCCTCACAGATGTAGGTGCCTAATTTTAGACTCGCAAAAAATGGGGAGGAAAGACTAGGGAGAAGTGCAAGGGTCCTAGGAAGGCTTTGGAGGTGGGGTGAATAGGGTAGACTAGAGTCTTATTTGCATTAACCATGGATGAAGTTTTCTACTTCTAAAATTACACACTAGTCCAGCTAATATCCAAAAAAGTACAATACTTAAAAAAAAAAAATACAACTTAAAAAACCCAGTGCTGGAAAGTCTGGAAACAAACAGATAAGGGATCCCAGTCAGTTTTCTGCTGCCATATAATCTATTCTACATAGCTGAGGTCATCAACTTGTGGCCTGGGGCCCGGAGCCAGCTTACCAGAACATTTTATTTGGCCTGTCCATAGGCAGGGTCGCAGTCCCAGAATTATTATTTTGTTTTAAGAGCTGGTTACTGAGGACACAGTTTTAGTGAAGCTGCTCATGCCTCACACTGTTCTACTTGGCTCCACTTTCCTAACACAGACTCCAACTCTACCCCCCTGCACCCAGCTCCAGTTACTGCATTCCCATCAGCTGATTATTTGGGAGCTGACAGCCAATCAGCTTCTGGCCAAACCTCCACCCCAGCAGTAGCAGGGCACACCTCCGCCAATGGGAGGACGAAACCAGAGCTGGGTGGCATGAGACAAAACCAGAGCCTGTGTCAATGGGGAACAGGGCAGGAGCCCATAAGCTCAGATGCAATGACACTCATTGGCATAACCACCTCTGTCATTCACATAGGGGAAGGTCACCACCCTATGACACCCAGCTCTGGTTACTGCCTTGCCATTGGCTCCCAGCTCCCACAGCCAAATTGTGGACAATCTCCCTCCACCCTCAGCCTTGGGCACAGCTCTGCCAGTAGAGAGTTAATAACCAGAGCTGGGTGGCTTAATGGCAGAGTGCCTTCACTGCTGGCATGATGGATGGATGGGCCAAATTTGAGTGGCATAGAATCATAGAATATCAGGGTTGAAAGGGACCTCAGGAGGTCATCTAGTCCAACCCCCTGCTCAAAGCAGGACCAATCCCCAGACAGATTTTTTTGCCCCAGATCCCTAAATGGCCCCCTTAAGGATTGAACTCACAACCCTGGGTTTAGCAGGCCAATGCTCAAACCACTGAGCTATCCCTCCCCACATGCGACACAGCATGTGGGCTCTGCCTCTCATGGTGGAGCCCGTGACTACTACAGAGTGGAGGCAAAGTCTGGGAGCAGCAGAGAAAAAAAAAATGTTAAGAGTTTATTTTCCATTATTTTCATTTATTAAACCCCAACTCTTCTACACACTGGAAGAAAGGTTAGTGAAATATTTATGTTTAAACTTTTTGGATTTAAGAGTGCTATAAGGGGCTGTTATATTTAAGAACATTTCAGTTTTACACTCTTAATACGTGGTTTATTGTAGGTTAACATGCTGTATTGTACCAAATGCAATATTTGTTATGCAATATTAGCCTCTTAAAAAGACGTATGGCCTGTCAAAGGGTTTTAGTGGATTTAAAGCTGCCCATTCCTGCTACATATGTTTATACCATGCTCCTCACCATAGTATCTGAGTGACTAATCAAGGCCGTGTTTATTCCTTGACCGCATAATGCAAATATTAAACACCAGAAGAGATTATTATGATAATCTGACCACCTGCATAACACAAGCCAGAGAATCTCATCTAGTAATTCAAGTCTAACCACCACATGTGGGACTAGAGCATATTTCGTAGGGAGATTTCAAAGGACAGAGAATCCACCATCTTCCTGGGTAGTTTGTTCCAATGGTTAATGATCTGCCTATAGCTGCTTCTTGCTTTCCAGCTTTCCCCACATGAGGGAGTTAATCTGATTACAATGCACTGGAGCCAAGCCACAGGAATCAGAGACAGAGTCTGGTAAACTAGGCTGCCTGGAAAACAATGCAGCAGTCCAAGGCCAGAAGCCAGGAAAGAATATTCTGAGTGGGGCTAGACAATGACAGGAGCCAAAACTTGGGAAGAAGAGCTGGGCCATCTTGAGAACCTAGGGAAAACTCATCCTCAAAAATAAGCAATGGATTTTACATTGGAGTATTTTCATCTATGTGCCGTAGCTGAGCGAGGACAGTTATGAAGGGTATTTCACGGTGACAGAATAAATTAGCACTATAATGGAATTTGGTCCTGTTGTGCTGCAGAGAACAAGAAGAGGAACACGATGGACACAGAAATGCCATGTAATAATCCAACAATAGAGAGATGTCATAATTTCATGACCACTATGTGACCTGGTCAGTGAGGTGAAATTATTGTATGGCTGTAGTGTAGCCTGTCTCTGTATTTGCACTACCTTTCCTAGCACACGTAGGAAGGCATTTTAGTCTTGCCAAGGAAGTTGCCAGGCCACGTGAAACTTCACGGAGATTCTGACTTGATTGTCAGGTTTGGATTATAACTAAGTCTACATTTTAATCCCGGGTATTTTTAGTAAAAGACATGGACAGGTCACAGGCTGTAAACAAAAATTCGTGGCCCATGACTTGTACTATATACCCCTTACTAAAACTTGTGGAGGGAAGGGTGCTCTGGGGGGCACCATGGGTGAGAGCAGCGTGTGGCCCAGCACCCCCACTGCTGCTGGGGGGTAGGCAGGGCTTGCAGGCTCCCTACCTGGCTCTCGGAAGCAGCCGGTATGTCCCTGTGGGCCCTAGGCAGAGGTGCAGGCAGAGGGGCTCCGCGCACTGCCCCCGCCCCAAACGCCTGCTCCACAGCTCCCATTGTCCGGGAACTGCAGCCAATGGGAGTTGTGGGGGTGGTGCCTGCATGCGAAAGGAACATGCAGAACCACCTGGCCAGGCCTCCACCTAGGTAAGCACCGCCCAGAGTCCTCACCCCTCCCACACACCAACCCGCTGCCTCAGCACTGAGCCCCCTCCTGCACCCAAACTCCTGCTGCTGGTGGTGGGGGAGGGGTGCAGTGGCCCAAGACTGCCACAGCAGCAGTCGGTGCAGCTGGCCTGAGGGCTGCCCAAGCTGCTCAGGCAGCCCCCAGGCCAGCCACAACAGCCGCTGCAGAAGTCACAGAAAGTCATGAAATCCATGACTTCCGTGACAGACTCGCAGCCTTAATTATAGCAGATGGGATCCCAAGCACTTCAGAATGACTCACTCCAACTACGTGGAAAGTCAGCACAAAGAATGCCAAATGTTAACCTGCGGTACCAGTGGAACCACATGTTTTAGTTCTGTTACTGACTGAGACGGGAAGGGCTATGACTTTGGGCATATGTAGATTACCCGTGGCAAGACAGAGGACTCATTTGCAACACTGCCATCAAAGACCAGTAGTTTGGGAATGGGACTACTTAGTGCCTGCTGTGGAGCATGAGGGGATTGGATTGAGTCTTGACCCTGGGGTGTTGCATATAGGCTGGCACAAAGATAGAACAGCCTCAATTCGATACCCTCATGTGCCAGAACCAAGACAAATGAGCACATAGGTGGTTATCCCATGTGCTGGGGAGCGTGAGCTACATATCAACTTGGGCTTCAGCACGTGGGATAACCACCTATGTGCTGATTTCCCTCTGTGCTGGCCACAATGCTTTCTTCTTGGCATTGCGGAGTTTGCAATCTTGGAACCGGAGGATGGAATGTTGCTATCTCTGGTCTGGGAGGCAAGAGGTCCTGGGGAACTATGGTGCTATTTTCTTTTTTCCCCTCTCAGTATAGAGGAAGAGTGCCTCAGAATCAAATCCGAGACTGTATTTGGCCCAAGCTATCAAGGCCTTCTCAACACTGTATTCCATCTTCCTTACATCTGAAAGTTTGCAAGTGAGGCTACGGAATTGGGCCAGACTCCAGACCCATTTTGGAAGTTTACAGGGCTTCCACCATCAGGACGGAATGGAATCTAAACTCATGCTTTTTTCTCAGAGCTTGAATCCCAAACAGGGAGAAAAAAAGAAGCCCAGCTGACTACCTTCACCCAAATAATTCAAGCATGGGCCATGGAGGATCTGAAACAGGACAATCTTTGAATCCCACACCATTAAGTAAACTAAATTAGTGACTAAACTAAATGGTAAAAGCTTTTCAAATTAAGATGTCAAAAAGCAAAGGAATTTTATTTTTTATTCCCACTTTCTGTTTCAGCAACTGGAAGTAAGATGCAGGTGTCCACATCCCTTTACACAGTCTCACATAGCTTGAGGCAATGGGGGAAGAGGGTCCTCCTAAGGGTGGCCTTTCTCAGAGGGTTCTAGCTTGTGATCTGTGCAGTAATATCCGCAAGAACAGGAACCTGTGATGAATACTCAGTTCACATTTCCCTAAAAGTCTTTGTTTTAAGCTGTCTGCAAAGTCAGGCAGACCCCACTGCATCAGTTCACATTCTGTTCACTTTGGAATATTCTTCTTCACAGTGGTAAGGGCAGGTTTTTTTTGAAGGTGATAGTTTGAATTCTGGAATGCAATTCCATGGTAAGGGTGAGGTTCTATCCCAAATTCCAAGGCATTCTGGAGTTCATGGTAGCAACACACACATGAAATAGATCCCATGAACAGGTAATAGTAAGATTTGGTAGGAAGTATAAATCTGGTGAGGTGAGTAATTAACAACAAATTGGTTGCAGGATCCAACTTTCTTACTTTATATCTCCAAACTATTTTTTTTTTTTTTTTTTTGAGGCTGCAGAATTTTGTTTCCCCTTATCTGCCAAGAGCTTTTCCTCGACTCTACTGAAACAATCATTGATAAAGTTGTTGTGTTTGGGGATAAAGTGCAAACTACTGCCTTTTAAACCCCCTCCTCCAAAGTTATCCAGTAACATCTGAGTAGACTTCCCCTCACCCTACCTGACAGCAGCCTCACTGGCATATAAGGGTACAAAAATTATGGAGTGTACTGCACTAATATCAGCTACATTAACCCAGGCTGTTTCACTGACATAATTCAGTTCAGCTTTAAATTACGTTGTTAGAATCCAACTAGATTTTAGGTTATGCTTGGAGCTGTCCAGTCACTATCTTCAATAACGTTTCTCCTCCTCCTAAAAGGAGGAGAGATTAGTTAACTAGTCAGCCAACATCCCCATATCAAGGGAAGGGTTTTTCAAGCAACAAATGAACCCCACAGCACTTATGTAGAGAGAACTTCCTGCCCCAGGGAGAAGGCATTAGCCCACTGTTTCCATACAGAAGGCACATCATCCCCAATGGTTTACCAGCCAGGGACACACTGGGCCATCCCACAGTCCACAAAGGAGACAACAGTTTCTGTATTGCTAAAGAATTTTACACCGTGGTGTTAGTGTATTTTTCAGGTAGATTACAGACTGGAGTATGCTATTCAATGAACTCTCAATAAATATCACCAGTCTGAAACAAACTAAAGCTACCCGGTAGAGGGGTTCTCATTACAGCCCAAATATACATTTCTGCAATATTTTAATTTGACTGTTTTGTAGATCCACAAGAACATGGTAAATTCTGAGTGAGAAGTCTTGTAACTATAGAAAATTGCCCATCGACTTACAAAAGTAGATAATTAAAATAACTGCTGGAGTGACTCTTGCTCAACTGCATTCAGCAATTTAGAAGATTTTTTTTTTTAAATTAAGACATTTCTATTCACATCAACACAATTCTAACACTTGCAAAACAGCTCTGACAGTGACAACTTGGAAAGAGGTTCTAAAATTTCTTTAGTACCCCTCACAGGACGTACCTGAGCTGAATTTTTGTCTACATAAATGTGGATAACTCCTCCATGTTTGTTACATTCCTCAATAACATCATCCTTAATTTCTGTATCCCAGCCAGCTTCTTCTTCACTGCAAAAGGAAAAATTCAAACGTGAGAACTTTGAACAAAAACAAGATCACACCTATAAAAAACTAATGTTCACACTAATCCCACTAAAGTCAGAAACAAATGTGTAATAAATGGAAATAGACAGCAGGTAACTTACGTTTGAGGGTTAAACATATTGGAAAGCTGGAAGCACTGTGTTGCAAGTGGTTGTACAGAAGCAGCTGCAGCCAGAACTATTTAAAGAGAAAGCGACAAGTTTTTCTGTCATGGAAGAAAAAAGTCTTTTACATAAAATTAAATTTATAAGTAAGGCTTTTTCTGTCTGTACTTCAAAGTCATAGAACCACAGGACTGGAAGGGACCTCAAAAAGTCACCAAGTCCAGTCCAGTCCCCTGCACTTTGGCAGGGCCAACTAAACATAGAGCATCCCTGACAGATGTTTGTCCAACCTGTTTTTATCATATTCAGTTACAACATTAATATTTTTAATCAGGTGCAGAAATCAAAAGCATAGAGAAGTGAAGTTACATGCCTAAGATTAGACAAGAAATCTATGGCAGAACTGGAAATAGAATTCACTGTGTTCAGAACCACAGTTCTTGATAAATTGCCCCCACAAAACCAAAAACTTACTCACTCTTACCTGATGGTAAGAGATTTGTTAAAATAATTCTTGGGAGCCACTCTGATTAACGTACCTAGATAAACTTGGAACCCAGACATACCTACTCCCAGCCTTGTGCTTTAACTAGAAGACCAACACTTCTGAATAATTGTAATTACTCCAGCAACTTACAAGAAATCAAAACAAAGTGTCTGAAGGAGATGCAGTTAACTTGAAACCAATCAATTTCAAAACCGGAGTTAAAAGTAGATTCTTGTACTATACTTTCAAGCCTTCCCAGATAATTTCTTGTTTCAATCAAGCATTTTCCTATATTTAATGAATCTCCCCCTCTGAGGTATTATAGGAAACAGCAAGTAAAAGCTTAGACAGCAGTAAGATTTTTTTTTAACCTGATTGGGTCTGTCTAAAAACAAACTGGAATTCACTGACATTTGATGCATGTTAGAACACAGAAAATGCAGTGTGCCACTGGAATGCATGCGAAAGACAGAATCTCAGAACTGTCCCACTTAAAAACCAGTGCAGTTTAGAACTATTAAAACTATGCCTAAATTCAGTTATTCATGATTATATTAACCAATTTAAACAAAAACAGAAGTAACCTTATATCTTTGAAAAGCTTTGCCCGTCCCAAGCATTCCAACAGGGAACTGCACACCCTGCAGCTCAATTTTAAGTAGAAGAGACAGTCTAATGTCTAAACCAAATGGCAGCTCCATATAGAGACAACAGCACCATTCACACTTATGGTGATAATGGAACCATGGACAGGCAATAACATACTCTGAAAATTCATTAATATATTTAACTAGTTATACTGTAGCAAAAATACAAAGTTTGCAGTAGGCTAGACAGGGTTAAATAGCAGTTTGGAAGCTTTTCTGAATAGTGAAAAGGGAGGATATTGACATTTTACCTGTAAGTTACTGAATGTTACAGTACTGTGCTAGGAATGGTTATGTCACAGCTTGAATAAAACCGAGCGATCAGTAGACTTTCAGTATGGCTGACTTATAATAGCCAATTAAATAATTGCCCCATTGTAAGTTGCTATTTTAAGTTAATTGAAATTTACATTTTATTCAACATAAAAAGGAATAAAGAGTTCAGGTTATCATTCTGAGGCACAACTCCCTTTCTAGGTCTGTAGAAATTTTCAGATAAATAGTGGGGTTTTGTGACTTGCCCAAAGACATAATACATTCATGACTAATCTGGGAATAGAACCCAGGAATCCTAACTCCCAGTTCCCTTAGTTAACCCCTCCCTCTAAGATATATAGCTAGAAAAAAAAAAATAATTAAATACAGTTTAACAAGAGTTGTCTCTCTTAATAGTGCAAGATTTAGGGAGTGTCAGGAATACTAGGGTTAAGTGTTAGCTTTCTAAAGGCCGTATAGATACCAATAAAACAGCATTTCTGGGGTGCTGGAAGAACTTTCTACACAGATGTAAAGTACTTCTGGTGCAAAGAACCCACACTTGCAAACCCATTTGCCAACAGTTCATGTTAAATCCAACCGTACCTTCATTCTGCTGGGTAAGTCTGGTTTGCAAATCTAAAGAAAAAAGAATGTATAGAAAATTAAATAAAAGAACACTAAATACTAGATCTTAACTGCCCACCTAAATCTAGGTTGGACAAGATCTTCATGCAGATACACAACACACCCACTCTCCTTCTTTATCATTCTTCAGATAGGAGAAAAAGGTAGCTTCGTTCCTTCTAATTTATCACACGGGAGGTGCTCAGATATTAATGATTGGGAGGGCCTATAACTACTTAGATAAATATTCTCCAGAGAAGTAGTATTCAATTAATGGAGAGGAAGACGAACATGAAACTTCTCTCTTTGGTCCACACTCTTGCTTTACAATAATCTGTTCTACTTATCCTCTTGATAAAGTACAATTTGGCCACCAAAGTAGTAGAGAGCAGTTTTAACAAACATTATATATAAACTATTTCTGTATTAATAGTTTTATCTTCATTAGCTGAAATCTTCAATGTAATTTAACAATAGAGGTTATCGATTTTCATTTAAAAAAATACAAACAGAAGTTTCAGCTAGCAACCTTTTCCTGTAACAGAAGTCAATGCTGAAATATTACTTTAGTGCTTTCCAAGTTCAAAATAGTTTGAAAATATCTAAGTAAGCATTAAGGCGTAGTTATCCATTTTACAAATAGGGGAAATGAGGCAGAGATAACGTGACTTTAAGCATCACTAAGGAGCGCAATGTCATTGCCAGGATTAAATTTGATGTTAAAAGTACGCCTCTTTAAATCAGTAGGAATGGTAAACTGTGGGCTGCAAGTGATGTAAATGTAACTTCCAGCTTTCTTCCTCGTGCCCAGATCTTCCATTAATTCACACCACACACACACACAGGGAATTGTCAGACTTTAAATGCATGAGAATGCACATTTCAGAGAAGGGTGCATGAAATCTCAGATTTTGTTTTATTCTGTTGACTAGTCAGACACTATCTCCTCATGGGACAGTTTTTGTACACCTCTAATTATTTATGTCCAGTATCTGAAACTGGGCTATTGTGATAGGTGTTTGGGAATAGGTGACCAGAACTCTCAGTGGTCTAGGAGAATGATTTATGACTAGCATTTTCTGGATTAATTTGCTCTTCCAACCTATAACCAGACAGTGCACTCATTTCCTCTATACTCTGCCCTCATCAATACAGATATTCACTATAGGTCCATATACGAATTAGTCTCATTTTTATGTACAAAAAATGTATTAGAGTTAGACTGAGTAGTTTTGAGGATGCGTGTGTATTGTAGCTGGCTTTACGTTGAAAGTGTAAAGAGGTTTTAAGAGGTGAGGCATCCAAGTGTGTAGTTATGACACTTGTGTGAATGAAGGCTGCTTTACCTGAGTTTTAGAGATTTCATTCATTGGAAACGCAACGGATAAAGTAAAAAAAAAAAAAAAAAAACCAAGAAATTCCCAGGTTTCTAAATAAATATAGATCAGTGAAGATATTCACATGACAACTATCAGGACTGATCTGTACTATTCCTTCCCATGTCCTAGTGTCCACTGCAAAGTCCCAATCCCTTTGTGATCCCTCGCACAGCTTCTCACTGCACTTGCATCCCTTCACAATGTCCCCTGCATCACAAACCAGTTACTTGCCCAAAGCCCCAATGAAGATTAGGTCCTCATTGGTGCTGGAAGCTGTACACACCCCACTTAGGAGACCATCCAAAGGACACAAACAGACAAAGGATTGAGGGATAGAGTATTGTGCAAGTAAGTGAACATGGCAATTGTTATGTTTTTTGCTTTTTTAATATAACTATTTTAATGGTGACAGATTGGATGGGGAAAAAACTGGAATGGAGATAAGAGTAAGAGAATAGAAAAAGTAAGGGAAATGGACAGTCACAGTTCCTCATCTGTTTAGCCACGATCAGCAGCCAGGGTTTTCTAGGTATCACAGCCAAAGTGCGTCTTGAGGAGGACAGAGTTGAAGGGTGATATAGTAGTAGCTCTTATCTGGGAGTCTTCCCCATGCATAAGGAGCTATTTGGGAAAAAGCACCGAGATGTTTGATGGAGAAACTCACTGGATGGTAAAAGGCAGGAATGTAGATGAAATAAAGGCAGATGTCACCACTGCTGTAAGTTGCTAGATCAGTTAGGTAGGGCAAAACTAAGTTGTGAATACACAGAATACACTTTAATTGTCTTAAAGATAAAGAAAAGTGTGTGTATAATGTGGAGTTGAAAGGTGAAGACAGTGGAGGGTCCTGAAGAAAGCTGATGTGGCCAGAGCAATGAGTCAGAAAGATGACCTTAGCAACGTTTTGCATGGATTTTTCAAAGGTAAAGTTGTAGTAGTCAATGCTAGACAAGAGGAGGTTGCAAATGTCAAGACATAGGAAAGAAGCATGTGGTTGAGAGATTTACATGCACAAATGGAGAAGGTTGGATCTTTGACGCGTAATACACAAGAAACTAGATTTAGTCACGACCTGCATGTGCAAACCCAGAGGTCAGTCGAAGACATCCAGGTTACAGACTTGAGAAGGTGGCACAATGGTATGATTGTACACCATGAGAGAGATCAATAGCTCAGTTTGGGACTCGTTGACTTTAAACCCTGCAACTGACATCCATGAACAGGAAATGTCAAAGCATTACTCTGGTAATTCCACATTAATAGGATACTACTGATCAGTGCCTAACAGCACAAAAAAAGTTGTTTCTCCACTCCTCTCAGGAATTTTGTATCGGAGAGAAGCAGTGAGGACTCAGATTGTTAAGAATTATCTAATCCATTGGTTCTCAAACTAGGGCCGCTGCTTGTTCAGGGAAAGCCCCTGGCGGGGCGGGCCGGTTTGCTTACCTGCCACGTCCGCAGATTCGGCCAATCGTGGCTCCCACTGGCCACGGTTCGCCACTCCAGGCCAATGGGGGCTGCAGGAAGCGGTGCGGGCCGAGGGATGTGCTGGCCACCTTTCCCGCAGCCCCCATTGGCCTGGAGCAGCGAACCGCGGCCAGTGGGAGCCGCGATTGGCCAAACCTGCGGACGCAGCAGGTAAACAAACCAGCCCGGCCTGCCAGGGGCTTTCCCTGAACAAGCGGACCGGCTTGGAGAACCACTGATCTAATCTGTACAATGCACTAGTAAACGTATTACAGTATATTTGCAAAACACAGCGCAATTTGAACCACATGTCAAAATAAATGAAGAATACTTTGTGATACGTCATTCTTATTTATGTTTGTTTGCTTGTAGATTTGCAGAGTTCAATCATTCAACATGACTGGGAGCCCTGCTGTGAACTACTACAGTTCAAATGTTAAGTCACAAGATATAAAATATTTTCACCTCCCCATAAGCTATAAGCATGCTAAAAATAACATGCCAAAATAAATGGATTATCAAATTCTTACCTGCCACAGCACCAAATGCTAAAGATCCACTCATCTGCAGAGCCTGTTGTGCAGCTGGGGGAATCTGCAAACCAGTACCTGTAACAGAAAGTACTAGTCTGAGTTCTTCACTTGGTAAGTGGTCTAGGAATAGAAAGCTTAAGAAATCTTAGCGTTCTCAAACATTAAAGGAAGTGAAATACTTCCTACTAAGTTAACTCCAATATTTTTACACATAATCTATATTACCACACTTACCCTCTGCAAGTCTTGCCATCAACTGTAGACGACCAGTTGTTCCCAAGTCAATTCCAGTCCTTTCCAGTTCATCACTGTCCAAAAATGAACTAGCACTGGAAGCATCAGTGCGTTCTGTTACATGACCTACTTTCATTGGCCTGCCAGCTAGCTCAAATCCATTTAGTTGTTCCAAGGCTTTTTTGGCACACTCTGAATCTGAGAACTGTAGAATTATACATGGTCAGTGTATAGCAAAGTACACAAGGTACTTTCTATCAAACGTATTATTTGTAAGAATATATATCCGAGATGCCTTTAACTTTAAAGAAGCAATTTATGGGTTTTTTGTTGGACAGAGGTCAGGAAGCACAGCAAACCCTGTTAATTACTAAACAGTAGAATATTCAGCTCTGGATATTTTCTTCTGCATATCTATTCAATTTTTTAATGCTCATCTTTTGTGGAATAGATGCCTAGAACACATTAAAAATTCCAACATAAATCAAGGCCATAGCTTCAGCTTTCCTCCAGTGAGCTGTTTCAGGACTATGATGAAGTCATTTTTCTTGGGTCTTGCCCTTGTCTTGTGATCTCAATTACTGTAGCATGCTTTACATGTAGTTATGGGCCAATCAAAGCTTCAGACAGTGCAGCATGCAGCTGCATGTCTACTTAGTCAGGTGTTAGCCACAGCATGCACATATAATAGTTATACAGTTGTGGTGATTCCCCCCGTTTGTTTCCATGAACAATAATCCATAAACGTGGCTAACAGCTGAGAGTTCTTCCTTCCACTATATATTACTGTGTCATTTTAAACACTGGATCCTAGTTCCCAGTTTTGAACATCTGGGCCTGGCTAGAAGCTGCTCTCCTCCAAAAGCCCTAGCCTCTGCCATTTGACTCTTCCGACAAAACCCAAGTCTGATGACCTTCGGGACTTTGCGCATGGCCTATTTCCACTCAAGCTTTTCCTTGAAGGGGTGGTGATATAGCTTACTGGGGTATTCGGTAATACTGGTCATGTGTGAGGTTTTTTTGTTTTAATTATTCATCTGTGATCGCCACAGAGACCACCAATCCAGGATTGGCAGGCAGACTAAAGAGACATAGCTGCATGCCCCAAGTGTTGGGATGGTCTAAAGTGAATAAAGTATTTCTAATATACAGAGTCATCTGTGTTGCTGTAAAAAAGCTTTAAGGAGCTGCAACACAAAGAGCTAGCTCGTCGTTGGAGAAAAGCAATCTGGTTACACAAAGCTCTTTTTTGTTTAAATCACATAGAAGCCATTTGAAGTCTTCTAATCTCAGTTTAAACCCCTGACTCTGAGTTTGTTTCTGCCCGGGCTCTGAAATACCCATGTTCAATCAGTTGGATTTTGGGTTAATCGACCTAACCCACAACTCTGCTAACTTATTACAAGTCAAAATCTTACCGTAATAAATCCATATCCTTTGGAGCGTCCAGTTTCACTATCCATCATCAGCTGAATGCTTTCAATCTAAAAAAATGAAAAAAAAAAAAAAAAAAAAAACAGATGATCACACATTGCATCCCATAAAGACAAATGAGCAGTTCAATTTAGCCTTCTCCCACGCAAGTTTTTTTGAATACATCGCAAGATATCAAACAATACAAGAACATAAAACAGCTGGAATAAACACATGGTACATAATGGAGCTTAAAAACTGTTGCTGGAAGTTTTACCAGCTGTGCCTTTTTTGAGTAAAAAAGTGTCTATATTAGCATAAAGGTAACTTGCAATTTACTTAAAAGTGAGACATGCAGGGTCCTCTGTTGAGTGCACCAAACAGCCTCAGTCAGGTATGTTCAATTTATTCTTTATGGATTATTTTAGGCTCCTCAGCCAGCCAATGACTTCCACTCAGATGTGACCTCTTAGCACAGGGGTTCTCAAACTGGGGGTCGTGACCCCTCAGGCGGTCGCAAGCTGTCAGCCTCCACCCGAAACCCCACTTCACCTCCAGCATTTATAATAGTGTTAAATATTTTAAAAAGTGTTTTTAATTTCTAAGGGGGGGGGAGGAGGAAGGGTCGCCCTCTGAGGTTTGCTGTGTGAAAGGGATCACCACTACAAAAGTTTGAGAACCACTGTCTTAGCACATACTATGATAGCACAGCCATCATCAATTGCTGATTGTTACATCAACTCAGATACAAGCAATTACAATTTTGTACAATGTATCAAATTATAAAATCATGTGAGAGTCTAGTCAGAGCCAACTAAAAAAAGAGGTATAAACATTGGAAGTCTTATATCTTTGCCTGCTGCTATTTTGGGCAGTGAACAGAATTTCACAAGTTACTGAATTTTGGGGGGGAAAAAAATCTGCAACCATAAAGTATTAGATGGTTATGCATACGTAAGGGGGCGTGGGGAGGGAGAAGAAAGTATAAAGGAGATTATTTTAAAAACCATATCTAAATCTACATTCCATTTTCTTAAGTCTTTCTTGAAGACTTCAACCCTATCCCTCCTGGCCTATACTATTCCTCTTACCAAAGCTTGATCGGGATAAAACAGCATGGATTCAAACACAATTAACAATTTCTTGCAGTTCTCTGAAGGATATTCTTTTAGCATGGCTGTAACTTAAAGGAATATATGTACTCAGATTTTATTTAATAGGCATCTGACCAGATATGACAGAAGTTAAGGGGTAAAGTGTCCCACCAAGTAATAAATACAGGCAGTACACAAAAATGATTTTTGAGAAGCCAGATACGCAGAGATGGAAGTAGGTTGCAAATTACATTCATTTGGTCTTTTTTAAAAAAAATACAGTACTCAGACTGTACTAGATTACTGCAGACATCTCTAAGAATCCTTATACACATACCCATCTGTAACTTTAATTTGTGTGTACAAAGGGACACATTTTAACAGTTTCATTATATATTCCATGCATAGTTAGCTTAGTGTTAACCAAAGATTTAGTCCATATTCGTACATTACAAGGAGTTTAACTATAAAGGTATGGTTATGAACTAGTATGCTATGAAAATAAGACTTTTTTTGCCCAGAGTACCCATAATTTCAAATTCTACTTGTTAATTTCAATAATGTGTTTAAATTTTATTTACTCCGCATTAGCAAGAACCTTTCCTAGAAAGGGTTATTTTGTTATAAGGGTTGCTATTACAAAAACTACTCTGACGAGATATGTTCAATTTGAAACAGTTAATTCAAAAAAGTGTGAAGTCTCATTTATTACACCTCCCTTGGAATTTCTGCCAAGGTCTGTTTTAGGATCACATAAAAGGAAGACTGTCTGATAGCTGGCGAGACACATGTGATCAAAGGTGAGTTTATGGTGGGAGAGACTAAAGCATGTTTGTACTACAAGAGGAAGGATCAGAGGAGAAAGGTGAGAGTAGGGATGAAAATGGTGGCAAGGAAGATCAGGAGACAGGATGAGAGCTGGAAGCGGTAACCGGAGGAGATCTCAGAAAAGGCAGAAGAAGTAAATGGAAGTGAGAGGAGGTCCCATCAGATTTCTAAAATTTTCTTTTGGAAGAAGTCAGCAAGATCTAGAGCAGAGTGGTAGAAAGGAGCAGGAAGTGGAGAAGAGGGTTTAAGGAGGGAGAGGAAAGCGGCAAAAAGCCATCCAGGGTTACCCAGACAGATGCCTGAAATGGGGAGGGGGGGGGGGGAAGCGGGAGGATCATAGACTGTTGGTCACAAATAAGATTCTCTGGTTGAGATAAAACTTGGGCTTAGTATGACTTCTGCTGGTATTTGATTTTGTTGGACATGTATCTTACTGGAGGTTTACGTAGTGAAAAGTTGTATCTTTTTCTTTTAGGGGAGAACACGCGACTCTTGGGGCCAGGATGAAGGATACAAATGGAGCCCAAGACTACATCATTCAAGCTGTTAGCTGCAACACAGAAAGCATCAGAAGAAATTTATATATACAGCTTTTAGAAACTCTGGAGTAGGTGGCTGACTGGATATTCGTGAGCTACTGAATGGTTTGTCTGGTATGTACAGGAGATAGATTGTTGCAACAATTTGAGATTCCACAGCTCAAAGGATCTTCCTGATTACCTCCTCAACCTCATGATCCAAAAGGTCACAAAGGAAAACATTTGCCTCAAAAGGGGAGGCAATAATAAGATCTGATAAACCATAGCTAGTTTTTAAGCACACAGAATTCCTTAAACATTAAAATGTGTCACCTAATCTTAGCTTGACAGGTTAGTCCCTGAATTCTCAGCTCTCCACATCACACCTACCTGTTCAATAAAAATGGTTGAGTATTATTGAAAATATCTTTATTTTAATACAAAATCCCTTATTTGATTTCAGATGTAATCAGAATATTTAACCCCTACTGGATTCATAAACACCCACATACATATGAGAACAGGAAGAGAAAATAATTTTTGTAGATGTGGAATTTATATTCAATCAGGATGCCCTTTCAGTCCTTTGCATTTATTATAGGAAACAGGATCTAAAATAAGAGTAATCGCAACGTGCACTTCATAACACCTCTGCCATCAATAAGAACTCACCCGACCAAATGGTTCAAAGATCCCACGAAGCATATCTTCAGTTATGTTGAAGTGTAATGACCCTACATACAATCTCATGGGCCCAGCACTGCCTTTCTGTAGGTTATTGGCCATTGCTGCTGCTCTGTTTTTCTCTGCCTAGGGAAAACAAAATTTCCATTGTCTGTAAGAGCCTAAGTAAAAAAATCTACTAAACTTAGTAAACTCACTAAAAAGTACAAGCTCTATAACTCCCAGTAAAAATGGCTTGAATGCAGCGTTTAATAACTTAAATGCTATGAAAAGTCCATGCTCTTGATTAGAATTATGCAACTAGAAATATGCTTCAAATGGAATGAATGAATTGATGTAGATTACTGGTTTCTCTAGTGAACAGAATGCAGTTTGCTTGTTAAATATGCATGACTTCTACATATAGGATACATACTATTGTATAAGTCAGTTAACATTCCCCTTCTTAGCCTTAATTCCCTCATCTACCCTCTACATTTCATTCTGTATTGATTTGTCTAGTTTTATTTAGACTCAGTTTTCTGTACCTGGCAATATTTATTAAAACTGAAGCAACCACTTCAGTTAAGGTTACAGAAATGTTTCAATTGTAACTCAATTTTCAGCTACTCAATCATAAAACAGGTGAAACAAGAATGGCGTTCAGCCATCCCTCTGAATTCTCTGGCCTTTGTGTGATTTGTGTTATCCCTCAACATAATTAACGGTAACAATATTAGTACAACTTCTGCATAAATATGGAGAAATCAATTTTGAAATGGAATATGTGTATCTCTGCAAATTAAGTAAGTCTCACTGAAATCAATGGTGCTTCAAGGATGTGTATATTACTTCTTGGTCAAGCAGCATATGCTGCAGTATAAATGTTACATAATTCTATGACTAGTATTCAACCAACCACAACTTACTTGCGATGCTTGTACTATGATTGGTACTCCCAGAACACGCTGTCCAGTTAGTCCTATTGCCAGAGGCACTGAACTAACATCAACAAATTCTACATAAGCAATTCCCTTGGAACGTCTTGAATTTCTATCAGAGATCATCCGCACATCACGAACCTACAAGAATGAAAATTTCAGGTTTATCATTAATCTCTATTTAGTGCAATTAACGTTTATATAGTTACTAAGGGACTTCATGAATATGTACATGAAGTTAGCTATTATTTGACTCAATACAAGATGCTTAATGATTTCTTAACGGTGTAATAATTCTATATAGACTAGATACATAGTCACACTACCTTCTAAACCAACACATCCCGAAAAATTAGCTTCATTAAAGTGATTTTTTGACTGACAATTTTGACATAAAACTGAAGGTAGTAAGGAAAAAGGGTTGTAGATTCCAGTTTGTCAAAACTGTTGCATCACTACAAATTTTCTAACAGCTCACCAGAACAGCTACCATATTAAAAAGGGACCTAAACTTAGAATTCCATCTTATGCTGCAGACCCACATGCAAAGATGACATCTTACTTTTTATTGCAACAATACACGGAGGACCTAATCAGAATTACTTCCATTGCATTGGTCACTGGACAAATGTATGACAAAGGCAAGTCCCATGAGCTGAAGCTTTGATTTTTGCAAACCAGTCCGGACATAAAACTCCTGACTAAATATGAATTCCATGTGCAGAGCTATCTACTTACAATTTTGCAGAGGGCTTCAATATTGGAAAAGCCACTGATACTGCACACAGACAATTTTTATATGTTCATTTAACCCACCCTCAATTACCTTTCCTACAGTAGAGAAAAATTCTTCCAAGTCTCTTGGCCGAATTCTTGCAGCCAACTGCATACAGAACACTGTTCGAGCATCTCTCTCTTCAGGGGTCAAATTATCAATTGGCTCTCTGCAAAACAAGGAGAAACTCGGTTCTGATTTAAGGCAATTGACAGTTTGAGCAAATGCAGAATTTGTCATTTAAGCCTGACAACAAGTCAAAACATCTACATAACTTTTTTTAAAGATATGTGCTAAATTTAAAGAAAGAACCTAAAGGTTGTCCTTTAAATTGATATTCACAAGTAGTAGCACACAAGTATCCCCACTAACTTTAAAGGGAGGTGCTTAGCACTTTGTTAATAAACAAGTGGCCTTTTTTTTTTTAGTTTATATTGCAGAACTGCCTAGAAGACTCAACCACATCAAGGCCCCATTGTGATAGGTACTGCATAAACACTGTAAACTCTTTGGGGCAGGGTCTGTCATTTTACTATATAAAACACAATATGCAAAAGACAGAAGGTAAGTGTGGGGAGTGAAGAAACAGGTAACAAAATAGGATATTTCATCACAGACTGTTCATTTCTTAAGAAAGGTAGAAGCAATAATCACAACATCTAGGGACCTAATTTTATGCAATTATTTTTAAAGATGCAAGTGACTACAGCCAAGATTCCAGAGAATAAGAGTCCTAGCTGGCTGAGTGGCCATTTTACACAAGTACACTGACTATCACTGTTGTATCACTCAGTAATGCCAACATGTCCATATGCAGAAAGTCCCAAATGCTTAAACTTGGTCAATTGATTATTTTAGTTTCAGCATTTGTTACTACCAAAAATTTTAAAAATCCAAAAGATACAAAGAGTAGACGTTCTAACAAAACAATCAAGTAAACTGCTAACTGAATAATTACTATATAATTGAATAATTACTGTAGTTTCTTGCCCTAGCAGCACTGTTTTAGTAGCAGGGAATGTGTCAAAGTGCAGTGTGAGTTAGGGCTGCACCACTTTTATTTAAAAATAAAAACTTGGATTTTGAAGAATATGACTATGCCACATAGGCCTCATATACATTATATGGGGCAGATCCAGCCCAGATTATGGGTGTTTGACACCCATGTATTAATCTGACTTTCCACACTGGAGTTGAACTATCAGTAACACATCCAGTGAAACTAAGGGTGTGGAATTTAGGATTTGACACCACAGGGTGTAAGAAAAGAAATATTTAGGCTAAGTATGAGGAAAACCTTCCTGACAGTGAGATATGTTACACTGGGAAACAGTCACTCAGTTTCATTATGTTACATGCAATGTAACATACTGTAGAGAAAAATCACACACTTGCAAGTGATGGACTGGATGACCATCTCAGCTTTTATGATTCTATAAATGAGACTCATGAGAAAAAATGAACCAATTTCAACTAGGTAAACTATAACCTAATTCAAATAATCTTAAATATGAAAAGCAAGGCAGGATTGATGCATAACAATTTTGCAACAGTGAACAAGGTGTTTACAGTAACTGAATTTATTAAAAAGAACAGGAGTACTTGTGGCACCTTAGAGACTAACGAATTTATTAGAGCATAAGCTTTCGTGGGCTACAGTCCACGAAAGCTTATGCTATAATAAATTTTTTAGTCTCTAAGGTGCCACAAGTACTCCTGTTCTTTTTGCGGATACAGACTAACACGGCTGCTACTCTGAAACCTGTGAATTTATTAAATGTCATGGATATTCCTTCACCAGAAAAACAATACAGATTCCCCCCGTGCCCGCAAGCCCTCCCTTCCATCCCAAGCAGCATGGATACCTATACTGATCAGACAGTTTTGGAAACTGGCAATCCTAAAACTAGCTTGCACAGAAAGTAATTGTGCAGTTCAAGATGCAGCAGCATCTCACATGGCATTCAGCATAACAAGACTAATTACAAGTTAAGAAATAGTAATGTGAAAATAGCTACCTAACAGGGCTCTTGTCTTTTCTGAATGGACTTTTGCTTCTGGAGCGCCGTCTGCTGTAAACATTAAAAAAATATTTACTAGATCATCAAAAAAAGTACAAAGTAGCTTAATTTTTAGCACTGACACTTAACTAGCCACAAAAATAGAAAACTCAGAAACCTTAATTTGATGCTGTGAGGCAGACCAATCTTCCCTCTGATAGCACTGTTGAATTTTGGACCAGAACTAAGGTAAAAACAAAGAAGAGCTTGTTATAAATCCAGTACATGACAAGAAAAAATATAGTATCCTGCCAACCTAATGCTTATTGACGTCCCTGTTTTTTTAACTGTTATATGGGCAAAAATACAGTCCAAGACAAGTAGTGCTACCTCAAGAATATTAGTTTGACACAAATTATAAGAAAAGGTTATTTGTTCATTCCAGGGATCCTCTATTTTCCTATACTTATTTTAATACTATTTCTCATATACATATATGTAATCAGAGGCTTTAACACACATTAAGCGCAACTGTGAGCCAACCTCTTAAATAAACATCTCTCGTTAACTAAAGATATTCTCATCTACCATTAGCTACACCTTGCCACCAAGTGGCAATGATGCAGCTCAGGCAGAATGCCATCATTCACAAAGATCACAGCTAAACTCAAAAACTAATTAGAAATAGACTTTGAAAAAAATATGCTCCATTGCTTGCAAACAGCTTTTTCATGTAACAAGTAGTCCTTAGCTACCAACTAGGTATCTTCCTTCTGGAATAGTTTTGTCCATTTTTTTCTACATACCTCTGTTTACTTCCTGCTTTGTGCACCAGCATCAGCGATGTCAGCAAAGCTCTGGGAATACAGTTTGTTAGTTAACGCCTGATGCAAGTTTGTTAGTTAACGCCTGATGCAAGCCCAGCAGGAAGAGGGTAGTTCATATTTTTTGTGGATCCCATAAAAGTTTATTTTTAGAAGCAACAGCAATAGACTTAAGAACCTGCACCCTACTGGAAACTATCATCCAGTTTTTTAAGTGTTAAACCTTCAACTTGACCTGGTTTATCTACTAATAAGTGTCTTTTACTAGGACTTGAATAGATAATTTTCTTTCATCCTAATCCTAACTAAAGTTATATTCTGACTTTATGCTACTTGTTTTTCTATCAATTTTTAGTTCAATTTAATCAAAGTATAGGTTATTTGCGTGTAGTTTGGATAAAAACAAAATTAAAAGTAGTAACTGAAACATAACATTATTTCCATCGTTCTCCTTACTGCCTTGTAAATTGCAACATTACTTTGAACAAGTGTTCAAAGTAAAAAGTAAACGGACTAGTTTAGAAAGTACATAGTTCAGTTTAAGCCTTTACCATATTGATGTGAAACATGCTCAATTGTACATTAAAATAACCTACTATGGGCTTCTATAGCGGCCTCTGAATCTACGTTCTCTACTTCTAGAGCGGCTACGTCTGCGTTCCTTGCTTCTGCTGCGTTTCCTTTCCCGACTTTTGCTCTTTTTCCTCTCGCGATCACGGCTTCGTTTGCGCTCTTTACTTTTACTCCTCTTCCTCTCATGACTGCGACTTCTGCTCTTGCTTTTTTTTCTCCTAAGAAAATACAATTTATGTTACAGATGTTAAGAAACTTCAATGTTGTCTTCTGTCATTATGCATTAACTTTCCTCATCTAATTAGTCAGTCTTCTTTCTAACAATGTACTAATTTTATTTCCACAATCTGTAATGCCAGACACTAACATACGAACAGTGCTTAAATCAGTTTTTATATGCTTGATCAGCCATTAGCAAAAGAGATCAATTTAGAACTCTTAAAATTTGAGCATGAATGCTCCCTGGTTTCAAGCTCTCATCTTTTGGCTTTGTAAATATTAAAAAATACTAGGTAGTGGGGCTGAATGTAAAATAGTACATATTAAATTCAACACATCAATTACTATGTTGTAAAAGTATTTACAATGAGCATCCAAGTTTTCAACATCTGCTAAGATGAAGAGAGTCAAGTGGGGCTGACTTTTCATAGTAAAAATAAGACAAAGGACAATTACCTATTTTTTTTTAATCCTGACAGACATCTTGGAATTTTGCAGCATTACTGTAACAGCAATAACATGCAAACTGTCTCCAGTTCCTATTAACTACAGAATTCCAGAAGAGCTGTTTAAATTTCACAAGGATGAAACTGTTCATTGCTTATATACTAAAATAGTAGTTGCCCCAAACAAATATAGCTGGACCGAAAGGAGCGGAACAATAAGTCTGCCACACAATTTGATCCTTTCCATGTGTTTGGCTGCTCCTCTCCCCCGCCCCCCCACCCCCTCCCAAAAGCAAAAGCTTAAGAGGCATCAGGAGCTGAAGACTGTCCTACTGTCTTCACAACAAACAACTGAACACTTCACAAAGTGATCACAATATATCTGACCTATCAGTCCTCATCTTCAGAGGAAACCTGCAGAGATGAGCCAGGGAGGTTAAACTCATAACTTTGCTAGACAATAAAAATCAGACTGAATAGACACACTGGATTTATGGCTTATTACAACAATCTATAACCCACTAACAACCTCCTCTTCATATTCTCCTCTTAAGACTGAAGGGGGATTAATGGGCCGCTTCACATTGAATGGTCCCTTGAAATGTGTTAACTACTGATGCTAAACCAATCTGTCCCACCTTGCATTTAGCTGTGACACTATGATTATGTTTCCCTGGCATGAAAAAGAGCTCTATGTAAACTTCTCTCTCCCATCAACAGAAGTCGGTCCAATAAAATATATTACCTCACCCACCCTGTCTCTCTAATAACCTGGGATCGACACAGCTACAACACTGTAAATAAAAGATGTGGCATTTTTAAGGGACACCAATCAACTAAAACAAACAAAAAAACACTCAAACTTTGGTTTGATTTTTTTTTTCAACTTGTAAAAGTAAAAGTAACATCAGACTTCCGTAACAAAGAATATTTTTGAAGAGCTTTCTGTTAGGGCTGTTGATTAATCACAGTTAACTCAAGCGATTAACTCAAAAAAGTTAATCGCGATTAATCGCAGTTTTAATCACACAGCTTAACAATAGAATACCAATTGAAATTTATTATCGTATATACTCCATTATAAACCGGTTCGTTCATAAGCCGAACCCCCAAGATGGATAAGTAAAAATGGAAATTTTTTACGACCCGTTCATAAGCTGACCCTATAATTCAGGGGTCAGAAAACTTTGGCTCCCGGGCCATCAGGATAAGCCACTGGCAGGATAGTTTGTTTACCTCGCGTAAACAAAGCGTCCCAGCGCACCAGTGCTTACCCTGACGGGCCGGGACAGCAACTGGTGGGGAAATTTTTGTGGGGGGGAGAAGCTGGGGGTCAGGGGAGTAACCCTTATGACCACCCCCCACGTGACCCCACCCCTAACCCGGGACCCCCACACTCTCCCCATCCCATCCCACCTTATCTGGGGAGGATGTCTCTGGCCTGGCCGCAGCCTGCTCTGGCGGGCCAGACCGGGCGGCACGGCCGCAGCCTGCTCTGGCGGGCCAGACCGGGCGGCACGGCCGCAGCCTGCTCTGGCGGGCCAGACCGGGCGGCACGGCCGCAGCCTGCTCTGGCGGGCCAGACCGGGCGGCACGGCCGCAGCCTGCTCTGGCGGGCCAGACCGGGCGGCACGGCCGCAGCCTGCCAGCCCCGGAGCTGCAGCTGCTGCTTCGGAGGCTGGGGGGAGAGCAGCATGGGCAGAAGAGGAGACTCTGGCCCCGCCTCTTCCCTTCTGGCTCTGCTGCCTCTGTTGGGGGAAGGGGCTGTGTCCCACCTCTCCCTCTCCACACCCGTTCATAAGCTGACCCCCTTCTCTGGTGCTTCCCTTTTTTACTAAAAAAATTCGGCTTATGAACATGTATATATTGTAAATATTTTGGATGTTTTTCTACCTTTTCATATATATTGTATTCTGTGTTGTAATTCAAATCAAATTGTATGTCATTTTTATTACAAATATTTGCACTGTAAAAATCAAACAAAATAGTATCTTTCAATTCACCTCATAAGTACTGTAGTGCAATCTCTGTCGTGAAAGTAAAATTTACAATTTTAAAATTTACAAATGTAGATTAACTGCACTCAAAAACAAAATAATGTAAAACTTCAGTCTCCAATCCACTCAGTCCTACTTCTTGTTCAGCCAAACAAGTTTGTTTACATTTACAGAAAATGAGAACAGGCAATTGAATAGCACTTTTATAGCCGGCATTGCAAGTATTTACGTTCCAGATATGCTGACCATTCGTATGCGCCTTCATGCTTTGGCCATCATTCCAGAGGACATGCTTCCATGCAGATGATGTTTGTTAAAAAAATAATGCATTAATTAATTTTGTGACTGAACTCCTTGGGGGAAGAAATGTATGTCCGCTGTTGTTTTACCCATATTCTGCCATATATTTCATGTTATAGCAGTCTTGGCTGATAACCCAGCACATGTTGTTCATTTTAAGAACACTTTCACTGCAGATTTCACAAAATGCTAAGAAGGTACCAATGTGAGATTTCTAAAGATAGCTATAGTACTTGACCCAATGTTTAAGAATCTGAAGTACCTTCCAAAATCTGAGGGGAACAAGGCGTGGAGCATGCTTTCAGAAGTCTTAAAAGAGCAACACTCCGATGCGAAAACTACAAAACCCGAACCACCAAAAAAGAAAATCAACCCTCTGCTGGTGGCATCTGACTCATATAATGAAAATGAACATGCGCCAGTCCGCACTGCTTTGGATTGCTATTGAGCAGAACCCATCATCAGCATGGACGCATGTCCCCTGGAATGGTGGTTGAAGCATGAAGGGACATATGAATCTTTAGCACATCTGGCACATAAATATCTTGCGATGCATGCAACACGAGTGCCATGAGAACATCTGTTCTCACTTTCAGGTGACATTGTAAACAAGAAGCGGGCAGCATTATATCCTGCAAACTTGTTTGTCTCGGCGATTGGCTGAACAAGAAGTAGGACTGAGTGGACTTGTAGGCTCTAAAGTTTTACATTGTTTTATTTTTGAATGACTTTTTGTACAGAATTCTACATTTGTAAGTTCAACTTTCATGATGAAGAGATTGCACTACAGTACCTATATTAGGTGAATTAAAAATTACATTTTTTTTTTTTTTTTTACAGAGCAAATACTTGTAATCAAAAATAAATATAAAGTGAGCACGGTACACGGTACACTGTGTTGTAATTGAAATCCATATATTTGAAAATACAGAAAACTAAAAATATTTAAATAAATGGTATTCTATTAACAGTGCGATTAATCGCGATTAATTTTTTAATCGCTTGACAGCCCTACTTTGTTTCATTTCAAAACACTGTAGTCTGTTTCACTCTCCTCTTTTGTCGACCTTTCATGCAGCAACAAAGAGAAAAGCCATTGGGAGACGGGACAATTACAAAACCAAGACGATGGATTTCACAGGAAGATCCAAAACAAACATTTTTTAGAAATGTCTAGATTTTTTAAGTTTATTGTGTCCTTTTAAAACTACTCTTAAGTTATACCTCAGTCATCACACCCTCCTGCAATCCACACTCTCCAATATCTTCATGAAACCACTGACAGCTAGTGAGAAAAAACAGCTGAAATGACAACAATGGCCAGTTCTACATCTTCTTTACATCAGTCTCCCATCTTTTTCCACACTTTGCCAAAATCAGCAACTGGATGAAGACCAATTGGCGAAAGCTGAACCCAGGCAACACTGAGGTGAGGATGGTAGTCAGAGGGAAGCACTTTGAAGAACTCCACCCTTATAACATCCCCCTCTATCACGGTCATACATCCTCTGATACTTACCTGAGCTTGGGTGTCTTAGCCATTCATTAGAACTGGAAGTAAGTAGCCATCATCCTGACAACAGTCACTTCGATCTATTTACAGGCAGAAAATTGACCCCATTCGCACAAAGATTCAACTACTGTGATCCACAGTCATGACTGCTGCAACTAACACCATCCTGGTCAGGTGGTCGGTAATATCTCCCTACTGCCATTATTAGAGCATGGAATTACTACCCACAGAGATTCTGTGCTACAGTTTGGTTCATTTAAGATTTGATTCTATGCTTTCTTTAACATATAGTGCCACTCTCCCAACCAGCAAGACCTGTTCTGTCCTTCCGAAATATTTTGTACCCTGGTATTACTATCTCATTGATTATCCTCATTCCACCAACTTTCTGTGATGCCTATTATATCTAGATTATCTCTAATACTTCCTGGACTTGTTTCTCACCACTGTCCTCTCCCCGGCCCCGCACCCTTAGAAGCCACCACAGCACAGGATTCAGAAAAAGGCCAGATTGTTTATACATGACATTTATACTAAAACTCCCCTCCCCGTCTACTTTCCTTTTCCTCCCTTCACTTCCCCAGCAACTAATCTACCCCAAAACAGAAGGAATCTCTCAATAATGCCAACCAGACATATCTAATTATCTATAAAATGATTTTGCATAGAAAGAGACAAAGGTGGATTAGAAGAATAATACCCAGCTCTCAATTATCACTTTTCATCAGTAGATCTCAAAACACTTTATCAGCAAGGTCAGTGAATTAACTTCTATCTTAACTATGGAGCAACAGAGCAACTAACCCCTCCCAAAAAACCCAAACACAAACCAACCTACGCGCACTCACACCCCCAGGGAACAGTGAAACTAGCTATATGCAAAACACTGCCAAATGCACAAAGAAAAATGAAAGAAGAGCAGCTTTAATCTTTAATTTACAGTAATCTTAGGTGTTATAAATAAAATCAGAGGGAAGTGAGATTTTTTTTAAGCTGATAGTTATTTGTACTAAAAGGATACTATCTTGGATTTAATCATGAAACTTGACTGCTCATTCCATTCTTTCATGTAATTAGGTGAAACTAGCTGTTTCTTTTTAACAGAAATGCTACAGGCTCAACAGAAGAGTACATCAACCATAATGGTCTATTTTAAATTAATCAAATCGAGTGAAAAATTGTAAAAATTTTACTAAAAAGTGCTTTGTTAAAGGGAACAAGAAGAAAGCCTCGGAAGAGCAAAACCCACAGAAGTTGTTGGTGGCAAAAGCGGAATTTTCTCAAATAGTATATAGCAGCAGGATCAAAAGTGCAAACATGAGCATGAAGAAGTGAGAGGCTGCAACCGTCAGAAGCAGTCACCAACCACTGCAACAGAACTGCTGACCACTAGCAACACATCCAAATGTATGAAATGACAAACTGTCTCAACTGTTTCATCCTCTCCACCATCATCTTCTTTACCTACATTTTCTGGATCCTCAACATATTACTCTGACTCAGACAGAATCCCTATGAAACAGTAATACATTTCCCTGTTTAATTTTCAAGCTAAGAATAATACAATAAGGAAGCTATGCAACAAATCTCCCTCCTTCCTTCCCTTTCCCTCAAATGAAAATGCTACTACTCAAGGGACTGGGAGTGGCTGGCTCACTACAGAAGCAGCTTTTCCTCTCCTGGAATTGACACCTCCTCATCTATTATTGGGAGTGGACTACATCCACCCTGATTGAATTGGCCCTGTCAACACTGGTTCTCCACTTGTGAAGTAACTCCCTGCTCTCCATGTGTCAGTATATAATGCCTGCATCTGTAACTTTCACTCTATGCATCCGAAGAAGTGAGGTTATTACTCACGAAAGCTTATGCCCAAATAAATCTGTTAGTCTTTAAGGTGCCACCAGACTCCTTGTTGTTTTTGTAGATACAGACTAACACGGCTACCCCCTGATACTCAAGGAATAGTACCGAACACTGAGTGGCCATCCATCCATCACTTCTACCCTCTCTTTCCCTCCCTCTCAAATACACTGCCTCACATTATGCATTGTTTTCAGTACATATGATCAAGCAGCATCTTCATCTTTCTGCAACTAACAAAATATGGCTATCATTCCTAGTAGCTACTGCAGTGTTTCACTCTCAACAGCAGTTTTTGACTGTTAAATAGTACAAGAGCTTATTTCCAATGCTCTCAGTAGGGAAACTCCCCACTGTCCTTCACAAGTGTGTAAAACATGGCACACAGCAAGAACATTGGGGAAGCATACGTTACTGCACTTCAGAAAATCCTTTCCATTTAGTATTAGTCACTTTACTTCTCTGTACTGAGGTTTCCCATTCCATCTTTTGACAGTCTTCTCTATTTAGAATGACTGTAAGCTCTTATTGGGCAGGGATGTCTTACTATGAATTAGGCTAAGACACAATGCAATGAGGCCCCGCTCTAAGTAAGGGTCTTTTGGCAACACCATAATACAAAGAAGCAGCACATTCCATCACCATCCAGCTACTGCTGAGGCAATAATTAAAGCAATACCTCTGTTAAAAAAGTGAGGAATTGGTTTCATTAATCCAAAAAAACAAGATACCACAGGCTTGCTCATTCAGAATCTCATCAGGAGCAGAAAAACTTAACACTATTTTCCAATTTTTTTAAACTTATCACTTAAACTAATACCCAAAATTGTTACAACCAAGAACAGACTAAAAAAATGTTTCCATATACTTTGTGCATTTAACAATACTGCGGTATAAACACTGTTGTGGAGTGATAGCTGGTAGAGCCATGTGCAGATACAAAATTCGTAACCGCATCAGATCCGTTATCGGCAAACATGGCCCATGGATGCGGATATCAAGTGGATATCCGCAGATCTGCCAGGCTCTAATAGTTGGGTTTGTTTTTTGCAGTAGTGCCTATACCCATAAGGCACTTTCCAGATAGAGAAGACATGATTTCAGTTCTGAGAAAATTAGTCTATCCCATCAGTGATTTTATTCTTTTGTCCAGGTGAGTCTTTCACACTGCAACAAGAAACAGAAACATTCTAAGACAGAAAAACCTGACAGTAATACTCACAACATAGACAGAGGGCCTCAGGGACAAGTTTTGTACCTGAAGTTGTTTAAAAATTGATTAGACTGAGTTGAGTGTCCCTTTATTTCTCTAGTGTGAAAGAGGGATGGACAAATTGCTGTTGTGCTATCTTGTGCACAAAATGAACTTTGAGAAGTCTTTTACTCTGTCCAGTGAGGCAACACTGATCAAACAAACTGTGGCCTCAGATCACAGAAGTTCACTCATGCCTGTGATTTTAACAATTAGTGGCAGCAGATGGTGGGTAGATCAGACAAACATGTTCCACCTACGACTCCATCAGTTGGCAAAGCTCCATTCATGACAAATCCTTAGCTCCATGGTATATTAATACTGTTATGTTTCCAAAGGACTGTTACACTTGTCCACATCAAACATGTGAACCACTGAGCAATATTGAGCAATATTTGCAGCTAGTCTTCAATAAGTATAACAAGTATTTTGTCCACGGAATGGCACCTAGCTTACGTAGTGTTGGCCCAAGCTCCAGATAGAGATAGTGAAGGCTTGTTCATCTGGAAGTTGGACATTCAACCACTGTAAAGGACTATTGGCCTAAACTTGCTCTAGCCTGGTCACAAGTCAGAATAATAAGACTCCTCAGTTATCAGCATCCTTCTGATTGCACAGTGTGTTGTACTGAGGCAGGCTCTTAAGAGTCCCCTCTTATTTCTCTACCTTATCTCGGTCTTCAGCACCAAGGGACTTGGACTCAAACCAGAAATATCTAATTGAGAAATGCCCATACCACCTGGGGATTCAGGTCTGGTTGTACAAAGCCCCAAAATACTATTCACAGTCAACATGGGATATACTGGAACCCCTTAAAGTGCGGTTTAGTCAGAAGAGCATCTATGTAAAAATGGCACTTTGACTCAGCCACCGCAGTTATGGGACAGCAAGCTAAAGACTGTTCTAGCTCACACAATTAAATTTCTAATGCAAGGCCAATTTCTGCTGTTACACAGGTAACTGAATTTAACCCAATGTATATTTTAGCAATAAAGATATACAAAACAAAACAAAAAAATATAGCTTAACTTTCAGATCCCAGGCTAAGCTGTAAGTTAGAAAATCCATCTTTTTACTTGTGACCAATGCACATTTGACCTTCGAGTCTGACACACAAACCTGGAATCCAATGAAGCCTTTTTTTAAAAAGAAATATTTAAATGTGTGTCCAAATTTCTCTTCAGAACAGAGCCAAACTTCACTTTTCTCCTACGACCTACAGCAAATATCAAATATTTTAATCAAAATATGTGTTTGTAATTTAAGTAATCTTATTTTACATATTTGAATTTTTAAGTGTTTTCTGTTTAACTCCAAAAGCTTGACTGTTTTGTAGGGGAAGCTTTCCTTGGGTTTCTCTCATTGCAGAGTGCATGGTCCTTGCCTATACAGGTCAACAGTATCAATCAGGATACTGACAAGGCGAACAAAATACACTGATAAGTCTCTCCTGGAGGAGATAAATACAATTAATTCTCTCCAGATTTGTTCTACTTTATACAAGTTTGTTAGTTATTTTGGATTGGGGAGAAGAGAGAAAATTCATTCAAACAATAGCTTTTTACACACAATACTAATTCAAGGAATAAAGTGTTGAAAGGAGTTAAAACTGTATTAGCCTGATACTGGCCAACACATGTGACCACATTTCTATGAGATTTCCCAGTTAGAGCTTGAGGCCATTGAATTTCTCTGAACCACAAGTCCTTCAAATTCCTATAATTAGTGCACAAATGTAATTACAATTATTTCAAAAATTAACCCAAAATATATAAAACTCACTGATAGCATAGTATCTTAGAGGGACAGGGTCATTATCTTTAAGCCCTCAAAACTGTTCTAGTTTACATTTTCTTTCTTTTTCTTTTTTTAAAAAGGGACACCATTAATTGAAAATTTATACCACGGATATCAACTGTGTAAGAGGTAGTCATATTTGTTTGGAATGCCATAAACAGCAAAAGACAAACACGGAAGGATTTCCATTTTATTTTCTTTGACAGTACTACATACACTAAAAAGTAAAAACAAAGAATACTTGACAGAGTTCCCTAGAAATGTCAATATACAGATAAACACTTACTTCTTGCTGCGCTCTTCATGGCCATTGGCACTGCTCAATTTGTTCTCATCCTAAGCAGGGTTGATAGAAGAACATCGTGAGGACGAAGTGGTAACATTTCAAGTGGTCAAAGGGTAAAGGGAATAGGAATAAGAAAATACAAAACAAAAATTTTAATACTAAATTACGTGTTTATAGTTTAATATGGAAAGCTATAAAAATTTAAGTAGGCATGTTTAACCACTTTGCTGTTTACATTTAAGACATACAATTATAAAATACAAGAAATTACAGTTTTTAAAAATATATTAAATTGTAGATACTTCCTTACATGATTTAGATAGTAAATTATCCTGTAGATTTCAGCACTCAAGTGGTTAAATGTTATTTCTATAAAATGTAAGAGGAAGTTTCAGGTTTAAGCATTTTTCATGTGCTATGATCCCTTTGATCAGTACCAAGGCTATATCTCTGCCTAAGCCCCAAGTGGCCATGCTAGCAGCCAGCCACTATCGATTTCTTGTGACCGATGCCATTCCTGAGATCTTCGCTCATTTTCGTTGGAGGGTTGTAAGAGCTTGATGCCACCTCTGTCACACATCTCGCCCTGAAGCAAACAGGGATTCACACTGCTTTAGTAACGTCGACTCCCAAGAAAGTCATCAAAAATCCACCAGTCCAGCCTAAACATTCCCTATTTCCATACCTGTTTACATGGAAAATATCCATGTTAAACTAGGACACAAGAATCTTAACATTACAAATTATGACTATCTCTTCAAGATTTTACGTAACTGCTAAATATTACATAAAACTAAATATACAGTGTTTAAAGCTTACAAATGCTCATCCAAAACTGATACCACATGGTTGTGCTAAACACTCCAAAATAAACTAACAGTAGCTGTTATTTATTCTATAGTTTAATCACTCCAGCTACACCATGAGTACAACTGCTAAATTATTTCAAGTTTATACACATTTCTTGTGAAACCAGTGCTAATGCATGCATAATGTTAACACTTTCACCACCAATTGGTGAAAAAACGAAAAAAAGACAGTATACATTTGCTGCCTGTTAAGGAGACTAAGTACATCACTATTCTAGTCATTCAGAAGTTAACAGAATTTTGTGTCAAAATTGGTAATTCCTAATTGAACAACTAAAACAGAAGAGTACAACGGCTATTTTTAGAATGACACTGCAGACTGTGATACTGTCTTTTACTTGCTAAGAATGTATCTATTCAGGGATCCAAGAATTTTGGAAAGTTCTTTCACTCAGCAATTCATTTCCATCTGCCCTGTTAAAAGATTAACCATCACCAGTCTTCTATGTTAAAAATAATGGTCACGCCTCTTGCACTGAGCAGACTATTTAAAGATTTACTTGCCACGGACTGGTGAAAAGGTTATTCTTGGAACCCTGCTATTTTCCCAAACACTGCATTCACCTTGTTGCTATACCAAACTGGAGCTGGCAATTTTAGGCGAGTAATTGTTTTTTGTTTGTTTGTTTTTTTTACCTAGGGGACCACGGTACAGCGATACGTCACTCAATTACTACCTTATGATTGACAGTTCACACTGGAATCAAAGGTGAATTCATGGGAGTAGAGGTGAGATATCGTTAGGCAAGTCTACAAAGAGAGATAGATGGGCATTTATTCATCACGCTGAAGTGAAACTACTGCACAATATAATTACATTAACAGTATATATTTATTTGCAAGTTACATGTAATGCATCTCCAATAAGATAAATCATGAGGGCTCCAGGGATGTTAGTTTACAGTTCAGCAGTAGTTTCATGAATAAGGCTAAATTAAGGTAAGTACAACACCTCACTGGCACATTTTTCTCACCTTCTTGTAAGGAGCCTCAAGCATTGCTTCAATATCAATATCGTCAGCCATTTTTCAGGACACCTGAAAGGAAGAGCAAAATGCATCAGACAGGAAAAAAGCCCATAAACTATATCAATCTCTAATAGCTCCCAAGGCACTTGTACTGTTGGTGACAAAGCCAATGTTGGGAAGACCCCCAAATTCACAAAATGATTTTTAATTACAATGCATACTAATAGACTTGGCAAACTGGTCAAATACTGTTAAATATTCCATCAAGAATGCCCTGAGGCCTACCTTTTTGACTGCATCATGATGTTTGTTATCTATTAACAAGCCTATATAAATGTCTGATCACTTTACTACACACTAATGCCACATATTGGGGAAAAAGGTGAACTAACTGAAAGCTGAGTATCTTGATTGGCTGGAATCTTCTAGAACAAACATTGTGCATACGTATGAATGAATATCTATTTGTATGCAAGGACATCACGGCATATGGCAGTTTACAAAGCACATTAAACAAGATGCCATCCCTGCCCTCAAGAGCATACAAGCTAAACTGACTAGACAAATACAGAAATTAATCAAAAGGAAAAAAGGGGGAGAAGGGTTCACAATAATTAAACTTCCTCTCCAAATGCAAAGAGAAAAGGCGTACTGCCATTAAGCTGCCTACCTAACATAAGTGCATTTAAACTTTTTCTTTTATAATTGCTATACTGGGTGGATAAAAACCAATGTTTTTTTATAAATAAAAAAAATCGATTTTTGATTTAAATTGGATTTTTCTGATAAAATGCTTTGAGAAAAAAACGAAGGTAGTTTTAATTAAGATATCTTTGAGCTATAATGTATCTCATCATGGAATAGGGATTATAAATTCTATAGTATGAAATAATATATTCATGTAATGTTTAAGAAAAGTTTTGTAAATGAGTTCCAATAGTTCATGGATTAGGGACCCAATCTTATGCAGTTCCAGGGGCTTCTGTATAAATTATTTAGGTCAGTGGTTCCCAAACTGGGGTTTGCGAAATGTTACAGGGGGTTTTCAGGGAAAAATTCCCTAGTAGTGGACAGAGCTGTCCCTGGGGACCCTGGGCAGCACAGGTCCAGCAACCCGGAGCCCCTGGTCTTCCAAGAGTTAAGCAGATCAAAGAAAAACATATCTATCACACTGAGGAGATTTAAACTTCAAGACTCCTTATAAGAAATGGAAATTTTTTGCTGTTTTTAAAATTAAATAGGCAGCTAGTATTGTTTGTAAAATTATTATGAAGAACAAGTTTAAGCTTTGTTGTAACGTGCGTTGTTTGTCTGGACTGCTCGAGATCTTGAATGCTTGTGAAGGAGGAACTCTTTGAGTTGGCTTCTTAAATACCTTCATGCTGTTTCACATCCGATATGCGATGAAACATAGGAGCCTTGTCTTATAACAGGCTTATTCAAAGTGATACAAGCTATGAAAGTGAGATCTTGGAAGAGTGTTGCCATTTTCATAATGTAATAAAAATACTGTAATGATAAATAATAATAATAGTGTGTAATAAGCACATCATAAAAACAAATTTTATATTTCCAAGATCACTGCTTTTATAATTTATACTCAGGTAAAGGAGAAAATCCCTGGAAATATTCATTTATAGGAGGGGGTTCACGAGACTTGACATTTTAGTGAAATGGGTTCACAGGTTGTTAAAGTTTGGGAACCACTGATTTAGGTTAATCTTTCTATCTACCCAATGGGACTCTGTACTCAGTCTAGAAGATACCATCAGAGATGCATCCGAAGAAGTGGGCTGTAGTCCACGAAAACTTATGCTCTAATAAATTTGTTAGTCTCTAAGGTGCCATAAGTACTCCTGTTCTTTTTGCGGATACAGACTAACATGGCTGCTACTCTGAAACTTGTCATCAGAGATGCTTAGGTTTGCAGTTCTTAAACTGTGGATTTGTGTCTCCAGAGGTAACATGCTTGTTAACAGCAAAAATGTTTTTAAATAAATACATAATTAAATATATAGAGGTGAGAAATAACAGACCTCAACTCTATTGTCCCTCTGCAAATTTGTGTACCCAATCAATCCCTTACCTCTCTCTAAAAGTGCAACGTTTCAAAAAGTTCAATTAATAGAAGATTGTTGGGGCGGAATAGATCTGAAAAAGGAGAGGTCATCTGGAGATAAATATGAGAAGGCAGGGAACAGGGAGCAGAAACAAATGTGAAACTTTTTGAGTAGAATATTCCAGAAGTCTGGAGGTCTTTCTGAGTGTAGCCTTCATTGATTTGAGATCTATCATATTCTCTCACTAGAAGGAAAAATCTATAACAGCAGCAGGCCGTAAGAGAGACCCAGTTTGAGAATATTTTAAATGAAGTTCCTCTACCTGTGGGTAAGACAGGCATGCGTGCAAAATGCAAACAGTGCAACAAAGAAATGCAAGGCCTGGTTGCCCGAATGAAACAACATCATGAGAAGTGTTCCTTCTCAGGAGGAAGCTGCCTTGAAGATGATGAAAGGAACATCTCTGAACATGCAGGATCTTCAGGTTGGTTAACTTTTTTATTTCATACTTCTTTGTTAAGGACTGCCTGTCTTCCTTCTGGACTATTCTTGAATTCTCATGTTTGAGAAAAAAATATAGTTGTTACTCTATGGTATTTTCATTTTAGATGCAGTTGTGATAAAATATAAATAGCTGAAATAGGCAGATCTTCCTTTTGCAATTTCACCTTTAAAGTAGTACTGAGTGTCAGTGAATGCAATGAGTAATACTAAATGAGCAGTATGGTAATAATAATTAAATAACTGCATTGACTTATTTTGTTTACGAGAATCCATCCTCAACATACAGGATTCTGAAGACTATCCACCTTCAAGAGATCACCATCATTTTCTATAGTTTCAGAGTTATCTGTCAATGATAGTGTTTCAGTCACATCATGTATGTCACATAGCCACAGTATATCACCTGTAGCAAAAAGAAAAAAAAAATCTCCATCATCCAGAAACAACCACAGATAAGTTTGTGATTAAAAACCAGCAAATTAGAAAAACAGGTAACTGATGAAAAAACTGCCCTGTTTGTTTATGCAACAAACTCTCCTTTCCGTATGATTGAGAATCCACACTTCATTAATATGGTTCAGTCATTAAGACCAGGATACAGCCCACCCAACAGAGCAGATGTCGCAGGCAAATTGCTGGATAAAGTGTATGACAGAGAAACTGAGCAGTGTGCTAAAGGTCTAGAGGGTGAAATTGTTAACCTGAATCTTGATGGGTAGAGCAATGTCCATAATGATCATGTTGTATGTGCTTGTGTGACAACAGAAGAAGGGAATGTCTTCCTTACAGAAACAACTGATACACCAGGAAATGCGCACACAGCAGAATACTTACAAGAAGTAGCAGTAAAAGCTATAACAAATGGTGAAAAAAATGTCACATGTCTAGTACGCAGCTTGGTCACAGACTATGCTGCAAACGTATCCAAGATGAGAAGAAAGTATTTAGAAGAGAGTCCAGAGCTAATAACATACGGTTGCAGTGCTCATTTGATGCACCTGCTCTGAAAAAAGTGGGAGGAACCAAGCTAACTCTCCTACAAGACGTGCGATGGAACTCAGTAGTGGACTGTTTTGAGCACTATATCAAGAACTGGCCTAATCTGATGACAGTTTGTGAACAAAATCGTGAAAAAATAGATGGCACTGTCACAGCCAAAGTTCTCAACATGGGGCTTAAGAGAAATGTTGAACACATGCTGAGTACCCTGAAGCCTATTTCTGTAGCCTTGAACAAAATGCAGGGCAATAGCTGTTTTATTGCTGATGCTGCTGAAATTTGGAAGGAACTGAGTGAAATCTTAAAAGAGAAATATGCAAAGTTAAATTACAAGCATTAAAAAAACAAATTGAAGAAGCACTATCTGCAGCTCATTTTCTTGCAAATAGTCTCAATACTCGGTACCAGGGTCAAACCTTAACTGCTGAAGAGGAGTTGGCTATGACATGGAAATCCAGCAATCATCCTGCCACAATGCCAAATATAAACAAACTTCAAAGCTAAGGGTGTTTGCTGACGATGTTTAAAGAAAGTCACGCCAGTGAACTGGTGGAAGTCACTTAAGCACTTGGATTAAAAGACTGCTGAAGCCATAATCTCACTTTTAACACCAGTATCATCATCATCTGGTGTAGAAAGAATATTTTCTTCCTTTGGACTAATTCATTAGAAATTGAGAAATTGTTTGGAACCTGAAAAAGCAGGAAAGCTTGTTTTTCTTTTCCAGATTATGAACAAACAGCAAAATGAAGGTAAAGACAACTAAGTTTATCATGTTGACCTGGCTGACATGGTCGATTTAATTTTTTTTTTAAATATATATTTCGTTTTACTATTTTAGTTAAAAACATTTTTAACAAAAACAAACCTGATTTTAAAAAACTTGAATGTTTAACTAAATTCAAAAAGACTTATACTTGTTTTGTTAAATTATATGTTTGCTGTTGAAAAAAAAACAGAATACATAACGTTGTTGTTTTAGTTAAATAAAGCAATTTAAATGTCTGTTTGGTGATGTTCTGTCCTCATACAGCATGGCAATAAAATCCTCCAAATATTAATGACTAACCTGTTGAATTGGAGATATTTATGAAGTCATTGGGAGGTGAACTATCTGCTTCCATTACCTTTGGTAAATGAATTAACCATTCATTTTCTGATATAGCTATAAAACTAATCTGAAACGTTTTCAAAATAAATCACTTTAAAAATGTATAGTGTGTACCTTCTAAAAATGGAACCTACATCTATCTCTGATAGAATATGTGAAGAATATGTATTAAGGTTATAACAACCAACAAGAATGCACTTTTATTTAGAAATCCATGATTAAATTAAGTCTTCCTAACTGGTGATTTAAATCCAATTCACCGTTGCTAGATATTTCCCACTTAATTTCATTTTCTTTTCTTTTGTAATTGTTCAGTCTTGTTCACATTTAAATATGAAGCTAACATTGCTACTTTTTTTAGCAATGATTATTTCATTTTTTAAAAACTTCATTTCATTGTTTCACATTTTCCAAGTTAAAATAATTAAATAACCTGTTTCTTGTAATTAGGCATATGTATCGAAGACTAAGCCTACTGGAAACCATAGTCTTACTCACTACTGTTCTAATAAGCACTTTAAAATATTTGACCAATTATTTTTGGACCAGTCGATTGACCAACTCTACATACTAATAAGGAGCTTGTTAAAATGATTCTGAGTGTGAAACATCGTATGGAGAAGAATCAGGAAGGAGCGTGCAGTGGGAATGTAACCTGCACGCTGACAGTACAGAATGCAATATAAGCACCAGCTAAGTCATGGCTATGAATGGAAGATGAAGTTCAAAGAAAAGAACTGTGTGCCACCTGCTTCTTTATGACAACGAACGTCAGAAAGATTCTCCCTACATCGAAATATGCTTATTTATTAGAAATTCAGGTCTAACACCAAACTGAAGAAGGGTTTGACACCAGTTACCAAAAGAAGCAAGACCTAAGCAACAGAGAAGGGACATTTTTGCAAATGTCCAAGTTTCATAGATTCCAAGGCCAGAAAGTGCCATTATGCATAGCACAGGCCAGAGAATTTATCCATGTGTTGCCTGAATCAAGCCCAATAATTTGCAGATGAACTAGAGCTTCTCTTTGAAAGACATCCAATCTTGATTTAAAGATTTCAAGTGATGAAGAATTCACTTCATCCCTTGGGAAGCTGTTCAATGATATGTGCCTTATTTCCAGTTTGAATGTCATCTAGATTTTCAACTTCCAGCCCTTGGGTCTTGTTATGCTTTAGTTAGATTGAAGAGCCCTTAGCACCCGATACTTTTAGACTGACCAAGTCTCTTAAAACTTGCTCTTCTACAAGCTACAATAAATTGAATTCCTTAAATTACTCACTGCAAGGCAAGTGTTCCAGTCCTCATACTACTTGTCTTCCCTGAAGCCTCCTCAATTTTTCCAATATCCTTTTTGAAGTGAGGATATCAAAACTGGACACGGTATACCAATCGCAGTCTCATCATATACAGAAGTAAAGTTACCTCCCCATTCCTATGCCATATTCTCCTGTTTGTACATCCAACGATAGCATTAGCTCCTATCCACACCATTTCATTAACAGCTCATGTTCAGTTGGTTATCCACCATGATTCCTTCTATCTTTTTCAGTCCCCCATCCTGTAAATATGGCCTATATGTTTTTTCTAAATGTATATGGGTTTGCATTTACCAGTATTAAGAGAAATTTGTTTAAATACAACTTCCCAACAGATTCAAATCCATCAATGTGACCTATCCTTATTTCCACTTCACCAATCTTTGGCATTATCTGCAAAGTTTATCAGCAATGATTTTATATTTTCAACCAGATCATTGACACAGACATTGACTAGCACTGGGCCAAGAACAGATTATTGTGGGACCCCATTAGAAACACTTCCTTTCAATGATGATTCCCATTGAACGTGGACACGGGTGATCCAGTGGGTAGTGTATTTGGATTTTCAGAAAGAGAAGGTCCTTCCATGGTTGGCTGAATTGGTTAAAAGACAGAAAGCAAAGAGTAGGAATAAATGGTCACCTTTCAGAATGGAGAGAGGTACATATTCATAAATGATCTGGAAAAACAGTCATGGCAAAATTTGCAATTACCCAAGATAGTTAAGTCCAAAGAAGACTGCGAAGAGTTACAAAGGGAGCTCACCCAACTGGATGACTGGGCAACAAAATAATAGATGAAATTCAGTGGTGATAAATGCAAAGTAACGCACTTCAGAAAACATAATCCCAGCTATATATACACAAAGTGATGGGATCTAAATTAGCAGTTACCATTCAAGAAAGACCTTGGAGTCATTGTGAATAGTTCTGTGAGAAGGTCTGCTCAATGTGCAACGGCACTCAAAAAAAGTAACAGACAAGGAAAGGGATAGATAGAACAGAAAATATCATAATGCCTGTACATAAATTCATGGTTCGCCCACATCTTGAATACCGTGTGCAGATCCGGTCGCCCCACCTCAAAGAAGTTCTATTGGAATTGGAAAAGGTACAGAGAAGGGCAACAACAAAGGATGAAGGGTATGGAATAGCTTCCATATGAGGAGGGATTAAGAGACTGGGACTGTTCAGCATGGAAAAGAGACGATTAAGGGAGGATATGATAGAGGTCTATAAAATCTGGACTGGTGTGGAGAAAGTGAATAAGGAAATGTTATTTATTCCCTCTCCTAACACAAGAACTAGGGGTCACTCAGTGAAATTAATAGCAGGTTTAAAACAAATAAAAGGAAGTACTTCACAATGGATTGTTAACCTGTGGAACTCTTTGCCATGTTGTGAAGGCCAAAACTATAACACGGTTCAAAAAATAACTAGGTAAGTTCCTAGAGGATAGGTCCATCAATGGCTATTAGCGAGGATGGGCAGGGATGCAACACCATGATCTGAGTGTCTCTAGCCTCTGTTCGCTAGAAGCTGGATGTGGACAACGGGATGGATCACTTGATGATTGCCTGTTCTGTTCATTCCCGAATGCCAGAAGACAGGATATTAGGCTAGATGGACCATTGGTGGGGAACAGTTTCATAGACCTGAGGAAGAGCCCTGAGTAAGCTCAAAAGCTTGTCTCTCTCACCAACAGGAGTTGGTCCAATAAAAGATATTACTTAACCCATCTTGTATCTCTGATAACCTGGGACCAACGTGGCTACAACAACACACAGTATCAAGTCAAACATTACAGAAATTATAAAGTTACCTTTACCAAATTTGTAATCTCATGAAAAATAACATTATTTATTTCACAGTACCTATTTTCCATAAACCATGTTGAATGGCAAAATGGCCCTAGCAAGTCATCCAAACAGGGGAACAGGGAAACAAAGACTTGTAACCGCTGATATTTCTATACTGAAAAAACCCGAAGGCCTTTTCGGGGCACCCAATCACAATGCTGCAATGGGTGCAAACCCTGCCCATACTGTCAGTATAATCTTTAATTATAAACTGCAAAGTAATTTTTGTATTGTGCTCCTACCCCTTTTTTGCTTCTTCATGATGTACAAAGGAGGCCTAGATGATATTCCCCACCTTCACTTTTCACCTTAGCCATTTCAGAAATATTAATTCTAGTCTTTCCTAGTTTTGCTGGAAGTCCTGTGTGAGGTCTCTGGGGTTTTTACTGTGAGCTGTAATACCTTCACTGAATTCCCCAAGAAACAAATATATTTTCTTACAATGTGTTTAGTTAACATGGTAAGACACTAGTCAAAACAGAACAGTTTTTAGTTTTCACACGTGTTACTATGTCAAGAAAGGTACTAGGGTTGAGTGCAGGGTTTACCTCAAGGGGCCAAAGCTCCACTTGGCCTGTGTTAGCAATATTAGTTAATAATGGATACAAACACACATTGTGTTCCTGGCCAAGGACAGGCCAAACCTGCCTTTCCTCAACATGTTGCTACTTAAGTTCAAATAGGTGGTAACAAAATACAATTTAATTTTAGACTGTCCAGCGTCCACTAGCTTAGTCCAGGTTTGGCGCCCATGGCACTCGCCCTCCCGCCGCCAGCCCAGACCCGGATTTAAAATTCCAATCGAGCAGAAACAACTTTCCGGAGAGTCCTTCGCGCAGCTTCTCCCCGCAGTGAGACGCGGGGCGCTCAGGCGGTGCCCCGGGCGCTCCTGGCCTTGGCAGCAGCAGCTGCGCAAGGGACAGTCTGGGCCGAGGCCCAGCTCGCCAACTACGTGGCTATGGGAACAGCCAGGGTCCCAGCCAGACCAACAGCTGCGGCCTCCCCAGCACCACCCCCAATGCGGGGGTAACAACCGCTGAGCCCCCACCGCCCCCGGGATTTCGAGCCAGGGGCCTCCCCGGGAAGACAGGCCCGGCTGGGAAGACGGCCCAAGGACCTCCCGGAGAAGACTGGGTAAAAGGGCCCAGCCAGGAGGGGAGACTCTGTCCGCGTCCCCCCCACATGCGGCGGCGGGAAAGGCCCCCGGGCCGAACACGGCCGCGGAACTGGACGGCCATGAGCGGGCGGGGGCCGCGCGGTTACCTGCGCTGCTGTGGGTTACGCTTCTGGCTCAGGTGCCCGAGATCCAGCGGCGCTAAGGGCGGGGATAGGCCCAGCGGCGGCGAGTCCCTCAGAAAGGGGGGGGCTCGAAAGGTGTGGGGGTGGCTCAGACACTAAAGGCCGCTTCGGGCCAGCTCTTGTGGCGGCGGCGACTGCTCCCTGAAATGGCGCCTGCCGCGTCTGGCTGCTCGGGAGCTCCGCGCACTCACACACGGGGTCGCCCAGAGCCCGCTGCACGGGCTCTCGCGAGACTGAGACAAAACAAACAAGGCTGAGCGCGTCCTTGACACACGAATCTCGCGAGACACCACACCCGGAAGCAGACTAGAACAATCGCGAGAATAAGGAATAGGCCCCGCCAAAGTACGCTCCCTTCCCGTAGGCTCAAAGTCTCGCGAGATTCGGGTCAGCAGCAACCGCAAGAGAGAGGTCAAAGGTTAAATTTGGATATTTAAACTAGAAGTAAAAGGTCTTACTTTCTTCTTCTCCCCAGTAGCCCTAGGTTGGGGGGAAGAGGGGTTTTCAATGCTGGACTTGGGGGTCAATGCTGGGGCAGAGGGGTCCCTGCACCCCTGAGAGTGCTGGGCAAGGGGGGGATCAGCACTGGCTAGAGGGGTGCCCATTCCCTCCTGGAGTGCAGGGCCGGGGGGTCCCCACCCCAGTGCTGTGACTGTTGCTCAGTCATGCCCACCTCTCTCTGCCCAGCTCTAATAAAGGCTTTGTTTACACAAGACCATTTTCTGCCATGGCACTGGTGTATAGGATTGCTAGGGTTACCATTCGTCCGGATTTACCTGGACATGTCCTCCTTTTTGTGTTAAAAATAGCGTCTGGGGGGAATTTGTAAATCACTAAAAATGTCTGGGATTTCCCCCCCCCCATGCAGAGCGAGGCGCGGCTGGGAGGGCTGCAGGAAAGTCAGCCGCTCGCATGGGGCTCTGGCAGCCAGAGCCCTTCCCCCGCAGCTTGCCGGGCTGGACTCCGGAGCAGCTGTAGAGCTCCTCCTCCCCGCCCCCCTCCCCGCATTCTGAGCCAGCCGGCCTGCCGGGCCGTTTGCATCTGTCTCGGCAGCTCCTCCTCCCCTGCAGCCCAGCGCCCCGCTCCGGCAGCACTGTGCAGGGGCAGGGACTGGGTTGTGTGTTGCCCTGGGGAGCGCAGCCACGTGTTCGGCTCCGCACAGAGCCCAACACCTTGTTCTGAGCGGCAGGGTAAGGGGGCCAGGGGGCAGGAGAAGGGGCAGGGAGATTTTGGAGGGGGCAGTCAAGAGACGGGGGGGGGGGTCAGGAGTTGGGGGGGGGGCTTTTTGGAGGGGGGTGGAGAAGGATTTGGGCAGTCAGGGTACAGGCAGGGGGCAGGGTCCTGGGGGGCAGTTTGGCAGGGGGGTCTTAGGAGGGGGCAGTTAGGGGACAAGGAACAGGGAGGCTTAGGTAGGGGGTGGGGTTCTGGAGGGCAGTTAGGAGCAGGGGTCCCAGGAGGGGGCAGTCAGGGGACAAGGAGTGTGGGGGGGTGTTTGGGAGTTCTGGTGGGGGGGCTGTCAGGGGGCAGGGGTGGGGAGAGGGGTCGGAGCAGTCAGGGGACAGGGAGCAGAGGGGTTTAGATGGGTTGGGAGTTCTGGGGGGGGGGCTGTCAGGGGGTGGGGAGTGGTTGGATGGGGCGTGGGGGTCCCAGGGGTCTGTCTGGGGGTGGGGGTGTGGATAAAGGTTGGGGCAATCAGGGTACAGGTAGGGGGTAGGGTCCTAGGGGGCCAGTTAGGATGGGGGGAGGGTCTTAGGAGGGGGCAGTCAGGGGACAAGAGGCAGGGAGGCTTAGGTACGGGGTGGAGTCCTGGGGGGAAGTTAGGGGCAGGGGTCCCAGGAGGGGGCAGTCAGGGGACAAGGAACGGGGGGAGGGTTGGGGGTTCTGAGGGGGGCGGGAAGTGGGGGGGGGCAGGGGCGGGGCTAGGGCAGGACGGGGGCGGGGCTCCTCCCGTTCTCTTTTTTGCTTGCTGAAATATGGTAACCCTAAGGGTTGCCAACTTTCTTAATAGCACAAAACCCAAACACCCCTGTTCTCTGAGGCCCTGCCACCCCCTCCCGCTCGCTCCATTGCCTGCTCTCCCCCACCATCACTCACTTTCACCGGGCTGGGGGAGGGGTTGGGGTAGGGGGTAATGCGCTGGGGGATGTGGGCTCCAGGTGGGGCCAGAAATGAGGGGTTCAGGGTGCAGGAGAGGGCTAGGAGGTTGGGGTGGGGGTGAGAGCTCCAGCTTGGGTTGTGGGGCTGGAGATGAGGGGTTTGGGGCACAGGAGGGGGCTCAGGGCTGGGGCAGGGTTTTGGGTGGGGGTATGGGGAGCAGGCAGGGAGTTTGGGTATGGGAGCTGCTACCTCTTGGGGGATACTAGAGACAGGATCTATGCAGCATCCCTCAGAGCTGTCCTATCTATTTTAAGGACAAAGCAATGAATTGGACTTCCTTGAGGGTTGGGGCAGAAGGGAGAGAGAAAGGACACCTATCCCCTCCCCGCCCCCCCTTGCCTTTGAGTATCTAAACAGAAAGGGGTAGTTCTCCATGGTTATGTAAGTGTTGGTGCATCAGTGTGGCTGTTTTATGACATTAACATTGGCTGGTCAGGGAAGGTCCATGATGCATCTTTAGGACTTCAGGAATTTTTTGACAAGCTGGAAGCAGGGACATATTCCCCTATTGTGGTTGCGATGCCAATTGTGATTCACTGGGACCCAGCCAACCCTTTACTTTTTTTGGCTCAGGAAGCCATACACCTGGACAACAGCAAGGAAAAATTTAAATATCACCTGTGCAGATGCCGGATGACCATGCAGCATGCCGCTGGAAGACTGAAGGATAGATGAAGATGTCTTATGACTGGGCTTCATCTCAGTGAGTCACATATTCCTGGTATTGCTGCATGTTGTGTTTTGCATAATATCTGTGAGGTCAAGGAGGACATGCTACTGCCAGGGTGAGGGATGTGGACAGCTAGCTGACTTTACAAAGCCCGACTGTTACTAGAGCCCCTCAAGGTGCTGTGCAGCTCAGTGAAGTTTTCTAGAGCACACATTGATAGTTTGCCATAGCCAGTGTGTTATGTTGTGTGATTGTACGTAATGTAATGGGCTGGTTTATGAATTGTTTGTTTGCTGCAAGGGAGGCTGTTGCTTCAGAGGCTGTATCTCTGTAAGACAAAGAAAATAAATTGTTTTCCCACAAACCAGAACTTTGTGTTATTAGTGCACAAGACACACTACTAAAAAAGAAAATGCACAGTGCTGACTCCTCTGTGCTACATCACAGCTCAGGGTAGGTATAATCAAAGCAGTTCTCATTACAGAGTTGAGTGAAAGGAATACAGTTGCATGGAGTGCTGCTGTCTGGAAAAAAGGGGAGAGGGCAGAAAGAAGGAATTGTTTACTGAGAGTAGTGGCTGCTGGGTGCTTTGCTCCATAATGTGTTTCAGCATATGTGTTTGTTGTGTAAGGAGATGTATGATGGCTTGGTGCACCTCTCAATCCTTCTGTCTCTCTTCCAGTATATGGTCTTGCCATTCCTGGATCTCAGGTTCTAGATTCATCAGTCTTGACCAGTTCTGAAAGGTGTCTTCTCTTGCTTGTTTCTTTTTCCTCCTCATTGTGGCGAGTTTCTCAGCATGTGTGGAAGGGATGGTCCCCAAGGATATTGCAGCCAAGGCCACTGATGAATACCACCAGACAGAGTGCCATTGCTAGATTTTTAAGGGCTGGTCTATATTACCGAGTAGGTTAACTACATTGCTCAGGGCTGTGAAAAATTTTGCACCCTGTACAACATAATTAAGCCAACCTGAGTTCCACTGTAGACACTGCTTGTCAACGGAAGAATATTGTCTCTTGAAGAGGTGGATTTACTACAGTAACATAAGAGCCCCTTCTGTTGTTGTAGGGTTAGCAAACATCAGAAGATAAGCAGTACAACTCTCTAAACATTTTCACATGTAAGAACAGGTCCACAATCGCTACAGTTTCACAACCATTTAGTATCATGGTAAATATGTAGGGGTGTGTGTGACATTATTGACATGAACTGTGACCATATAGATCATTGTTGCAACCAAGGTCCTATAGTTGCACCATAGATTCATAGATTCTAGGACTGGAAGGGACCTTGAGAGGTCATCGAGTCCAGTCCCCTGCCCGCATGGCAGGACCAAATACTGTCTAGACCATCCCTGATAGACATTTATCTAACCTACTCTTAAATATCTCCAGAGATGGAGATTCCACAACCTCCCTAGGCAATTTATTCCAGTGTTTAACCACCCTGACAGTTAGGAACTTTTTCCTAATGTCCAACCTAGACCTCCCTTGCTGCAGTTTAAACCCATTGCTTCTTGTTCTATCCTTAGAGGCTAAGGTGAACAAGTTTTCTCCCTCCTCCTTATGACACCCTTTTAGATACCTGAAAACTGCTATCATGTCCCCTCTCAGTCTTCTCTTTTCCAAACTAAACAAACCCAATTCTTTCAGCCTTCCTTCATAGGTCATGTTCTCAAGACCTTTAATCATTCTTGTTGCTCTTCTCTGGACCCTCTCCAATTTCTCCACATCCTTCTTGAAATGCGGTGCCCAGAACTGGACACAATACTCCAGCTGAGGCCTAACCAGAGCAGAGTAGAGCGGAAGAATGACTTCTCATGTCTTGCTCACAACACACCTGTTAATACATTCCAGAATCATGTTTGCTTTTTTTGCAACAGCATCACACTGTTGACTCATATTTAGCTTGTGGTCCACTATAACCCCTAGATCCCTTTCTGCCGTGCTCCTTCCTAGACAGTCTCTTCCCATTCTGTATGTGTGAAACTGATTTTTTCTTCCTAAGTGGAGCACTTTGCATTTGTCTTTGTTAAACTTCATCCTGTTTAACTCAGACCATTTCTCCAATTTGTCCAGATCATTTTGAATTATGACCCTGTCCTCCAAAGCAGTTGCAATCCCTCCCAGTTTGGTATCATCCGCAAACTTAATAAGCGTACTTTCTATGCCAATATCTAAGTCGTTAATGAAGATATTGAACAGAGCCAGTCCCAAAACAGACCTCTGCGGAACCCCACTTGTTATGCATTTCCAGCAGGATTGGGAACCATTAATAACAACTCTCTGAGTACGGCTATCCAGCCAGTTATGCACCCACCTTATAGTAGCCCCATCTAAATTGTATTTGCCTAGTTTATCGATAAGAATATCATGCGAGACCGTATCAAATGCCTTATTAAAGTCTCGGTATACCACATCCACAGCTTCTCCCTTATCCACAAGACTCGTTATCCTATCAAAGAAAGCTATCGGATTGGTTTGACATTTGTTCTTTACAAATCCATGCTGGCTGTTTCCTATCACCTTACCACCTTCCAAGTGTTTGCAGATGATTTCCTTAATTACTTGCTCCATTATCTTCACTGGCATAGAAGTTAAACTAACTGGTTTGTAGTCTCCTGGGTTGTTTTTATTTCCCTTTTTATAGATGGGCACTATATTTGCCCTTTTCCAGTCTTCTGGAATCTCTCCAGTCTCCCATGATTTTCCAAAGATAATAGCTAATAGCCAAATCTTGTACAAAGGAGGTCAGGTAAGGTATCTATGGAAAGGTTGTAATTTGCTGGTTATGATTATGCTGTCTATATGCGTGTATCAATTTTGTATTTGAAGTTATGAATATTGGCTATGTACTTGTATCTCAATGTGTTTGATTCTAAGTAGCATCAGTGAAGCATTTGGTCAGCTTCTTGAGAAAGGACTATTCTGAGTAAGTGCCCAATCAAGAAACACTTAACTGACAATGGACTTTGGGAGACGCCAATCCACATCTGAGCTTTCCTGGGAACATTCAAACTAACATGTAAACAATGGCGTCGGCCTGCAAAAAACTGAATCATTCATGGACGTGTGACTTGCTCAGGTGGCTACAAACTCCATCTTGTTGCTGTGATTTTGCACAGAAGAACAAAGGGGTTTCCGTCCACAAGAGAGAGAATATAAAAGACCCTGGAAGCCTCTCCATTTTGTCTTCAGTTGGCTCAAGAGATGGCCTCTCCACCCCAAAAAGATGCCTGAAAGAAACTGGAACAAAGGACTGTAACTATGGGGGTGTGAGTGATTGCTGGACCCAGGCCATAAACCACAACATTTGTCTGAAAATGATTGGGCCTAGACTAGGAAGGGGTCTAGTTGGAGAAAGAAGCATTTATTGAAACATCTTTGAGAGTGAGATTTACCTGTATTCAGTTTCCTACTGTATTAGGCTTAGACTTGCATGTTTTGTTTTATTTTGCTTGGTAACTTACTTTGTTCTGTCTGTTATTACTTGGAACCACTTAAATCCTACTTTTTATACTTAATAAAATCACTTTTGCTTATTAATTAACCCAGAGTAAATAATTAATACCTGGGGGAGCAAACAGCTGTGCATATCTCTCTATCAGTGTTATAGAGGGCGGACAATTTATGAGTTTACCCTGTATAAGCTTTATATAGAGTAAAACTTGGGGGGGGAGGCTATTCCTTATTTGGGGTTTAGGCTCCCAGAAAGACTGAATATTGGGTGCTGGGAAAGTCCCTGTTAACTGAGAAGCCCCTGGGCTAAGTGAAATTTAGTTTCTGTGAACTACAGGGGAGCATGGCCCAACCTCTTGGTCTGTGCTGTAGTTGACTGGAGTGTCTAACTCAGCAAGATGAAAGGGGAGGGAAGCCTTCTCTGGCAGGGGGGTTTGTTCTCAGTGGTATCCCAGCACATCTAGTGACAGTCTTGAGGGTGTCTCTGTGACCAAACCCGTCACAGGGGGCACTTCTTCAAACCCAGTGAGTGGCAGGGGAACTTCAAGGATAGTGTAATAAAGACTGCAAAACTTATTACAGGCAATAGTGATCTTAGCAGTTATCATTTATGATGGTATTGAAGGCCCACAGACTGCAACTGCTTAAGAGAGCCTGTGTTCAGCCAGGGCTCTATGGTACTGGCCTCTTCGCAGCAACGATCCCCTGAGAGGTCCTTGTAGAATGGAATAAGACGGTACCCTACCCTGATGGGAGAAACAAGGCTGGTCTGCCTATAAATGTCCAGGCAAAGATCAAACAGTATTTGCTTGAAAAGTTCAGTGAAATCGCAGAGGACTGGAAAGCTGTGTGGGCCAAGATAAACGCTCTTCTGCACTATTGGCAGAGGGCCTCAGTGACTGCCTGTGCAAGCTAACCACACATTGTTTCTGCCTCTTTCCTGAATCTAACCACAGCATGCAAGTAATGTGTTTTGGACTTGAAAGCCTGCATCCAATCAGTTTACATTGCATTTTCTGCAAATGCATGTTGTTTGAATACTCACTGGTCTATGTGTAGCTTACAGTTAGTGCAAGTGCTTTTTTCTATTTGCAGAATATTGAATTTTGTTTGGTTACAGGGTAGTCATTGCCTGCAAAAATATGTACTTTGAATGCTTGTTTGCAAAGTATTGGCAAACATATGCATTTGGGAATACTTGTTGGCTGCTTTTTCCTATTTTCTTTCTGTTGATTTTAGCTAGTGCTACCAGTTCATGCTCTTAAAATAAACTGTCTACTTTAAAACAGAATTTCTTTGTTCATTGTCCATTCACAGTCAGCTGTCATTTTGAAAGGGGAAAGGGCCCTGGAGAATGTAAAATAAAGGCACGCATTAATGGCATGAAGTTACAATGTACCTGAGTCCCTAATCGCTAATCCGTTCACTCTCCAAATTCAGCTGAGCCTTGAAGAAGTCCTGGCTCTTGAGCAGCCTGACATCATCCATGTCCCTCACCTCAGTCCATAGGTCCCCGGGTGCCCTCCTCCAGAGCTTGCAAGTCTGGCTACTGTCACTGGCCAGTTGGTGAAGGGATCCCTGCTCAGTTTGGCATCACACTGCACATAACAGCAGCTCTTGGGGGAAGCACCAGACTTATTGTTGCCCTCTTCGTTTGTCTTCTGCTAAACCTGGCACCATTCTTTCCCTTTGCCTGGGTTTGGCCCTCATCCTTGCTGATCCGGGCTTCTGCATCTCCTTTGCAATATCAGTGTATACATCTTTGTTTCTGCAGGAATTCCACAGCTTTGCCGGCACTGCTCACTCTCCCCACCCCACCCCAGCCAAGGAAATCCAGGACCTCTCACCGGGAACGGTGCTTGTAGAGATACACTTCATGAGGAGACAGGTGTTTCTAGGACACACTGGGGATTTTAAGTAAGGAATGGACTTCCAGATGTGAGACTTCTTATCTGCAGGGTTCAAAAATTTAACCAGAGGTCCCTGCTGCAGTGACAGTTGCACTGTGCGCTTGTTGCTGGAAGACTGTGTTTGCTGGTACAGGTACTTCTGTGTTCCATACAGGTATTTTGTCAGCAACACTATCGTACTAGAGGACTTACATCGCTCAGGGAACTGGTTTAATTTTGCCAGTAAATGTTCAGAGTTTTGTCAGCAGGACTCAGTTTTGAGCGTGGATGCATGTAAGCTGTGCTGACAGAATTAAAATTTTGCTGCCCAAGCTTTCAAGTGTAGACCAGGACAAAGTAGCTAGTTTTACCTGACCCAGGATACTATGATACTATGTGAAGTGTTTGGCATATCTTCTGTTAAACTGTCACTTAATCACACACACACATTTTTTATATATATATATATAATATTTTTATGTGTTATTCCTTGACTTCAGCAAAGCTTTTGATACGGTCTCCCACAGTATTCTTGCCAGCAAGTTAAAGAAGTATGGGCTGGATGAATGGACTGTAAGGTGGATAGAAAGCTGGCTAGATCGCCGGGCTCAACGGGTAGTGATCAATGGCTCCATGTCTCGTTGGCAGCCGGTTTCAAGCGGAATGCCCCAAGGGTCAGTCCTGGGGCTGGTTTTGTTTAATATCTTTATTAATTATCTGGAGGATGGTGTGGACTGCACTCTCAGCAAGTTTGCAGATGACACTAAACTAGGAGGCGTGGTAGATACACTAGAGGGTAGGGATCGGATACAGAGGGACCTAGACAAATTAGAGGATTGGGCCAAAAAAAACCTGATGAGGTTCAACAAGGACAAGTGCAGAGTCCTGCACTTAAGACGGAAGAATGCCATGCACTGCTACAGACTAGGGACCGAATGGCTAGGTAGCAGTTCTGCAGAAAAGGACCTAGGGGTGTCCTCAGTCCTCCTTCCCAGAGCTATCTCACGTTAAGTCTCTCTTTCTTCCTTCTTGCAACAGGAGTTCCCATCGCTCCAGAGCTAGGTTATCATTCAAACTCCCCCCTCACTCCCTGCAGCTGCTTCCTCAAGCCAGGTACCCAGGATCCTACCTGGACCTCCTTGCTTCAGTGTTACCAGCTCCTCATTGAGCGCTCCCTCTTCTTTATGAGTGGCCTGATTGGGTCACCAGACCAACCAGTCACATGATCTTTATTCTCCCCTCCTGGCTAGATGAGCTAATCTTGTCCCATGTACACTGAGGCCGTTCTCCCCTTAAGAGGATAGCCACCCTGTGACAGGAGAATTAACTGTTAACAAGACCCTCTCTGGCTCAGCAGTTTCTCTTTGGAGTCTGGTCCTGAAGTTTTTTGCTGAATGGACACAAGTCAGATATCAGGAATGGCAATACACAAAAACCTGTAGGAGAACACTTCAACCTCTCTGGCCACACAATAGCAGATGTAAAGGTAGCCATCTTACAGCAAAAAAACTTCAGGACCAGACTCCAAAGAGAAACTGCTGAGCTCCAGTTCATTTGCAAATTTGACACCATCAGATCAGGATTAAACAAAGACTGTGAATGGCTATCCGACTAGAGAAGCAGTTTCTCCTCCCTTGGTGTTAACACCTCAACTGCTAGCAGAGCACCTCACCCTCCCTGATTGAACTAACCTCGTTATCTCCACACTGATTTATACCTGCCTCTGGAGATGTCCATTACTTGCATCTGAAGAAGTGAGGTTCTTACCCACGAAAGCTTATGCTCCCAATACTTCTGTTAGTCTTAAAGGTGCCACAGGACCCTCTGTGCTTTATACTGTTGATACACTCCCTCACTTCATGTGTATCTCCCTCAGAGATCTCCAGGAAACTCTCGGCGAGATACTAGGCAAACCACTCCCGCAGGTTCCTCAGCAAAGCTGCTTTGTTTCTTGCCTCATTAATGGTAACTTTCCCGTGCCACTGTGCCATCACTGGGGGGGGGGGGGGGTAACCATTGCTGCACACAGGCTAGCCGCATAAGGGCCAGGGCACAAGCCACAGGCTTGGAGAAGAACCTTCCTTGATTCCCTGCTCACCCTCAGCAGCGAGATATCTTCCATAATGATCACCTCCTGTGGAAAGTGTGGAGACAGGAATGATTATCAGGCCCACCCTACAGTGCTGGCTCTCCCCAAGTGCCCAAGAGCCACGTGCCCAGTGTACAGCAGGGTCCGGGAACAGTGATTTACCCTGCCCTGCGGTTACTCACCATTTTGGGGGTCTCATGACTTATGTGTGCTTGCCTGGAGTCAGCCAGTTAGTGACAGGTGTGTGAGTACTGGCTGTGTTTTAAAGCACTGAAACTGTGTTGTCGGTGTTGCAAACAATACTGCTTCTGTAAAATGTTGCATTTAAACTTCAGAGATGACCTTGGGAGCACAGCCTCCCTCTTCATTATCGGTGGCAGAATGGTTGTGAAGAATTAGAAAGCATTAGAAAGAAGAATTAAGGAGGACTTTATGCGTGAGGTTATGATGCATTCTGCCGCTGAGAAAAAGGAATTGAAGGAGTGGTGGGACAGAGAGAAGAGGGACTGAAAGGAGAACACGGCACACCGGAAAGAAGCCACGGAGCAGCTCTTAACAGTTATGGAGCGCCAAGCGGACACGCTCCAGGTGATACTGGCTCTTCAAACCGAGCAGCTCTGCGCCCGCCGTCCTCTGCAACCACTGTTGCAAAACTCTTTCCCATGCGCCCCACACACACACACACACACACTGCCAGCACACTCTTATCGACCTCCTGGCTCCACTCTCTACCCGCAGCATTCCACTCCTCTCTCCTGACAGTCCAGCAGTGTGGACTCTCAATACTCACTGCACTCGACACCGATCCATCTGCAGTTTGGCCCTGCTGAAGTACAGCACCCGCTGCATCGTACTCCAAAGGAGAAGGTTGGGTATGATCCCGGGACATACACAAATCTGTAGCCGTCCCGGGACCCCTCCTTCTCTTGAGAACTTCCATTCCCCCATTCCTTCCATTTCCCCCATTCCCCTCCCTGATGATTAATTTTTTTGTTTGACTCTCTCCTCTGGTTGTTGTCTTTCAATAAAATAATTGTGCTGGTTTTAAAGCAATCTTTATTCTATTAAGTGAAAGCAAAAAGAGAACTGCAAAGCAACATACAATTATGTTAAGGCCCCTTCTTGCATCATGTGCACCAATCACCTCCTAGCATTACAAGCACTGCAATCCTGAGCAAAGCAAAAAATATTAGTGGCTTTCAGCTTCAAATTGCTGCCTCAAAGCATCCCTGATCCTTATGGCTCCGCGCTGTGCCCCTCTAATAGCCCTGGTCTCTGGCTGTTCACACTCAGCCTCCAGGCACTGAGCCTCTGCTTTCCAGCCCTGAGTGAAGCTTTCACCCCTCCCTTCACAAATATTATGGAGCGTACAGCGCGTGGCTATAAGCATAGGAATATTGTCATCGGCCATGTCCAGCTTCCCATACAGGCATCGCCAAAGGGCTTTTAAATGGCTGAATGCACACTCCACAGTCATTCTACTTGCTCAGCCTGTTGTTGAACCGCTCCTTGCTGCTGTCAAGTTGCCCCGTGTATGGCTTCATGAGCCACGGCATTAAGGGGTAGGCAGGGTCTCCCAGGATCACAATGGGCATTTCGACTCCCCTACGGTGATCTTCTGGTCCAGGAAGAAAGTCCCTGCTTGCAGCTTCTTGAACAGGCCAGTGTTCCAAAATATGCGTGCATCATGCACCTTTCCAGACCAGCCTGCGTTAATATCTGTGAAACGCCCACGGTGATCCACAAGCACCTGGAGAACCATTGAGAAATACCCCATGCGATTAATGTACTCGGTGGCTAGGTGGTCTGGTGACAGAATTGGAATGTGCATGCCATCGCCCCTCTGCAGTTAGGGAAGCCCATTTGTGCAAAGCCATCCACAATCTCACGCACGTTGCCCAGAGTCATGGTTTTTCGGAGCAGGATGTGATGAATGGCCCTGCACACTTCCATCAACACGATTCCAATGGTCGACTTTCCCACTCCGAACTGGTTAGTGACCTATCGGTAGCAGTCTGGAGTAGCCAGCTTCCACAGTGCAATTGCCATGCGCTTCTCCAGTGACCGGGCAGCTCTCATTCTCATGTCCTTGCGCCGCAGGGCTGGGTGAGTTCATCACACAGTGATGTGGCTTTCCTCATGTGAAAGATCTGCAGCCACTGCTCGTCATCCCAGACGTGCATCACAATGTGATCCCACCACTCAGTGCTTGTTTCCCGAGCCCAAAAGTGGTGTTCCACTGTGGTTAGCACCTCCATGAATGCCACAAGCAGTCTCGTGTCATAGCTACTATGTGTGACGAGATCAATGTCGTACTCCTCTTGCCTTTGTAGTTTAAGGAATAACTCCACTGCCACTCGTGACGTGTTGGTCAGTGCGAGCAGCATTCTTGTCAACAGCTTGGGATCCATTCCTGCAGCCAGAAAGAGGCAGGGCAGGGTGCTCAGTACACAAACCATTGACAGATGGAGCCAAATGTGGATGGAAGCATGGGGATTGCTGGGATGTGAAGCAATGCATCACGGGGCATTGGGACAGGACCCAGGATGCCCCGCAACCCCTTCCGCCTTCCCACAAGTCTTAGCGGCAAAAGAGAAAGAGGTGCTCTGTGGGATAACTGCCCAGAGTGCACCGCTCCAAATAGCGCAGCAAGTGCCGCAAGTGTGAACACGCTATTGCGCAGGCAGCTGTCAGTGTGAACACACAACAGCGGTTTTCCTTCGGCGCTCTCTGAGCGGCGCTGTAACTTTGTCAGTGTAGGCATGCCCTTAGGTAAGATAGACATGCATGTAGCCCTGTGTTCTCCTGTTAAGATTAAACCCTACTGTCAGGGCCGGCTTTAGGAAGTGCGGGGCCCGATTCGAACAGTTTTGACGGGGCCCCGACAGGGATGACTAAAAAAAAAAAAAAACACGTTAAAAAAAACACGTGGGGCTTGTACTCACCGGCCCGCGCTCCTAGTCTTTGGCGGGTCCTTCACTCACTCCGGGTCTTCGGCGGCACTGAAGGACCCGCCGCCAAAGTGCCGCCAAAGACCCGGAGCGAGTGAAGGACCCGCTGCCAAAGACCTGGAGCGCCGCCGGGTGAGTAAAAATTAAAAAGGTGCCTCTAGCCAGGGAAGGGATTCTCTGCCACTTGCCCCCACTCTGGGCGACCCTGCCACTGGGCGCGGGGCCCTCTTAAGCGCGGGGCCCGATTCGGGGGAATTGGTGGAATTGGCCTAAAGCCGGCCCTGCCTACTGTGATCCGAGAAGACTGTCTGGTCACTATATTAACCACTGTCACAAGGTCCCAAAGGGAAGAAATGCCAGGGGTAACATGGGAACTGGCCTGGGATAGACCATAGGGTACTGTAGCCCAGAACTGGCCTAACAGTAGGAAAATCGTGGGATTCTGTGACACAGAGGCCCATTGGTGAGCCACTACTTTGTCAGGCCTGACATAGTCACTACTCCTCACATGCTGGTGTCACAATATTATTTAAAAGGTGAAATAATATATCATTTGAAATCTAACCACACACTAGTCAATAAGATCACTATGAAATGTTTCTACAAACTCTGTAGGTGAAATTACAGCTATTTTCTGATATTATGTCCTGGAGACTGTAAATAGAGAAAGGTGGCAAAGCAGGTTTTTTCTATATAAAAGGGAAGGAAAATAGGATGGCAGATGCCCTGTGCAGGGACGAGGTCTCTGACCGGCTGACTCCAGCTCAGCCAGTTGCTGACCCTTGTGAAGTTTTGTAAGGAGGGAGATGTGATCCTAAAAGCAACTCACTGATATCGGGTAGTGAGTTTCCGCTGGCCTGACCAATTCAGTGTTCCCCAACTCACAATGGTTATAATCTGTATCTAAAAGATATTAAGTAAGATATCACTGGAAAACTAATAACTCACTGATCATTAATATTTTTGCCTGATGTATGTACGCAATGTGTATTACGAGTTATGGATATATGCTGGAACTGTGACTAAAATTGTATTTAAAGCATGCATGTCAGGAGGAGTTGGTAAACAGGTCTGCCCTAGACCAGTGGTTCTCAACCAGGAGTATGCAGAGGTCTTCCAGGGGGTACATAAACTCATCTAGATTTTTGCCTAGGTTTACTTCAGGCTACATAAAAAGCAATGGCAAAGTCAGTACAAACTAAAATTTCATACAGACAATGACTTGTTTATACTGCATTATACAATGAAATGTAAGTACAATACATATATATTCCAATTGATTTATTTTATAATTATATAGTAAAAATGAGAATGTAAGCAATTTGTCAGTAACAGTGTGCTGTGACACTTGTGTATGTTTTTGTCTGATTTTGTAAGCAAGTAGTTTTAAGTTAGGTGAAACTTGGGGGTGCACAATACAAATCAGACTCCTAAAAGTGGTAGAGTAGTCTGGAAAGGTTGAGAGTCACTGCCCCAGTCAAAGGAATGTGTATTTACTTCTCTGACCAGCCTGGTCATCAGGCAGAGACAATGAAGATCAATTTACTAGGGCTGTCAAGTGATTAATCGCACTGTTAAACAATAATAGAATATCAGTTATTTAAATATTTTTGGATGTTTTCTACATTTTCAAATATATTGATTTCAATTACAGCACAGAATACAAAGTGTAGAGTGCTCACTTTATATTTTTTATTACAAACATTTGCACTGTAAAAAAAAAAAGAAATAGTATATTTCAATTCACCTAATACAAGTACTGTAGTGCAATGTCTTTATAATTGAAGTTAAATTTATAAATGTAGAATTATGTACAAACAATAACTGCATTGAAAAATAAAACAATGTAAAACTTTAGAGCCTACAAATCCACTCGGTCCTACTTCAGCCAATCGCTCAGACAAACAAATTTGGTTACAATTTGCAGGAGATAATGCTGCCTGCATCTTGTTTACAATGTCACCTGACAGTGAGAACAGACGTTCACATGGCACTGTTGTAGCCGGCATTGCAAGATATTTACGTACCAGATACACTAAAGATTCATATGCTTAAACCTCCATTCTAGAGGACATGCATCCATGCTGATGACGGGTTCTGCTTGATAACAATCCAAAGCAGAGCAGACCGATGCATGTTCATTTTCATCATCTGAGTCAGATGCCACCAACAAAAGATTAATTTTCTTTTTTTGGTGGTTTGGGTTCTGTAGTTTCCGCATCTAAGTATGTTGCTCTTTTAAGACATCTGAAAACAGGCTCCACACCTCGTCCCTTTCAGATTTTGGAACGCACTTCAGATTCTTAAACCTTGGGTTGAATGCTGTATCTATCCTTAGAAATCTCACATTGGTACCTTTGCGTTTTGTCAAAACTGCTGTGAAAGTGTTCTTAAAATGAACATGTGCTGGGTCATCATCCGAGACTGCTATAACATGAAATATATGGCAGAATGCAGGTAAAACAGAACAGGAGACATACAATTCTCCCCCAAGGAGTTCAGTCACAAATTTAATTAATGCATTTTTTTTAAATGAGCATTATCAGCATGGAAGCATGTCCTCTGGAATGGTGGCCGAAGCATGAAGGGACATATGAATGTTTAGCATATCTGGCACGTAAATACCTTGCAACCCTGGCTATAAAAGTGCCATGCGAATGCCTGTTCTCATGTTAAGGTGACATTGTAAATAAGAAGTAGTCAGCAGTATCTCCCGTAAATGTAAACAAACTTGTTTGTCTTAATGAATGGCTGAACAAGAAGTGGGACCGAGTGGACTTGTAGGTTCTAAAGTTTTACACTGTTTTGTTTTTGAGTGCAGTTATGTAACAAAAAAAAATCTACATTTGTAAGTTACACTTTCACGATAAAGAGATTGAACTACAGTACTTGTATGAGGTGAATTGAAAAATACTATTTCTTTTATCATTTTTACAGTGCAAATATTTGTAATAAAAATAAGAATGTAAAGTGAGCACTGTAAACTTTGTATTCTGTGTTGTAATAGAAATCAATATATTTGAAAATGTAGAAAAACATTCAAAATATTTAATAAATTTCAATTGGTATTCTATTGTTTAACAGTGTGATTAATCGTGATTCATTTTTTTAATTGCAGTTAATTTTTTTGAGTTAATCCTGTGAGTTAACGGCGATTAATCAACAGCCCTACTATTTACATATAAGGTAAACAAAGCTACGAAGCAGAGTTGAAGAAAGCATGAAGAGGTGATCCCAGCAATTACAGGCCAGTAAGCCTAACTTCAGTACTAGGCAAACTGGTTGAAACTATAATAAAGAATAGAATTATCAGACACATAGATGAACATGATTTGTTGGGAAAGAATCAACATGGTTTTTGTAAAGGGAAATCATCCTGTTGCCGGCACAGAGGGCCCGAGGGGGCAACAGCGGGGTTACCTAGGGTTATGCCTAGTGACACCAACAATCCCCTCAAAGAATTCTAGTAGATTGGTGAGGCGTGAACAAGCATGTGGACCAGGGTGATCTAATGAATATAGTGTACTTAGATTTTCAGAAAGCCTTTGACAAGGTCCCTCACCAAAGGCTCTTAAGCAAAGTTGTCATGAGATAAGATGAAAGGTCCTCTCGGATCAGTAACTGGTTAAAAGATAGGAAACAAAGGGTAGGAATAAATGGTCAGCTTTCAGAATGGAGAGAGGTAAATAATGGTGTCCCCCAGGAGACCAATACTATTTAACATATTCATAAATTATCTGGAAAAGGGGGTAAACAGTGAGGTGGCATGCAGTGAGGCGGCCTGGCTCCCAGCCACCCCAGAGAGGGACGAGCCCCTCCGGATGCCAAAGTGGGCGGAGCCACTGGAGCCTGCGCCCGCCCCCCAAAGGTTAAAGCGCAGGACAGGAAGTCTAAAAGCCCCACCCCAGGGCTCAGAAGCTGCCTGGCCGCCGGAGAAGCCAGACGCTGGGGGCCTAGCTCCCGCTGGGGAGACTCCTGCAGCCTGTGTCCGACCCGAGGACTGGCCATACCAGTCAAGGCCTGATGACGACCATACCCCGGAGAAGCTGTTAAGCCTACCTGTGAGAAGCGACCCAGAGGAGCTGCCAAGCCTACCGCTCGCCGAGTTCCCTGAGGAGCCCATGGTGCTCGATTCCGTGGAGGACACCGCCCAGACGCAGGTACTGCTAGAGGGGGAGGTAGGAAGGAGCCCGGGGGCAGCCGACCCTAGTCTGGCTGCAGCACGCCCAGAGCCGATGTCAGTGTGTTGCGGCCAGGATCCCCACTGACACAGCAGCAGGCTGCCTGCCGCTGTTAGGTCCCCGGGCTGGGACGCAGTGGAGTGGGTGGGCCTGCGTCCTCCCTGCCACCCCACTCATGAGTGGCAGTCTCCCCCTCGCCCCAGACGCTCAGAACCAGGAGCCTGGGTTTTGCTATTGAACTATTTGCTCAGCCCCTGCCTGAGGGCCTGAGCTCCAGACTGTTTGTTTGCTGCCCCACCCTGACCCAGGGCCTGGGCTTGTTAGTGAACTATTTTGCTCAGCCCCTGCCTGAGGGCCTGAGCCCTTGACTGTTTCCTGCCCCACCAGGCTAATTCCCCGACTCACCAGACCTAAGTAGTGAGGCGGCCTGGCTCCCAGCCACCCCAGAGAGGGGCGACCCCCAACCGAACCCTTCTACATGGCAAAATTTGCAGATGATACAAAACTACTCAAGATCGTTAAGTCCAAAACAGATTGCAAAGAGTTACAAAGGGATCTCACAAAACTGGGTGACTGGGCAACAAAATGGCAGATGAAATTCAATGTTGATAAATGCAAAGTAATGCACATTGGAAAACATAATCCCAACTATACATATAAAATGATGGGGTCTAAATTAGCTGTTACCACTCAGGAAATAGATATTGGAGTCACTGTGGATAATTTTCTGAAAACATCCACTCAATGTACATCGGGAGTAAAAAAAAAACTAACAGAATGTTGGGAATCATTAAGAAAGGGATAGATAATAAGACAGAAAATATCATATTGCCTCTCCATATAAATCCGTGGTATGCCCACATCTTGAATACTGTGTGCAGATGTGGTCGCCCTATCTCAAAAAAGATATATTGGAATTGGAAAAGGTTCAGAAAAGGGCAACAAAAATGATTAGGGGCCTGAAACAGCTGCCGTATGAGGAGAGATTAATAAGACTGGGACTTTTCAGCTTGGAAAAGACACGACTAAGGAGGAATATTATAAAGGTCTATAAAATTATGAGTGGGGTGGAAAAAGTAATTAAGGAAATGTTATTTACTCCCTCTCATAAACACAAGAACTGGGGCCACAAAATGAAATTAATAGGCAGCAGGTTTAAAACAAACAAAAGGAAGTATTTCTTCACACAATGCACAGTCCATCTATGGTACTCTTTGACAGAGGATATTGTGAAGGCCAAGACTATAACAGGGCTCAAAAAAGAACTAGATAAATTCATGGAGGATAGGTCCATCAATGGCTATTGGCCAGGATGGGCAGGGATGGTGTTCCTATTGTTGGTTTTGCCAGTATGGGCAACAGGGGATGAATCACTTGATGATTACCTGTTCTGTTCATTCCCTCTGAAGTACCTGGCATTGGCCACTGTTGGAAGACAGGATATTGGGCTAGATGGACCTGTGGTCTGACCCAATATGGCTGTTCTTATGTTCTTATGGTATCTGCTCCTCAGGAGGAGCGAGAGAAATTTCATATGTGCTTTGAAGACTAGGGGATTGAACCTTAATTTATAAGCATTTGCATCAGCTGATGTATATAATATTACTGTATTATAAAAATGTATAGAGTGAGATTTTTTTATGAAAGCCTGTGACACACTGGTGATTAATAACTTTTGGATTGTATGTGTTAACTCTACATAAGGAATTGTAGATACTCATTAATATTATGCTTTACAGCAGGGGCAGGCAAACTTTTTGGCCCAAGGGCCACATCGGGTTTTATAAATTGTATGGAGGGCCGGTTAGGGGAGAGGGTTGTGGCCCGGCCCCCACCTCCTACCTGCCCCTCCGTTCCCTGCCCCATCCAACCCCCCCGTTCCCTGATGGCCCCTGTGGGACCCCTGCCCCATCCACATACCCCTGCTCCCTGTCCCCTGACTGCCCCCCCTGTCCCGGGGGGGCATCAGGAATAACCCCTCCTCTTATTCCTGATGCCCCCCCGACCCCTGCCCCATCCAACTGACTGCCCCCCGGGAACCCGTGACCCCATTCAATCCCCTGTTCACCCCCGACCCCTATCCACACCCCCACCTCTGACCACTACCCCGAACTCTCCTGCCCTCTATCCAACCCCCCTTGCTCCCTGCCCCCTTACCACGCTGCCTGGAGCACCGGTGGCTGGGTCGCTACAGCTGCGTCACCCGGCTGGAGCTGGGCCATGCTGCCGCCGCCACCATGCAGCACAGAGCACCGGCTCAGGCTGGGCTCTGCAGCTGTGCTGCCCCAGGAGCTCACAGCCCTGCTGCCCAGAGCATTGCGCCGGTGGCAGAGCGAGCGAGCTGAGGCTGCGGGGGAGGGGGGACAGCGGGGGAGGGACCGGAGGTTAGCCTCCCAGACTAGGAGCTCGGGGGCCAGGCAGGACGGTCCCATGGGCCAGATGTGACCCGCAGGCCGTAGTTTGCCCACCTCTGCTTTACAGTCTGTGACCAAACAAAGGGAGACACCAGGTCTCTCTGAGACAGAAAGGAACATCACAGCTATTTGCCAGTCTCCAATGAGATTAAGCAAAGTGTGACCAAAACAATAGAAGCTCCATTTACATTCAGATCATCAGGGGGATGGGAAGATCACAGGAAGGAAAGAACAGCATGAGGTCATCCTGCCTCTTGAAACAAGGTCATTGAACTTTGAGAGAGATAAGCAGAGACAGAAAGCCATTTTGACAACCATCACTAGACAGACACAAAGGGCCAGAGCACTTGCAAGCTGAGAAAGATGGGTCCTTCAGCCAAGGAGGGGCTGAAGTCTCCAGGAAATGAGTATAGGTGAGAAACCTGCTTAGGCAATCTCTTCCACCTAAGAAGACAAAGGAACCAACACTTTGGGCTTCTGAAGGAGATCCTGACTGAGGCGCAGTCAGCCATCTTGCTGGAAAACTGTGGGTGACAATTGTCATCTTGAACAAAGCCAGTACCTTGCTAGATTACATTTTAGACCTTTAAATGTGTGTTTTCACTTGTATTTGCTTGTAACTATTTCTAATTTTGTCTCTTAGGATTTTAAATGAGTTAATCTACTTTTGTTAATAAACTTGTTTTACTTTTAATCTACATCAACAGTGCTGTGTTTGTTAGTTAATTCCACTTAAACATAAGAATGGCCATGTGGGTTCAGACCAATGATCCACCTATCCCAGTATCGTGTTTTCTGACAGTGGCTAGTGCCAGATGCTTCAGAGGGAATGAACAGAACAGGGCAGTTATCAAGTGATCCATCCTGTCAGCCACTCCCAACATCTGGCAAACAGGGGCTAGGGAGGTTTAGGGACAACCAGAGCATGAGTTGCATCCCTGACCATCTTGGCTAATAATCAATGATAACCCTATCCTCCATTAACTTATCTAATTCTTTTTTTACCCAGTTATAGTTTTGGTTTTAACAACATCCCCTGGTAATGAGTTCCATAGGTTGATTGCATATTGTGTGAAGAATCATAGGACTGGAACGGACCTCAAGAAGTCTTCTAGCCCAGACCCCTGCACTCAAGGCAGGACTATTATCTAGACCATTTTGGACAGGTGTTTGTCTAACCTGCTCTTAAAAATTTCCAATGATGGAGATTCCACAACCTCCCTAGGCAATTTATTCCAGTGCTTAATTACCCTGACAGGAGGTTTTTCCTAATGTCCAACCTAAACTGCCCTTGCTTCAATGTAAGCCCATTGGTTCTTGTCTTTTCCTAAGAGGTTAACAAGAACAATTTTTCTCCCTCCTCCTTGTAACAACTTTTTATGTACTTTAAAACTGTTATCATGTCCCCCCCCCCCCTCAGTCTTCTCTTCTCCAGACTAAACAAACCCAATTTTTTCAATCTTCCCTCAGAGGTCATGTTTTCTAGACCTTTAATCATTTTTGTTGCTTTTCTCAGGACTTTCTTCAATTTGTCCACATCTTTCCTGAAATGTGGCGCCCAGAACTGGACACAGTACTCCAGTTAAGGCAAAGTAGAATGGAAGAATTACTTCTTGTGTCTTACTTACAAGACTCCTGCTAATACATCCCAGAATGATGTTTGCTTTTTTTGCAATCATGTTACACTGTTGACTCCTGTTTAGCTTGTGATCCACTATGACTCCCAGATAAGAACATAAGTACATAAGATGTACTTCCTTATGTTTGTTTTAAACCTGCTGACTACTAATTTCATTGGGTGACCCCTGATTCATGTATTATGTGATAGGGTTAATAACACTTCCTTATTCACTTTCTCTACACCATTCATGATTTTATAGACCTCTGTCATATCCCCCCCCCTTAGTCTCTTTACAAAGTTGAACAAGCCCCATCTTTTTAATCTCTTCTCATATGGAAAGTGTTCCACACCTCTTATCATTTTTGTTGCTGTTATAAGTGATAAGCCGTTGGCCTTTGTCTCTTTAAAGGAGCAAATGGTCCTTTTATTATTCCTCTGAATGTTGCAGAAGAGGACTGGACATTGCAGCGCACACAGGTTTGGGAAAGTTCAGGGCTGGTGGTGTGTTGGAGTAACCTGCTAATATTAACCAAGGCTGGGAAAGCAAGTGTGTCTGTGTCATAAATATAGAGAGAAAGATAGCATAAAATCCCTCCTTGGCAGCTGTACTAAATTGCTTTACCTGTAAGGGGTTAAAAAGCTTAAATAACCTAGTTGGTACCTGACCAGAAGGACCAATGAGGAAAGAAGATACTTTCAAATCTGGGGGGAGGATTTGTTTGTGGCTCTCTTTGTTTGTTCCCTCTCCGGATGGAGCGAGAGACCAGGCAGGTACAAAATCTCCTGAAAATATATCTGGAATGATCCATCTAAAATTACAAAAATTATAAGTAAAGCAAGGAAATGTGTTAGGTTATCTTTTGTTTTAGCTTGTGAATTTCCCTATGCTAAGAGGTAATTTTATTTTCCTGTTATTGTAACTGTGAAGCTGAGTCCAGAGGGGAGTCCTCTGTGTTTTAAATCTTTTTATTACCCTGTAAAGTTACCTTCCATCCTCATTTTGCAGGTGTGATTCTTTTACTTTTTTTTATAATAAAGTTCTTCTTTTAAGAACCTAATTGATTTTAGTGTCCTAAAGATAAAGGGTATGTCTACACTATGAAATTAGGTCGAATTTATAGAAGTTGATTTTTTTAGGAAGCGATTTTATACAGTCGATTGTGTATGTCCCCACTAAGCACATTAAGTCGCTTTAAGTCGACGGAGTGCGTCCACTGTACTGAGGCTAGCGTCGACTTTCAGAGCATTGCACTGTGGGTAGCTATCCCACAGTTCCCACAGTCTCCGCCACCCATTGGAATTCTGGGTTGAGCTCCCAATGCCTGATGGGGCAAAAACATTGTCGCGGGTGGTTTTGGGTACATGTCGTCAGTCGCCCCTCCCTCCGTGAAAGCAACGGCAAACAATCATTTAGCGCCTTTTTTCTGTGCAGATGCCATACCACAGCAAGTGTGCAGCCCGCTCAGCTCAGTTGCCACTGTTGTGTCCTGGGTGCTGCTGGCAGCAGATGGTACAACAGGGCTGCAAACCATTGTCACGCTTCTGCTGCCACTCTGCTCTCCTGCAGACGCCATACCACAGCAAGCATGGAGCCCGCTCAGATCACCGCAGCAGTTATGAGCACTGTAAACACCTCTCACATTATCCTGCAGTATGTGCAGCACCAGAACCTGCAAAAGCAGGCGAGGAGGCGACGGCAGCGTGGTGACGAGAGTGATGGGGACATGGACGCAGACTTCTCTCAAAGCACAGGCCCTGGCAATTTGGACATCATGGTGGTAATGGGGCAGGTTCATGCCGTGGAACGCTGATTCTGGGCCCGGGAAACAAGCACAGACTGGTGGGACCACATAGTGTTGCAGGTCTGGGATGATTCCCAGTGGCTGCGAAACTTTCGCATGCGTAAGGGCACTTTCATGGAACTTTTTGACTTGCTTTCCCCTGCCCTGAAGCGCAGAAATACCAAGATGAGAGCAGCCCTCACAGTTCACAAGCTAGTGGCGATAGCCCTCTGGAAGCTTGCAACACCAGACAGCTACCTGTCAGTCGGGCATAAATTTGGAGTGGGTAAATCTACTATGGGAGCTGCTGTGATCCAAGTAGCCAACGCAATCACTGAGTCGCTGCTATCAAGGGTAGTGACTCTGGGAAATGTGCAGGTCATAGTGGATGGCTTTGCTGCAATGGGATTCCCTATCTGTGGTGGGGCAATAGACGGAATCCCTATCCCTATCTTGGGACCGGAGCACCAAGGCAGCCAGTATATAAACTGAAAGGGATACTTTTCAATGGTGCTGCAAGCATTGGTGGATCACAAGGGATGTTTCACCAACATCAACGTGGGATGGCCGGGAAAGGTACATGACGCTCGCATCTTCAGGAACTCTGGTCTGTTTCAAAAGCTTCAGGAAGGGACTTTCTTCCCAGACCAGAAAATAACCGTTGGGGATGTTGAAATGCCTATAGTTATGTAAGCAGAGTTAGGATGAGCTCTACCTTGACATCTGGTGGTGAATTATGGCGAGTGTGGAAAAGAACTCCAGGAGCTGATCTTGTTTGCATAGGCACACCCACTCGCCTGGCATGAAACAACAGCAACTCAAAGTGGTTACTTTGGCTGGTGTGGGATCCCCAGTTTTCTCTGTTATTGGGGCAGGAAGAATAAAGTTTTGTTACCCTGATTCTGTGAATCAAGGCCAGTGGAACTGTTGTATGACAGAAGGACTGAGTGAGTCCTTCACCATTATCTAAGTAGCACTTGCTTGACAAGGGGCATGGGTTACAAAACCCAGTGAATGGAAAGAGGATCAGGACAGGTATTTGTACCTGATGGTATGCCCCCCCCCCCCCCGAGGGCTTGAAACACCAATTGCACTACCTCCTCTCTCCACTGTTGAATGTCAGAGCTAACTTTGATTCTGTTAGGAGTCTAGTTACAGACTGCTGAGCTGAATTCACTTTGGGCCAATGGTGTACTAGCAGTGGGGCTCCCCTACTATGAGCTGAAATTGCTAAGAGCTGAAATTATTAAGAGCTGCGATCATTGAGTGCTGTGTTAACTAGTGGGGGAGCCTGAAGCTATATTGCTAAGCTGCTGACGGAGCAATTTGTGGGGACGACTAGAGGAGCGGCACGGAGCCTTGCGGGGCCGGTTGGAGTGGCCCAAGGAACGGCGAGCGGAGCTGTTTGCGGGGACGGCTGGAGCGGCTCACAGGTTGGGGAGCGGAGCGGAGTGGAGTGGAGCAGCTTGTAGAGCGGAGCAGCTTGTGGGACGGCAGGAAGTGGACTGGCTCGTCGTGAAGGCTGCGGCGGAACCCCACGGAGAGACGGCCAGCTGGCCTCGGATCACGTAAGGTGCCCCTTAACACCCTGCGTGCCCCCCCCCCCTTTTACTCTGGGGCTGCACTGACCAGGGACAGAGACTTTGGGGTTTGTTGGACTTTTGGGACTTTGGGTGGTTGCTGGACCCAAGAGACTTTGGGGCTGTTGGACTTTGGAGACTCTGGGTGATTTTTGGGTTGCTGGATTCAAGAACCAAAGGGAAAGGACACAGCCCAATTTGCTGGGGTGGGTTTTTTGCTCATGGTTTGTGTTAGGAATCCTGTTTGTGGTGTTTTTCCAATGTAATGCTGATGTCGTTTACCTCATGTTATTAAACATTCCCTGCTACACTCAGACTCCGTGCTTGCGAGAGGGGAAGTATTGCCTCTTAGAGGCACCCAGGGGGTGATATGTAATTGTCCCAGGTCACTGGGTGGGGGCTCGAGCCGGTTTTGCATTGCGTTATTGAAACGGAACCCCTAGATACAGAACCCGGCCCTTGTTGCTACCAACTTAGATGGGCAGAAGGGTTACAGTTATCCTTGGGGCCCCAGCCTACCCCTTAATGCCATGGCTCATGAAGCCATACACAGGCACCCTGGACAGTAGTCAGGAGCTGTTCAACTATAGGCTGAGCAAGTGCAGAATGGTGATAGAATGTGCATTTGGACGTTTAAAAGCGCACTGGCGCAGTTTACTGACTCGCTTAGACCTCAGCGAAACCAATATTCCCATTGTTATTACTGCTTGCTGTGTGCTCCACAATATCTGTGAGAGTAAGGGAGAGACGTTTATGGCGGGGTGGGAGGTTGAGGCAAATCGCCTGACTACTGATTATGCGCAGCCTGACATCAGGGCGGTTAGAAGAGCACAGCAGGGTGCGCTGCGCATCAGAGAAGCTTTGAAAACCAGTTTCATGACTGGCCAGGCTACGGTGTGAAAGTTCTGTTTGTTTCTCTATGATGAAAACCTGCCCCCTTGGTTCACTCTACTTCCCTGTAAGCCAACCGCCCTCCCCTCCCCCCTTCGATCACTGCTTGCAGAGGCAATAAAGTCATTGTTGTTTCAAATTCATGCATTCTTTATTAATTAGTCACAGAAATAGGGGGATAACTGCCAAGGTAGCCTGGGAGGGGTGGTGGAGGAGGGAAGCACCGGGTGGGGTGGTGGAGTAGGGGTAGGTGGGGTGGCAGGGGTAGGGGGACACAGGCCCTCTCAACTCCACTGCGTCCAAGCTTAGGGCCCTTACAGTAGCAGAGTATTCCACCACTGGGTCAGCAGGGAATCCAGCCGCAACATGCTGATGGGGAATCCAGCCGCAAGCAGGCCCAGCAGTAGTCCCCCGAGATGCTTTTTGGAAGGCCTCATCCCCCTCCTCAAGAAGGAGGTGCTGGGCCCACGACTTATGCTTGTCCCTATTACTAGTACTCAACCCTCAGTGGTGTCACTGGAAAGCTGGCTAGCGGGGGTGGGTCCGGGGGGCAAGGGCAATAGGATTGGGGTGGGGAAAGCAGGAGGGGTCAACAGAGGGAAGGGTGACCTCCTTCTGAGATGGGCCCTCTCCTGAGCTCCCAAATGTCACTGCAAACCCCTCTTCTGTGGACCCTGCCTGACAGAAATCAGCAGCAGGGTCTGTCCATGTGGCTGGGCATGACAGGGGCCTGCCCCCGGCTCCTAAGCAGGGTTGTTGGCTGGTGGAGGAGAAGGAGGAGGGCTAACTCACTGGTGGTGGTAGGCCAGCGCCCTCCCGGGTCTCAAGGGTACCTGGCTTCCCTCCTTGCAGGGCTGAGAGGAAACACACAAGATGGGGGACAGCAAATTGTGAGGGGAAGGGGCTGGCATGCAAGCAGGGAGAGCCAAGGTGGCACATACATTCACATGCACAAGCGAGAGGCTCTGGTGCAGTCCCAGGGCAGGTGGTGGAGGCAGGCAGGCCAGCAAATGGTCAGCAGGAGAGGTGGGAGAGTGGATGGGAGAGGGGATACACGCTACTTCCCCCACCCCAGCAGCAGCAACAGTAGCAACTGGAAGTCCTAGCCACAGGTGGGCAGGGAAGGAGGCAGAGCATTGCAGGCAGAGGCAGGACGGATTCATGGCTTGGGCAGTTGAATGCTGCCCTGGATCAGGGGTGCTGGAACAATTTTTATAGTGGGGGTCCTGAGAGCCATTGAACCAAACTGTAAACCCTGTATATAATGGAAACCATTCAAGCCAGGGGGCCAGCAGCACCCCCTGCACCCCTAGTTCCAGCACCTATGCCCTGGAGAATTTGGATTCTATCCCTGCCTCTGCCACAGAGGTCCTGTGTGATGCGGGACAAGTCACTTAAACCAAACATACATAGGGGGTCACGAAGTGTGAGTTCCTCATTTGCTGGGGGCCCAGCTGAGCTGATGGAGTCTGAGGTGCAGAAGTGAGGAGCACTCACAGCTGCAAAGGAAGTCACTAGGCATGGTGCTATGAACATATGAAGTACTATAGCCTAGTACTTGATGAATCATGTACTCAGCATCTCAAACCGGGTACCCAAAGTTAGTGGATATGTGTGACCTTAATATGTGAAGTTCCCCTAACTTCATCATGGGGATAATACAGCCCTCACCTAACAAGGGGGTGCTGAATAGAAATTAGTTAATGTTTGTTAAACAGTCAGATACTGTAGTGAGGAGCACCACAGAAAAGACCCCGAGGAAATGAATAATTCTGTATTTGAGCAGGGTTTGAATAGTGTGCAGTAAATAAGGCCTGGGGCCACACACTGAAAAACAAGGAGAAAATAAAATATTGAATACCTGTTTTTTCAGGGAGCACTATCCATCCTGTGCACTGAATGAGACAGGGGTCCTGTGGAAAAAACAGCACGTCATCATGCAATGAAAGGCCATATCCTAATGCATATGCGCAAGGGGGATGAGTGAAGGTTGCACAGGAGTGTCTGCACATTGCTAGCAGTGTGCAATCTGCTGTGCTACCTCCAGGTTCCCTCCCCACCTTCCAACCTGCCAGTGTGTGACAAATGACCAAAATGCTTATAATAAAACTCTTCCTTTCAGCTGCCACCATTGGATTAAAGGTAATATTTATCTTTGTGAAAGTCTAATCAATCCGCACACAACACAAAGCCAACACCCTGAGTGAGCCAGCAGGAATAACTAAGGGTGATGGCTCCAGCAGTTCTGCAGGAGAAAAACAAAGGGGTGTTAACAATACAAATACACCTCTACCCCGATATAACGCGACTCACTATAACATGAATTTGGACATAACACGGTAAAGCAGCGCTCCGGGGGGGGGCGGGGCTGCACACTCCGGCGGATCAAAGCAAGTTCGATATAATGCGGTTTCACCTATAACGCAGTAAGATTTTTTGGCTCCCGAGGACAGCGTTATATCGGGGTAGAGGTGTACTTTGGGAGCTTGTCTTGAGTAGGAAGAATGGTCATAAATTCATAGATGTTAAGATCAGAAGGGAATATTGTGACAATCTAGTCCAGTGGTTCCCAAACTGTGGTTCGTGAACCCTTGGGGGTTCGCGAAATGTATCAGGGGGTTCTCAGAAAAAATTCTGTAATGGCGGACAGAGCCATCCCTAGGGACCCCAGGCGTGGAGCCAGCAGCCCGAGCACCATGACCATGACTTCCGGACAGAACACAAACTTCGGTTGGATCAGTGCACTAAAACCAATATAACTGCACACCTAAAAGGACTTTGTACAACATTCAGGGAATACTTTCCAGCTATGTCAGGCGATAATGACTGGATTCACAACCCCTTTGATGATACCACTTTCTCAACGCAGATATTGAGCACTGAGGAAAAAGATAAATTGATTGAGATCTCCTGTGATTATGAACTGAAAAGGAGTTTCAGAAGTCTCTCATTGATCAACATTTGGCTGAGTTTAAGAAACGAGTACCCCCTGCTGGCAGAAAAAGTTACTATAGTTTTGTTACCGTTTTCAACAACATACTTATGTGAGAATATTTTCCTCGTATGCACATCTGAAAACCAAATACAGAAGCAGACTCAATGTCGAACCAGATCTGAGACTTTATATTTCTCCAATGGTTCCAGACTTCCAAGAGCAATGCAGATCAAAGCAAGTGCATCCATCACAGTGAGGAGATTTAAACTTCAAGACTCCTTATGAGAAATGGACAGGGAGGTGGATATTTTTTGCTGTTTCTAAAATTAAATACACTGCTAGTGTTTGTTTTTAAAATTATTATGAAGAACAAGTTTAAGCTTTGTTGTAGTCATGCGTTGTTTGCCTGGACTGCTCAAGACCCAAATGCTTGTGGGAGGAACTCTTTATTTGAGTTGGCTTCTTAAATACCATCATGCTGTTTCACGTCTGGTACTCCTTGATGAAACATGTAGGAGGCTTAATCAAAGTGATACGAGCTACAAAAGTGAAATGTTGGAAGAGTGTTGCCGTTTTCACAATGTAATAAAATTTAACAATGTAATGATAAATAATGTAATAATAAATAGTGTGTAATAAGCATGTCATAAAAAAACCAAATTATTTCCAAGATCATTGCTTCTATAATTTATGCTCAGGTAAGGGAGAAAATCCCTGGAAATATTCATTTTTAGGAGGGGGTTTGCGAGATTTGATATTTTCATGAAAGGGGTTCACGGGTTGTTAAAGTTTGGGAACCACTGATCTAGTCTGACCTCCTGTATAGCATAGGCCAGAGAACCCTCCCCAGTGATTCCAGAATCCAGCCCATATCTTGTGGAGCTAGAACATATTTTTTGGAAGGAGGCATCTAATCTAGCTAACCTGGGCCTAACCACAATTTTCCTATAGAAAAGACAAGGTTAAAGATTTTTCTCCACACTACACTTCTGCATCTCTCCGTTCTTCTTCAAGTAGTGTCCCTATGGGTGCTTCACATGAGCTCCACGTGCCCTCAAGTGAAGATTTTCATTAGCAGTGTCTGTTCAGCCCATTCATGCACCGTTGGTATCCTCGTGCCCCGCTTCGAGGCTATATCAGGCTGCGCCAGCAACCCATCCCTCCGTGCCTTCTCAACTGCCTGGGCCTGAGATGGAGCTAGAGTGTCTGCTCCTTGCCTAGCTTGACAGTATGGAGGTTTTCTCTACTTAATTAGTTAGCTAGTTTGTTAGTAGCAGTTAGTTCTGTACTTGTTAAATTTTTGTAAAAATTTTTGGTTAGAGAGACTTTTTCTATTCCCTCTGGGAAGTCCTCCTTGTGAGGGGCATGGCTGGTTCAAGGGGGTATAAACGCTGCCTCTTGTGGAGAGAGGCCATCCCAGTCAGTGACGGACATTACAAGTGCGTTCGCTATCTGGGTGAGACGCATGTGCCGCAGAAGTGCAACTTCTGTCCAAGCCCTGAAATCTAGAGCTCAGAAGAATTGAAGTCAAACTTTGATGCCTTATGATGGAGCGTTCCCTCCACCTTGTGTCAGGACCCCCATGACATGCATCTCCAGGAGTTTCTAGCACCCCTTCCACCCCGGTGACACGTTCTCCTAGAAAGGAGAAATCCTCTGAGTCCTCCAAATCTTCTAAGAAGAGGAGCTCTAGTTCACCTCCCAGGGACTCCCCCTCAAAAAGACCTCAATCTCTGGACAGATTTGCAGCCTCAGAGAGGTCTTCCTTGAGACTGTAACCTAGAGGCAAAAGGCTTCTCCAGTGAGCAAGAAAACCCTGCTGTGCTAAAGATAAACAGGGCTCTGGGAAGACCCTGGTGCCCTCGGCTGGGGACTGCACCAAGCATGGAAGATCAGTACTGTTGGGCCTGACTCCACTCACGCTGCCCTTATCAAGAGTCATGTGAAGTGCTCAAAGCCATTGAGCAAGGACAAACACCCGTACCGCAACCCTACTCAGTGCCATTACCCCACTTGGTACCACAACATCTATCAATGCCGCAGCACCATTTGGTACCACAGGACTTTAGATACCAGAGAGACTTAGCAGTGACTGCTGACCGAGTCTCTGTTGTGGCAGGTGCCAAGAACCTCTCTGTCTCTGGATCCTTTTACATCCCTGGTCTTATCCCCTCCATTTTCTGTGGGAGCGCCTCCATTAGGAGAAGAGGAGGAGGAGGATGACAACGACCTTCCCTCTGCTTCTTCCATTTCTGTGCAGGGTTCTGCAATACACACTACATATCCCCTTCCCTTTCCTGAAGGAGCAGGGAAGATATTCCAGGGCTTTATCACGCCTGGTGGGAGCAACCCTGGATGACATCTCCTCCCCTGAATGTCCCTCAATGGCCATATTGGGATCCCTGGGCAGCCTATCATCATCAGTTCTCTAGGTCCCCAACCCTCTCCCATTAGGACACTGGAGAGACCCAAGCTTCTCCTCCCCAGCAACAGAAGGAAACATTTGAGGAGCAGTAGACCAGGGCAGGCAATGAAGTTATGCCTCAAATCACCAACTTGTCCTCTTTGCTGGATGAGGCCCTGAGGCCTCCTCTTCCATCAATGGCAGATGATTTTCAGCAGTTCCCAGGATCTCGTGAAGCGGGTGGTAGACTCTCCACAGATCCCCTTGGAGGAGGTCAGAGCATCCTAACACTGTTGGACATTCTGCACTGTGACACACCATCTAGAGTTGCACTCTCTATTAATGGGGCTCTATTGGAAACCTGATATGATACCCGCTTGTAAGAAGGCTGACGAAAAATATTATGTCTCCATCCATGAATTCCTTTTCTCTCACCCACCTCCAATTCTCTGGTCTTTGATGTGGTGAATGAGCAGGGCAAACAGCACTGTTATAAATTCACCTCATACAACAGAAACCAAAATCACCTGGACCTCCTGGGAAGGAAGTCCTATTCATTGGCTATGTTGCTATTCCACATTGCGAATACCAAGCACTGATCATACCACTTCACCAACTACACGAAATGTGGGTTGTTTATTGAACACCGTCCTCCAGATCAAAGGGAACAATTCCAGGCCACTATTGCTGAGGGACAGTTACTGGTGAGAACATCCTTGAAGGCAACACTCGATGCCGGAGATACTGCAGCTCGTTCCATTTCTACGGTGGTGGTGACACACCAGGTTTCCTGGCTACAATTGTCCGGCTTCCCTAGAGAAGTTCAGAATACGGGTGCGGATCTCCTGTTTGATGGATGGAAGTTGTTTGCAAAGAACACTGACAAGTTGTTATATACTCTTCCAAATTCCAGGGCCACTTTATGCTCGTTAGGCAGCCTTACTCCTGTAAACAAACGGAAGATCAGCAGATCTCAAATGGCTCAAAGGTCCCGTCCTATGCAATTCTCTGGATTCCAGAGGCTCATGGAGCCCTCCAGGAAGAGTTACAGGTTCCAGAGAAAGAGGCCGTCTAACCCAACAGGTGTCATCACTGATGTGCCAGTTTTGACAGGACAGCTGAGGGTTCAAATTCCCCTCTCTCATTAGCCTGCCAGCTTCATTGTCTTGCCCATCTTCCCCAGTTTGGAAACCAACTCTCTAATTTCCAGCAGGCATGGACAAATGAGTGCTGGAAGTATATAATCAGGCTACACCATCCACTTTGCTTCCCTCTCTCCTCCTCAGTCCCCTTCCTCGTCCCCCTTCAGGGACTCCTCTCACTAGCTCCTGCTAAGGCAGAAAATAAACACCCTTCTTCATTTAGGAGCCACAGAACTGCTGTCTGGAGGGGAAAGGGTTTCCTCGTACCAAAGAAGAATGGAGGGTGGAGATCAATCTTAGATCTATGACTTGTAAACACATTTGTGTGATTCCAAAAGTTCAGGACAGATGACTTGTGCCTGATGATACTGGGGGGGGGCACAAAACGAGGGCCCACGTGACTGCCCCATGTGTCACCTCAGAGGAATCTCCCAGCCCCACCTCCCTGAGCCAGGACAGCCAATCCCACCGGGTCCTAGGAGGCTGGGGCCACAGGAGCGGGGAGCAGGTGCCTCTGGGCCAGGCCAGCTGGCCCTGGCCTGACTCACAGCACCAGTGTCTTCCTGGAGCTCCCGTGCCCTCGTGGACACCTAGGGTGACCAGATGTCCCGATTTTATAGGGACAGTCCCTATTTTTGGGTCTTTTTCTTATAGAGTGTCCTATTACCCCCCCACCCCCATCCCGATTTTTCATATTTGCAGTCTGGTCACCCTACGGACACCTCAGCGGGGGAGTGGCACAGGCAATGCCCCATCTCCAGCTGAGCACAGAGACCCTGCTCCTGGCGCCTTCCCCAGCAACCCTCTGCCTTGGGCCCAGCCGGGGCCGCTGCGCGCTCCTCGCACCACCAGAGTTACCTGCAGGTGGGCGGCTCTGTCCTTCCCCTGCTGCACCTCTCCCCTCTCACTTCCAGCTCACTCGGCTCCTCTCCCCAGCATAGAGTTGCCAACTTTCTAAGCATACAAAACTGAACACCCCTACCCCGCCCCTTCTCTGAGGCCCCACCCATGCTGCACCTCCTTCTCCAAGGCCCTGCCCCCACTCACTCCATCCCCCCTCCCTCCATCGCTCACTCTTCCCCACCCTCACACACTTTCACCGGGCGGGGCAGGGCATTGGGGTGCGGGTATGGGCTCTGGGCTGGGGGTGTAGGCTGTGGGGTGGGGCCGGGGATGAGGGGCTTGGGATGCAGGAGGGGGCTATGGGCTGGGGGGTTCAGAGTGCGGGAGGGGATGTGGGCTCTGACTAGGGGTGTGGCCTCTGGGGTGGGGTCAGGGATACGGGTTTGGGATGCAGGAGAGGGCTCCGGGCTGGGGCAGGGGGTTGGGGTGCAGGGGGCATGAGGGCTTTGGCTGGGAGTGGGGACAGGGATGAAGAGGTTGGGGTGCAGGAGGGGGTTCCAGGCTCAGCCTGGGGGTTGGAGTGCAGGGGGGTGAGGGCTCTGGCTGGGGGTGGGGCTGCGGATGAGGGGGTTGGGGTGCAGGAGGGGGCTCCGTACTGGGGCACAGTGTTGGGGTGCAGGAGGGGGTGAAGGCTTGGGGGGAGGATGAGGGGTTTGGGGTACAGGAGGGGCTCTGGGCTGGGCCAGGGAATTGGGGTGTGTGTGTGAGGGCTCTGACTGGGGTTGGGGCTGGGGATGAGGGGTTTAGGGTGCAGGAAGGGACTCCGGGCTGGCTGGGGCAGGGGGTTGGAGTGCAGGAGGGGGTGCAGGGTCCCAGCGGCACTTACTGTGGCTCTGAGGAAGTGGCCACCAGGTCTGTGCAGTCTCTAGGTGCAGCGGCGGCCAGGCGGCTCTGTGTGATGCGCACTGCCTTTGCGCCCACAGGCACTGCCCCCTGCAGCTCCCATTGATCATGGTTTCCAGCCAATGGGAGCTGCGGAGTCGGCGCTGGGGACAGGGGCAGTGTGCAGAGCCTCCCAGTCCCTGGCCACCCCAATGCCTCGGAGCTGCAGGGATAGGGCAGGTAGGAAGCCTGGGGACAGGGGCCAAGAGAATCTGAGCCCCCCCTACTCCACTGGCACATTCCCAGCTCACTTGGCCCCTGTCCCCGGCAGCCAGGCCCAGGAAAGGAGTGGGTCGCCACCACCTCCCCAGCCTGGCTTTCTTGCAGACAGTGACCCTTAGCGGAGTCAGCTGGTATGAAAAGCAGCTCCGTCCCACTTCCTCAGCTTCACGCCTGGGCCCAGCTGCCACGGGCAGGAGCCAAGCGAGCTGGAAGTGCCAGGGGAGAGGCGCCAGAAGGACAGAGCCATCCTCCCCTGGCGGCTGACCGAACAGAGCAAGACCTGCAAGGGCAACTCAGCACTCATTAAAATCGGGAGGGGGAGGGGCACTTGATCCTTTATGCCACCCCCCCCCCCCCCCCACACACACACGTCGCCTTCTGGTAGCTATAATTCCTTCTCTAAATTCAGGAGATTGTTTTTTTGCCCTTGGCAACCAGGATGCGTACTTCCATATAGTGTTACACCATCTCACAGGAGATTCCTCTGATTTGTGGCTGGCCAGTATCATTTTCAGTACCGGGTGCTCCCCTTTGGCCTCTCTTCAGCTCCGAGAGCATTCTAGAAGGCTCTATCAGTAGTGGCATCTGCATCATCACGCTATCATGGTATTCCTGTACCTCAGCAATTGGTTACTCAGGGGTCGATCCTACCAAGAAGTGTTGTCCGCTTCAAGGACAATGCTGTGTCTGTTTTTGGACCTGGGCCTTCAGCTGAACATTGAAAAACCCACACTAACTCCCATTCAGAACATACAATGTATAGGGGTGTCATAACTATAAAGGGAAGGGTAATAGCTGTCCTGTGTACAGTACTATAAAACCCCTCCTGGCCAGAGACTCCAAAATCCTTTTCCCTGTAAAGGGTTAAGAAGCTCAGGTAACCTGGCTGGCATCTGACCTAAAGGACCAATAAGGGGACAAGATACTTTCAAATCTTGGGGGGGGGGGAAGGCTGTTGTTTGTGTTCTTTGTTTGGGAGTGTGTTCGTTCTCGGGACTGAGAGGGACCAGACATCAATCCAGGTTCTCCACATCTTTCTAAGCAAGTCTCTCCTATTTCAAACTTGTAAGTAAATAGCCAGGCAAGGCGTGTTAGTTTTCCTTTGTTTTTCTCAACTTGTAAATGTACCTTTTACCAGAGTGTTTATCTTTGTTTGCTGTACTTTGAACCTGAGACTAGAGGGGAGTCCTCTGAGCTTTTTAAGTTTGATTACCCTGTAAGGTTAATTTCCATACTGATTTTACAGAGATGATTTTTACCTTTTTCTTTAATTAAAAACCTTCTTTTTAAGAACCTGATTGATTTTTCCTTGTTCAAGATCCAAGGGGTTTGGATCTTGATTCACCAGGAGTTGGTGAGAGGAAGGAGGGGAATGGTTAATTTCTCCTTGTTTTAAGATCCAAGGGGTTTGGATCTTGATTCACCAGGAGTTGGTGAGAGGAAGGAGGGGAATGGTTAATTTCTCCTTGTTTTAAGATCCAAGGGGTTTGGATCTTGATTCACCAGGAGTTGGTGAGAGGAAGGAGGGGAATGGTTAATTTCCCCTTGTTTTAAGATCCAAGGGGTTTGGATCTGTTTTCACCAGGGATTTGGTGAAGGTTTTTTTCAAGGTTTCCCAGGAATGGAATCCATTGAAATGGTGGCAGCAGAACCAGAGCTAAGCTGGTAGTTAAGCTTAGAAGTTTTCATGCAGGCCCCTACATTTGTACCCTAAAGTTCAAAGTGGGGATACAGCCTTGACATGGTGGTAGAGCGGTGGGATCATTTTAAACCCAAAAGCCAGTGAGATTTTTTTTTCCTTCTAGCTGCTTGGAAAGCCGAGCTGGAAGTAGATAGATGCATATCTTATCTCTCCTTGCCTGAAGGCAGAGGTGTTAAGTTTTTTTAACAGGTCCTTTGTTAAGAGAAGGGTTCAATTAGCAAACTTGACTGGTAAAAGGACTTTACAAGCTGAATTGTTTTTTTTTCTTTTTACATTCTCGGGAGTAGCTAGTTAGAAAGTCTCTGTTAACTCAGCAGCAGCCAGAGCTGAGAGCTTCCCAGTTTCAGTCAACTGCAGACGGGGTGACCCAGCACAAGAAAACAGGAAAATGACTACAAAAGAAGAAAAAGCCAAAGAGGAGGCCCACAAGAGAGCTATGGAGCTGAAAGAAAAAGAGATAGAGCTGAGAGACAGAGAAGAAAAAGCCAAAGAGGGGGCCCACAAGAGAGAGATGGAGCTAAAAGAAAGAGAAGAAAAAGCCAAAGAGAAGGCCCACAAGAGAGAGATGGAGCTGAAAGAAAAAGAGATGGAGGAGAGAGAAAAAGAAAGGAAACATGAACTGGAACTAGCAAAGGCTAAGCAAGCTTTCACCCCCATCCCTGTTCCTAAGCCGTCCACCAGGGCCCCGTCTGGGTTACCAGAGACCCAGACAAAGGTGGTAGAACCGGATCCCCTGCCAACGACTGCAACAGCCGTAGTGGATCCAATCCCAGAGACCCAGCCAAAGCCAGTCCCAGAACCGGAACTGGCAACGCAACTAGCACCAGAACCATTGCCAGCACTGAGTCCAGTGCTTGCAAACCCATCTACAACTCCAATGCCAGAGGGCACCAGCGAGCCTGAACTGGCAGAAGCAGCAGATAACCCTACCCAAGAGGCTCAGCCAGAGCCTGAGATACCACATAGTGCACCAGCGGACAGCGGTTCACAATCAATGGAAACAGCCCCAGCACCTGCATCGCTTCCAGAGGGACCAAGCCCCAGTCCACAGTCCAAGGAGGAACTGATGTCTCCAGCATCAAGGGAACAGTTCCAGGCCGAGCAGGAAGCAGATGACAGCCTTCAGAAAGCTTGGGCGGCGGCGCGGAGCACCCCACCACCTCTCAGCTCTTCTAACCGATCCCGGTTTGTTGTAGAACAAGGACTTTTATACAAGGAGACTCTTTCTGGTGGGCACCAGGAAGACTGGCATCCTCAAAGACAGTTGGTAGTTCCCACTAAGTATCGGGTAAAGCTCTTGAGCTTAGCCCATGATCATCCCAGTGGCCATTCTGGGGTGAACAGAACCAAAGACCGGTTGGGGAAGTCCTTCCACTGGGAGGGAATGGGCAAGGACGTTGCTAAATATGTCCGGTCTTGTGAGGTGTGCCAACGAGTGGGAAAGCCCCAAGACCAGGTTAAAGCCCCTCTCCAGCCACCACCCATAATTGAGGTCCCATTTCAGCGCGTAGCTGTGGATATTCTGGGTCCTTTCCCAAAGAAGACACCCAGAGGAAAGCAGTACGTACTGACTTTCATGGATTTTGCTACCCGATGGCCGGAAGCAGTACCCTTAAGCAACACCAGGGCTAAAAGTGTGTGCCAGGCATTAACAGACATTTTTGCCAGGGTAGGTTGGCCCTCCGACATCCTTACAGATTTGGGAACTAATTTCCTGGCAGGGACCATGGAAAACCTGTGGGAAGCTCATGGGGTGAATCACTTGGTTGCCACCCCTTACCATCATGAAACCAATGGCCTGGTGGAGAGGTTTAATGGAACTTTGGGGGCCATGATACGTAAATTTGTAAATGAACACTCCAATGATTGGGACCTAGTGTTGCAGCAGTTGCTTTTTGCCTACAGGGCTGTACCACATCCAGTTTAGGGTTTTCACCATTTAAACTTGTGTATGGCCGTGAGGTTAAGGGGCCATTACAGTTGGTGAAGCAGCAATGGGAGGGGTTTACGCCTTCTCCAGGAACTAACATTCTAGACTTTGTAAGCAACCTACAAAGCACCCTCCGACACTCTTTAGCCCTTGCTAAAGAAAACCTAAAGAATGCTCAGGAAGAGCAAAAGGCCTGGTATGATAAACATTCCAGAGAACGGTCCTTCAAAGTAGGAGACCAAGTCATGGTCTTAAAGGCGCTCCAGGCCCATAAAATGGAAGCGTCATGGGAAGGACCATTCACGGTCCAGGAGCGCCTAGGAGCTGTTAACTATCTCATAGCCTCCCCCACCTCCAACATAAAGCCTAAGGTATACCATGTTAATTCTCTTAAGCCCTTTTATTCCAGAGAATTAAACGTTTGCCAGTTTACAGCCCAGGAAACAGATGACACGGAGTGGCCTGAAGGTGTCTACTACGAAGGAAAAAAGGATGGTGGCGTGGAAGAGGTGAACCTCTCCACGACCCTTGGACGTCTGCAGCGACAGCAGATCAAGGAGCTGTGCACAAGCTTTGCACCAATTTTCTCAGCCACTCCAGGATGGACCGAACGGGCATACCACTCCATTGACACAGGTAATGCTCACCCTATTAGAACCCCACCCTACTGGGAGTCACCTCATGCCAAAACTGCTATACAAAGGGAGATCCAGGACATGCTACAGATGGGTATAATCCGCCCCTCTAAAAGTGCATGGGCATCTCCAGTGGTTCTAGTTCCCAAACCAGATGGGGAAATACGCTTTTGCGTGGACTACTGTAAGCTAAATGCTGTAACTCGTCCTGACAACTATCCAATGCCACGCACAGATGAGCTATTGGAGAAATTGGGACATGCCCAATTCATCTCTACTTTAGACTTAACCAAGGGGTACTGGCAAGTACCACTAGATGAACCCGCTAAGGAAAGGTCAGCCTTCGTCACCCAGGCAGGGGTGTATGAATTCAATGTACTCCCTTTCGGGTTGCGAAATGCACCCGCCACCTTCCAAAGACTTGTAGATGGTCTCCTAGCGGGATTGGGAGAATCTGCAGTTGCCTACCTCGATGATGTGGCCATTTTTTCTGATTCATGGGCAGAGCACATGGAGCACCTGGAAAAAGTTTTCGAGCGCATCCAGCAGGCAGGACTAACTGTTAAGGCTAAAAAGTGTCAAATAGGCCAAAACAGAGTGATTTACCTGGGGCACCAGGTGGGTCAAGGAACTATAAATCCCCTACAGGCCAAAGTGGATGCTATCCAAAAGTAGCCGGTTCCAAAGTCTAAGAAACAGGTCCAATCCTTCTTAGGCTTGGCTGGATATTATAGGCGATTTGTACCCCACTACAGCCAAATCGCCGCCCCGCTGACAGACCTAACCAGAAAGAAACAGCCAAATGCAGTTCAGTGGACTGATGAGTGTCAAAAGGCCTTTAACCAGCTTAAGGCAACACTCATGTCTGACCCTGTGCTAAGGGCCCCAGACTTTGACAAACCGTTCCAAGTAACCACAGATGCGTCCGAGCGAGGCGTGGGAGCAGTTTTAATGCAGGAAGGACCGGATCAAGAATTCCATCCTGTCGTATTTCTCAGTAAGAAACTGTCTGAGAGGGAAAGCCATTGGTCAATCAGCGAAAAGGAATGCTATGCCATTGTGTACGCGCTGGAAAAGCTACGCCCATATGTTTGGGGACGGCGTTTCCAACTACAAACAGACCATGCTGCGCTACAGTGGCTTCATACCGCCAAGGGAAATAACAAAAAACTTCTTCGGTGGAGTTTAGCTCTCCAAGATTTTGATTTTGAAATACAACACATTTCAGGAGCTTCTAACAAAGTGGCTGATGCACTCTCCCGGGAAAGTTTCCCAGAGTTAACTGATTCACAATTGTTCGTGGAATGAAACATATTGTTAGTTTTTATATAATCAGTAGTATGTCTAAAGGTACATGTGTCTTATTAACTCTCTTTTCTCCTAGAACTCCAGGAAAAAATCACAGCCAGTGTGGAACCGAACATCCAACACTATCTGTGATTTGGGGGGCGTGTCATAACTATAAAGGGAAGGGTAATAGCTGTCCTGTGTACAGTACTATAAAACCCCTCCTGGCCAGAGACTCCAAAATCCTTTTCCCTGTAAAGGGTTAAGAAGCTCAGGTAACCTGGCTGGCATCTGACCTAAAGGACCAATAAGGGGACAAGATACTTTCAAATCTTGGGGGGGGAAGGCTGTTGTTTGTGTTCTTTGTTTGGGAGTGTGTTCGTTCTCGGGACTGAGAGGGACCAGACATCAATCCAGGTTCTCCACATCTTTCTAAGCAAGTCTCTCCTATTTCAAACTTGTAAGTAAATAGCCAGGCAAGGCGTGTTAGTTTTCCTTTGTTTTTCTCAACTTGTAAATGTACCTTTTACCAGAGTATTTATCTTTGTTTGCTGTACTTTGAACCTGAGACTAGAGGGGAGTCCTCTGAGCTCTTTAAGTTTGATTACCCTGTAAGGTTAATTTCCATACTGATTTTACAGAGATGATTTTTACCTTTTTCTTTAATTAAAAACCTTCTTTTTAAGAACCTGATTGATTTTTCCTTGTTCAAGATCCAAGGGGTTTGGATCTTGATTCACCAGGAGTTGGTGAGAGGAAGGAGGGGAATGGTTAATTTCTCCTTGTTTTAAGATCCAAGGGGTTTGGATCTTGATTCACCAGGAGTTGGTGAGAGGAAGGAGGGGAATGGTTAATTTCTCCTTGTTTTAAGATCCAAGGGGTTTGGATCTTGATTCACCAGGAGTTGGTGGGAGGAAGGAGGGGAATGGTTAATTTCCCCTTGTTTTAAGATCCAAGGGGTTTGGATCTGTTTTCACCAGGGATTTGGTGAAGGTTTTTTTCAAGGTTTCCCAGGAATGGAATCCATTGAAATGGTGGCAGCAGAACCAGAGCTAAGCTGGTAGTTAAGCTTAGAAGTTTTCATGCAGGCCCCTACAATTGTACCCTAAAGTTCAAAGTGGGGATCCAGCCTTGACAAGGGGCTTCCCTGGTTTCCCTGACATCCAGGGCATCTCTCCCTAGGGTTGCCAGGCGTCCGGTTTTCAACCGGAATGCCTGGTTAAAAAGGGACCCTGGCAGCGCTGGTCAACACTACTGACCAGGCTGTTGAAAGTCCGGTTGGCAGCGCAGTGGGGCTAAGGCAGGCTCCCTGCCTGCCCTGGCTTTGCAGCTCCTCGGAAGTGGCCGGCATGTCTGACCCCTAGGCACAGGGGCGATCCGGGAAGCTCCGTGTGCTGCCCCTGCCTGCCGCGACAGCTCCGCAGCTCCCATGGGCTGGGGACCATGGCCAATGGGAGCTGTGGGGGTGGCGCCTGTGGGCGTGTGCAGCGCGCACCGTGCAGAACCGCTTGGCCATGCCGCCGCTTAGGGGCCAGACATGTCGGCCACTTCCGGGAGCCACATGGAGCCAGGGCAGGAAGGAAGTCTGCCTTAGCCCACTGGACCACCGCCCAGGAGCCACTTGAGGTAAGCGCTGCCTGGCCAGAGCCTGCACCCCGACCCTCCTGCCCCAGGTCGGAACCCTCTCCCACACCCTAACTCCCTCCCAGGCCCTGCACTCCCACCTGCACCCCAACCCCCTGCCCTAGCTAGGAGCCCTCTCCTGCACCCTGAACCTCTCATTTCTGGCCCCACCCTGGAGCCCACACCCCCAGATGGAGCCCTCATCCCCCTCCCGCACCCCAACCACCTGCCCCAGCCCAGTGAAAGTGAATGAAGGTGGGGGAGAGCAAGCAATGGAGGGAGGGGGCTGGAGTGAGTAAGGGTGGGGCCTCAGGGAAGGGGCATGGCGGGGGCCGGGCAAGGGTGTTTGGTTTTCTGCAATTAGAATGTTGGAAACCCTATCTCTCCCCATGAACAGGTTCCGGACATTATCGATTCTGGACAATCCCAGACCTCAGTCAAAAACTGCCTTCAGCTCCTGGGATACATGGCCGCTTGCACTTCTGCGAGGTTAGGCCTCCGCTGTTTCCTGGGGTGGCTCAGAACGGTTTACTCAACAAACAGACAGTTTTCAAACTTTTTTTCTGGTGACCTAGTTGAAGAAAATTGGTAATGCCTGCAACCCAACGGAGCTGGGGATGAGGGGTGTGGGAGGGGCTCAGAGCTGGGGCAGGGGGCCGGGTGTGGGAGAGGGTCACGGCTCTGGGCTGGGGGTGCTGGCTCTGGGGTGGGGCCAGGGATTAGCGGTTTGGGGTGCAGGAAAGGGCTCTGGGTTTGGGGGGGGCTCAGGGCTGGGGCAGGGGATTGGGGCGCTAGGTTGGGGCGCGGGCTTACCACGGGTGGCTCCCAGTCAGCAGCGCAGCAGGGGTGCTAAGGCAGGCTTCCTGCCTGTCCTGGAATCACGGACCACGCTGCGCCCAGGTCTGGCACCTAGGCGGAGGCACGCAAGCAGCTCCGCGTGGCTCTGTCCCACAGGCACTGACCACCCCAGCTCCCATTGGCTGGTTCCCGGCCAATGGGAGTGCAGAGCCGGTGCTCAGGGTGGGGACAGTGCGCGGAGCCCCGTGGCCCCCCCACCTAGGAGCCGGACCTGCTGCTGGCCGCTTCTGGGGCACAGCACGGTGTCAGAACAGGTAGGAACTAGCCTGCCTTAGCCAGGCAGCACAGCTGATGGGACTTTTAACAGCCCAGTCGGCAGTGCAGACCAGAGCCGCCGTGACCCAGTGCCTTCCATTCCACAACCCAGTACTGGGTCGCAACCCACAGTTTGAAAACCACTGGTCTAAACAAGCAGGTGTTGGTTCCCCAGTGGCTGATGCATTTCCTAGACTGGTGGAAGGTCCGTCGCAATGTAGGGGCAAGGGTCCCCTTCCTCCAACCAGTGCCAACAGTAACCATGTCGCGGATCCCTCTCTGTTAGGATGGGAGCACATCTCGGCTCTCTGACAGGTGGTCAGCCCAAGAGACCTCCCTCCAAAGCAGTTAGAAATGCCTGTCTTCACTTCCTTCCTCTCATCAGACACAGATCCATGAAAGTCATGAAAGACTACTTGGCTTACATGTTTTATATCCATCAGCAAGGAGGGGCAAGATCCCCTTCCCTCTGTGCCGAGGCAATAAAGTTTTGGAACTGGTGCATAAAGCATCACGTAGGGATTTCAGCAATGTTTTTGCCTGGCATCCAGAATGCATGGCTGACATGCTCAGCCGGTGCTTCTCCCAAGACTACGAGTGGGAGTTTGATTCCCAGTTCTGGTCAGAATCTTTCACAGTTAGGGTTTCCAGAAGTAGACTTTTTTTTTTTTTTTGCCACAGCTACAAACAAAAAATGCCACCTATTTTGCTCGGAGAGTGGGGGGTGCTAGATCACAATTCCCTAGGTGATGCCTTCCTCCTGCCTTGGACAAAAAGGCTGTTATATGCCTTCCCTCTAATGCCTCTCATCATCAAGGTGATAAACAAGATCAAACAGGACAAGGCCAGAATCATTCTAATAGCCCCAACGTGGTTGAGGCAAGCGTGGTTCCCTCGCCTGTTTCGTCTAGCTCTCTGTCCTCCAATAGATCCTCAACTCCTCTCCCGGGATGCTGGTTGAGTGACGCTTCCCAGCTTGGGCACTCTTCACCTCACGCCATGGTTACTTGATGGTTTGTGGGGCTAGAGTCATTCCGCTCTGCGGCGGTACAACACATACTATTAAATGATAAAAAAGTTTTCACCAGAATTACTTATTTTCAAAAGTGGACAAGATTTGGCCACTGGTGTGAATCCACAATGCTACTCCTGAATCTGCCCTGCTTCTGTACGCATCCTGGAGTACCTGCTACAGCTTAAAAAATCATTTCTGTTCCTTAATTCCCTCAAGGTTCATCTGGCCGCCCTTCATACTACTATTGAGGGATTTTTCTCTGTTTGCTCACCCCACAACTGCAACATTCATGAAAGGCCTGGGAACTCTCTTTCCTACTCCTGTCTGGGACTTGAACTTGGTTCTCAAAAGCTCACAAAACCCCCTTTGGAACCAATGGCCACTTGCTACTTATTGAATTTATCTAGGAAAACAGCCTTTCTAGTAGTTATTCCCTTACCCCGCAAATTTGGAGGCCTTGAGGGCAGGCCCCCTTGCACAGTATCCCAGGTTTCTTCCTAAAGTGACTTCTGAATTTCACATCAATCAGATCATATACCTACAAGTTTTCTTTCTGAAACTGCACACTTCCAACCTGGAGCCTGTTCTGCAAACTCTAGATGTCAGGAAGGCATTATCATTCTGTCTGGCTAGAACAAAAACCATTTACTCCTGAGGGCATACTGCGCCAAAAAATTAAAAATTCCGTGCCTAGGAATTAAAATATTCTGCACACAATATTTTAAACTTCAGCAAGATTCTGCAAGTTTTATTTGTCAATAAATAAATGCAGAGGCTCCATCATGGCAGTGGGGACACGGAGTCCGTGTCCTGGGGGTGGGGAGGCTGCAGGGTGATCCCCCACCTTCGTACAGCCATTGACCTGTGCTCCCCATTGCCATTCCCCACTCCTTCCCCGCCACCCTGTGTCAGCATAGTGTGTCCCTGCCATTCACAGAAAATGCCCATTCTGAGTCCCCCTGGGCCCAGTGCTGTGTGCCTCTCGTGCACTGAAATGCCCAGTCTCAACTTGCACCCCAGTTTCAGGGCTGGATCCCTGTGGTGTGCCCCAAGCATGTCTCAAGCCTGTGGGCCTGAGCTATGCGGCCAGTATGCCTGTTCCCAGCTACGCACCCTGCTTTCAGACCTAGAGCTGCCCAGCAGTTCAGTGAACCTCTCCTGCCTCATCCTGGCTGGGACGCTTGCAGTGGCCTTTCTGGTGCCATATTCAATGTGGCAGCAAGCCCCTCCCCTATCAGCCCAGCCCCTACAGGGTTTTCTATCCCAGGCACAGTACTTCCCACCAGACTGTCTCATGGTGGGTAGATGGCATTAGGGGGACCTTTCTAGGGAGCTGAACCTACTTACATTTGCACACACCATTCACACTCCCATTGTGCCTCAGCCATCAAGCAGAAGTGGGATTGCTAATGGGCACAGCACACAAATCTACCAAGGCTGGGATTTGAACTCATGGGCTGTCTTCTTGTGTGTTTCTACAGTGTCTGTAACAATGGGGCCCTGATTTTGGCTGGGATTGGGCTTCCAGGCACTGTGGGAATAAAAATAACTAACAACCCCCTCAAAGCTTCACTGCAAATGCTAAACCTCCTTCCAACCAACCAGGATTTTTGGTGTGAAGAATATTTCCCCTCTTCCTAGTCTCCTCAGCTTGGGAGAATCAATAGATTCACTAACTTGTTTGTCTGAGTTTTTCTGAATGCTGTCAGGGATGGTTAATGATTTTTAAGCATTGCTCCTCAGAGCATGGTGTACAATGCAAACAGCTTTTGCCCCTGCCAAGGCTCAGATATGGACAAACTCAAAGTGAGAGGCACTGGGCCAAGCTGGCTTGTGTCCCAGATTGTTAGGGGAGCAGTGGCAGAAGATTGTAATGCCTCACATTCAGAGGTGCTGGAACTAGAGATGTTGGGGGTGCAGCAGCACCCCCAGCTTGAAGTGGTTTCCATCATGTACAGGGCTTACGGGCTGGTTCAATGGCTCTCAGCCCCCATACTACACAAACTATTGTAGTGCCCCTGCTCACATTACGCTCTTCAGGATGAGGGCACACGTGTGTGAGACTCGGGGACAGCGTGAGTGCAGTCCAAGCATCTGTGGGACAGGGAGTCTAGTTTTAGTCCTAAGAAAAATTCTGAAAACTAGAAATCATAGCTGGAGAGAATGGTTTGGGGTTCTCCTATTACGCTTGTCTCTTCCTGTCAGGAGGGTAGTAAGTCAAAGGCAGTGCAGAGGAGGCTGTCTAGAGAGTCTTCAGTAATGTTTCTGATAAAATACCACAAATACTTGTTTCATAGACTAACGTATCTGCCCAAGGAACACGGTTACTGGATGTAAGCTGGCTAAGTTAGATAGGTGTTAGCAAACAGGCACGACTCCTGGCAATGAGTCCCAGCAGAGAGTTCATTCTTGTGGCACAGCGGTCACTAGTCAGGGATTGGTGCTGTGGTTAATGACCCAGCTAACAGGGTTATACTTGTGGCTTGGAATTGCAACATTTGCTGATAACTAAATTAGGCCACAGCTGCACTTTTGTGATCTCTGATCCTGTCAGGCCTCACAATTAAGGTTGAGCAACATACTACAGTACAAGCAGTGCTGCTGGTGCCGCATAAGGGGAGGTTTTCAGTCAGAGTTAGTCCTGAGCCCATGTCCCACAAAAAGTGATAGAGTTATTGGTGTCACTAGGCATCACCCTAGGTAACTCGGGGGGGTGGAAGACCCGAGAGTCGATGAAGCCCCCCCGCTCTAAGCCAAAGTGAATCAAAGCCCCTGCATGTTAAACTTTACTAACCTCACAGGGCAGCAGCTGGGAAGCAGTAGTGATAAGGGAAACCTACATGCTTCTAGCTAAAGGACAAGATTACTTGCAGAAAGAAACAGTGAGAACAAGCTGCACAGCCAAGGTTGTGTAATGTAACCAGAGGGGGAAAGGGGGAGAAGTAGGAAGGGGGGGGGCAGAAAGGGCGGGGGAAGAAGGGAAAGACTTAGCTGCAAAATGTATAAAAGATAAAGGCCTCTTATGTTGGTGTGCTTGATTTGAGACGTGCCTGTCTCCTTGCACCACTTTGAGATCTCAAATAAACTTTGATTGCTTCTCCACCCTGGTGTGTTTATTGGCGTGACACACACCGGGCAACGGATCCTGCTGTTGCTGTCCTCGGGCACTCTGTGCCGGCAACAGAGGTGCCACAAGAGAAGATGTAAAACTGAGGCCATGGCCACCGGTGGTTACTAATGCTTGTCAAGAATTTGTTTGTGCCTTTTTATTGATACCTTATGGTGTGTTGGCAAGATTTTTTCCTGCTTGTCTTTTAACTTTGAAATATCTCTGAGCTCTGGTTTTGCTGGAGGAAGGGTCACTCGAGGATGTGTATGGCAGATGCTAACATCTTCATGAAGGGATGGAAGTGTTGTGGCTTTTAGTCACATGTCCATCAGCCACTGCGCCTAAATACTGTGAACCAACAGAAAGGAGGAAACTCTAAGCAGTCTGAATAAAAGTCCCTTCCCTTCTCAATTGCTCAGCTCAGGCGATGTCATCATTTCCCAAGTTTTCTAGTCAGCATAGTCTTCCAGGGTAAACAGGCCTCAACTTCTAATGTGAAACAATCCAGCAGAAACATTTTCCCCTCTCTCCTGTGCAGGGCCCCTTTAAAGCTCTCAGGGCACATTTTGCAGTAGTAGGAAAGTATCAGGCATTGTGGGTCTCAAACACAAGTCTAGGGGGTCCTAGGAGTCACACTCCAATCCTCACTGCAGCAGCTCACAGCCAGCAGCTGGGACCAGGGTCTATGAAGACCAACTGGGGGACCAGCCCTGCCCCTACATTCTGATTGGGAATGCTCCAAGGCCCCTGATTGGGCTGCAGCCCCTATTTAAGCCAGAGGAGTCAACAGGGAATTGTCTGTACAAGAGGGCCTCATACAATCATGGACTGCTGGCCTGGTGTTTACCTATTCCTACCTTCTGATCCTGCCCTTCCAGTAGCCTGACTCAGCCTGGCTCTTGGTAACTGACACCTGGTTCCTGCCCTCCCATTTGCCTCTTGATTCTGATCTCCTGGTGTTCTAAACCAGCCTGATTCCTGGTAATTGGCTCCTGGTCTATTGGCACAGGCCTGATGCTAACCCCAAGGCCAGGCCACCTACATCCTGGCCCCAACAGACTTAACCTGGGTGTCCTTGCCAGATTCCATCTTGGATAATTACTTTCTGGCTAACTAACTGCCTCTTGTCCTTTCAGTTGGACAAGCTATTCCTTTTTCTCCAAACCCATGTAGTGCTGCTGTCTGCAGTTCAAATGTGGCTATATTTAGGAAAGGCCTGGAGATGACTGGAAACTCCTGTGCTGATGGTATTTTCACAAGGGGCTCTCAAGTGTCCCATCTCAGGATACACGTGCCACCTTATATAAGATACTTGATGCTCCCATCCCCTAAAAAGCTATCAGGTCCAGACACTTTCCATCCCCAGCATCCACCAATTACATATGCTCCTGCTGCAATCTATTAACTTCACCTGCAGGCCCTGCCCCCCATCCTTCATCCCACACCCTTGGGCCTGGCACTGCTCCTTCCTCCCCAAAGCTCAGTGAGGCACCTCTATGTGGCAGCTGTCCCTTGCAGCATTCATGGCATGGGTCCCACTGCCCCTGCTGGTAGCAGTGTTGGCAGGCCAAGTGTCCTGTGGACCCTGGACACAGGGTGAGGAGCAAGTTCCCCTCTGAGGGGCTGGGTTGTCACTTGGGAAATGGGTCCTCTTTGAGGTGAGCAGATCTCCCCTGATTGCTGGAGGAGAGCTCTAGAGCAGGGAGTGGGGGATCTCCTGGTTCTGGAGAGTCTCCCTGGTGGGTGGGCAGGATAACAATGCTCCAGGATACCTTACTCCCAGTGCTTTGTATTTGGGGGTGGGGGGCAGGCATTGGTAGGGAGAGATGAGCTGCAATGGCTGCTGGACTCACACAATGCAGCAGTGGCTTGAACCCCATCTTCTTCTCACTTGCGCTGCTGGAGCAGATGGCAGGAGGGGGGCTGTGGGGATGAGATGGTGTGTCTCCACCCTGTGCCTCTGGGAGCTTATGGAAGAGGCACAAGGAGGGAGTTCCCCTTCCAGCTCCTGTGACCACAGCAATAGTGGGTGTGCTTGGAGAGTAGATGAGTAATGAGTAGAGATGGCCTCAGAATGCAAACACTCCAACCAAATGTAACCCACTTCTAACCCCAGCTTCACCCCACGGGGCCCAGGGCTAGCCTGAGCACTGTGCGGGAGGGGCAATATGGCTATCTGGGAAACACCCCAACTTAGCAGACTCTCGTATGAAGAGGGGGGCACAGGCAGGGATGGGTGTCTAGGTTTCTCCCATCCTCCTGGAGTGGAGCCCAGCTGTTTGTTCCTGTCATATCTACCAGTTGGTTTGCATTGCTTCATATTTCCAGGCTTATCCAAGACAGAGGAGGACTAGAGACTCCAAGGTTAAGAAGTGATAGCTGAGACTCACCCTTACAGGGGATGCGTGTAGGCCCCTCTGGGTAATGGTTGCTGTGATTCTCTGCCCTGGGAGTGCTGACAGGATCCAGATAAGTGGGATTGAATAACAGGGGGAGGGGAGGAGAGAACTGTCTGGACAGCAGGTATCTGAGGGGGGCCATTGGCTTGTCTCCACATGCAAGCAGAGCTGCCTTCTGAGCGCAGCAGCAGCAATTTCACTATTTGTGGCTCCTGACTGTCCTCTGCTGGCTACCGACAGAGGGACAGATTAATTCAGCTACAAAGCAGGGTATTCACTCCCCCAGCATGGCACAATGAGCTGCTGTGGAGCAGCCCGGCTCTAACCAGCGCTGTCTAGAAAGTCTGTCAAAAACGATGCTGAGAGACAAGGTGGGGAAGGGGAGATCTTTTATTGGACCAATTTCTGTTGGATGTTCAAGCTACAGAAAGCTCTTCTTCATGTAAGCGGGGGAATGGTCCCGCTATTGTGGGAAACTTTCCTGGCTTCTGCACTACCCTGGTGAATTGAGCTAGCAAAAGGATCTGAGGGTATGTCTACACTACGAAATTAGGTCGAATTTATAGAAGCCGGTTTTATAGAAATCGGTTGTATACAGCCGATTGTGTGTGTCCCCACATAAAATGCTCTAAGTGCATGAAGTTGGCGGACTGCGTCCACAGTACTGAGGCTAGTGTCGACTTCCGGAGCGTTGCACTGTGGGTAGCTATCCCACAGTTCCCGCAGTCTCCGCCGCCCATTGGAATTCTGGGTTGAGATCCCAATGCCTGAATGATGCAAAACAGTGTCGCGGGGGGTTCTGGGTACGTCGTCAGGCCGCTCCCCCTCCATCAGAGCAACGGCAGACAACCGATTTGCGCCTTTTTACCTGGGTTACCTGTGCAGACAACATACTATGGCAAGCATGGAGCCCGCTCAGCTCAGCTCACCGTCACCATATGTCTTCTGGGTGCCGGCAGACGTGGTACTGCATTGCTACACAGCAGCAGCTAATTGCCTTTTGGCAGTAGACGGTGCAGTATGACTGATAGCCTTAATCGATGATCTGGGTGCTGGCAGACGTGGGGCTGGCAGACGTGGGGCTGGCAGACGTGGGGCTGCATTGCACGCAGCAGCCCCTTGCCTTTTGGTAGAAGATGGTATATTACGACTGATATCCGTCGTCATCGTACTGCAGTGGCTGTCAATCATGGGCACCTGGGCAGTCTCGACGATGATGGCTATCAGTCGTAGTATGCTATTTTCTGCCAAGCGCCCAGAAGATGCCGAGGGCTATCAGTCATGCTGCACCATCATCTGCCAGCTTAAGATGTAAAAAATAGATTTGTTCTGTATTCATTTGCTTCCCCCTCCCTCCGTGAAATCAACGGCCTGCTAAACCCAGGGTTTTGAGTTCAATCTTTGGGGGAGCCATTCTGTGTGACCATTGTTTGTTTCTCCCTGATGCACAGCCACCTTTGTTGATTTTAATTCCCTGTACCTGTACGCCATGTTGTCACTCGCCCCTCCCTCACTCCCTCCGTCCGTCAGATACTAGTTTTGCGCCTTTTTTCAGACCAGACGCCATAGCACTGGGATCATGGAGCCCGCTCAGATCACCGCGGCAATTATGAGCACTATGAACACCACGCTCATTGTCCTGGAGTATATGCAGAGCCAGGACATGCCAAAGCAAAACCAGGACCAGCCGAGGAGGCGATTGCAGCGTGGCGACGAGAGTGATGAGGAAATTGACATGGACATAGACCTCTCACAAGGCACAGGCCCCAGCAATGTGCAAATCATGGTGTTACTGGGGCAGGTTCATGGCGTGGAACGCCAATTCTGGGCCCGGGAAACAAGCACAGACTGGTGGGACCGCATCGTGCTTCAGGTGTGGGACGATTCCCAGTGGCTGCGAAACTTTCGCATGCGTAAGGGCACTTTCATGGAACTTTGGGACTTGCTTTCCCCTTCCCTGAAGTGCCAGAATACCAGGATGAGAGCAGCCCTCACAGTTGAGAAGCGAGTGGCGATAGCCCTGTGGAAACTTGCAACGCCAGACAGCTACCGGTCAGTCGGGAATCAGTTTGGAGTGGGCAAATCTACTGTGGGGGCTGCTGTGATCCAAGTTGCCAGGGCAATCAAAGACCTGGTGATATCAAGGATAGTGACTCTGGGAAACGTGCAGGCCATAGTGGATGGCTTTGCTGCAATGGGATTCCCAAACTGTGGTGGGGCGATAGACGGAACCCATATCCCTATCTTGGCACCGGAGCACCAAGCCACCGAGTACATAAACCGCAAGGGGTATTTTTCAATGCTGCTGCAAGCCCTGGTGGATCACAAGGGACGTTTCACCACCATCAACGTGGGATGGCGGGGAAAGGTACATGATGCTCGCGTCTTCAGGCACTCTGGTCTGTTTCGAAAGCTGGAGGAAGGGACTTTCTTCCCGGACCAGAAAATAACTGTTGGGGATGTTGAAATGCCTATAGTTATCTTTGGGGACCCAGCCTACCCCTTAATGCCATGGCTCATGAAGCCGTACACAGGCAGCCTGGACAGGAGTCAGGACCTGTTCAACTACAGGCTGAGCAAGTGCTGAATGGTGGTGGAATGTGCATTTGGACGTTTAAAAGAGTGCTGGCGCAGCTTACCGACTCGCTCAGACCTCAGTGAAAAGAATATCCCCATTGTTATTGCTGCTTGCTGTGCGCTCCACAATATCTGTGAGAGTAAGGAGGAGACATTTATGGCGGGGTGGGAGGTTGAGGCACATCGCCTGGCCGCTGATTACGCATAGCCAGACACCAGGGCAGTTAGAAGAGCACAGCAGGGCGCGGTGCACATCAGAGAAGCTTTGAAAACAAGTTTTGTGACTGGCCAGGCTACGGTGTGAAACTTCTGTTTGTTTCTCCTTGATGAACCCTCTGCCCCACCCCCCCACACGGTTCACTCTACTTCCCTGTAAACCAACCACCCCACCCTCCCCTCCCCCTTCGAGCACCGCTTGCAGAGGCAATAAAGTCATTGTTACTTCCCATTCATGCATTCTTTATTAATTCATCACACAACTAGGGGGATAATTGCCAAGGTAGCCCGGGATGGGTGGTGGAGGAGGGAAGGAAAAGGACACACTGCAGTTTAAAACTTTAACTCTTATTGAAGGCCAGCCTTCTGATGCTTGGGCAATCATCTGGGGTGGAGTGACTGGGTGGCCGGAGGCCCCCCCACTGTGTTCTCGGGTGTCTGGGTGAGGAGGCTATGGAACTTGGGGAGGAGGGCTGTTGGTTACACAGGGGCTGTAGCGGCGGTCTCTGCTCCTGCTGCTTTTCCTGCAGCTCAACCATATGCTGGAACATATCAGTTTGATGCTCCAGCAGCCGGAGCATCGACTCTTGCCTTCTTTCTGCAAGCTGACGCCACCTATCATCTTCAGCCCGCCACTTGCTCTGTTTATCTCGTGATTCAGACCGCCACCTCTCCTCTCATTCATACTGTGCTTTTCTGTAGTCTGACATTGACTGCCTCCACGCATTCCTCTGTGCTCTTTCAGCGTGGGAGGACATCTGGAGCTCCGTGAACATGTCATCCCGAGTCCGCCGTTTTCTCCTTCTAATCTTCACTAGCCTCTGTGAAGGAGAAATATTTGCAGCTGGTGGAGAAGGGAGAGGTGGTTAAAAAAGACATATTTTAGAGAACAATGGGTACACTCTTTCACGTTAAATTTTGCTGTTCACATTACACAGCACATGTGCTTTCGTTATAAGGTCGCATTTTTCCTCTTATATTGAGGGCCTGCCGGTTTGGTGTGAGAGATCACTCACGCAGTGCCAGGCAACAGATTTAGGCTTGCAGGCAGCCATGGTAAGCCACAGTCTTTTGGATTTTTTAACCTTCTTAACATGTAGGAATGGTTTCAAACAGTAGAGCCCTCATTTCCCATACCAAGCACCCATTGGTTTGGCCATTTAAAATGGGTTTGCAATGTAAAAGGAGGGGCTGCGGTTTCCAGGTTAACATGCAGCACAAACCCAACTAACCCCCATCCTCCCCCCCCCCAATTATCGGGGATGATCACTTCACCCCTCCCCCCCTACCACGTGGCTAACAGTGGGGAATATTTCTGTTCAGCCAAGCAGAAACGGGCACCTCTGGATGTCCCCTTAATAAAATCACCCCATTTCAACCAGGTGACTGTGAATGATATCACTCTCTTGAGGATAACAAAGAGAGATAAGGAATGGATGTTGTCTGCATGCCAGCAAACACCGGGACCATACGCTGACATGCTTTGTTATGCAATCATTCCAGACTACGTGCTACTGGCCTGGCGTGGTCAAGTGTCCTACCATGGTGGATGGGATAAGGCAGCCCTCCCCAGAAACCTTTTGCAAAGACTTTGGGAGTACATGAAGGAGAGCTTTCTGGAGATGTCCCTGGAGGATTTCCGCTCCATCCCCATACATGTTAACACTTTCCCAGTAGTTGTACTGGCCGCGATTGCCAGGGCAAAAATTAATCATTAATCATTAAACACGCTTGCTTTTAAACCATATGTAATATTTACAAAGGTACACTCACCAGAGGTCCCCTGTGTGCCCTCAGGGTCTGGGAGCATGCCTTGGGTGAGTTCGGGGGTTACTGGCTCCAGGTCCAGGGTGATAAACATATCCTGGCTGTTGGGGAAACCGGTTTCTCCGCTTCCTTGCTGCTGTGAGCTATCTACATTATCTTCATCCTCATCTTCCTCGAACCTCAAACCCTCTTCCCTGTGTGTTTCTCCAGTGACGGAGTCATAGCACATGGTTGGGGTAGTGGTGGCTGCACCCCCTAGCATGGCATGCAGCTCCGCGTAGAAGCGGCATGTTTGCGGCTCTGCCCCGGACCTTCCATTTGCCTCTCTGGCTTTGTGGTAGGCTTGCCGTAGCTCCTTAATTTTCACGCGGCACTGCTGTGCGTCCCTGTTATGGCCTCTATCCTTCATGGCCTTGGAGACCTTTTCTAAAATTTTGCCATTTCGTTTACTGCTACAGAGTTCAGCTAGCACTGATTCATCTCCTCATATGGTGAGCAGATCCCGTACCTCCCGTTCGGTCCATGCTGGAGCTCTTTTGCAATCCTGGGCCTCCATCACGGTTACCTGTGCTGATGAGCTCTGCGTGGTCACCTGTGCTCTCCACGCTGGGCAAACAGGAAATGAAATTCAAAAGTTAGTGGGGCTTTTCCTGTCTATCTGGTCAGTGCATCTGAGTTGAGAGTGCTGTCCAGAGAGGTCACAATGAAGCACTGTGGGATAGCTCCCGGAGGCCAATAATGTCGAATTCCGTCCACACTACCCCAATTCCGACCCGCTAAGGCCGATTTTATCGCTAATCCCCTTGTGGGAGGTGGAGTAAAGAAACCGGTTTAAAGGGCCCCTTAAGTCGAAAGAAAGGGCTTCGTCGTGTGAACGTGTCCAGGCTTAATTCAATTTAACGCTGCTAAAGTCGACCTAAACTCGTAGTGTAGACCAGGCCTGAGTCCTCGCTCCCACTTCCTTTACCCAGAGGCCTCCCTGCCCTTGAGGACTCCCCTTCCACTCTCCTGTCTGGCAGAGTCCTCGTAACCCCAACAAGGCTGGGCCCAGGATTCCTGGGGGGCTCGACCCCCAACCCTGCTGTGGTCACCTAGGTCAGGGGCTAGGGTGTCCCCACTCCGCACTGGATGCTTTCCTGACCCACTGATCATTACATACGATTTAATGCAATACAGTTTATTTAATTAACAATTAGTTTTAAAAGGAATAAGGAAAAATGGGAAAGGTTAAAGGAAAACACATCACCCCGCTCTGTGGCAGGGAACATTACAAACAGTGTCTCTGGAGTGTCAGGGCAGTTCACAGGCTGTTCCTTGTAGGTCCCAGGCTCCTTCTCAGGCCCTGGCTGTGCTGCAGAGATGCTGCGGGTTGGACACTTGCTCTGGCGGTGGCCACACGCTCTCAGGCTCTAGGTGGGCAGGACCCTTCTTCCCAGCATCTCCCCCGCCCTGTCAGGGTTATGATCCCTCTCCAAGTCTGGCCTGCAGAGCCTCTTGGCTGAGGTGTCTCCCTGAGCTGGGCCCACTGCCCAGGGTCCCCCTTGCTCTCCCCAGCTGCTCACCGCTCCCAGCTCCAGACTGCTCCAGCCTCGGCTCCAGCTCCACTCGGCCTCAGCATGGCTGCTGCTGCTGCTCTGCCTTCAGCTCCCTGGGCTGCTTCTCTGGCCTCTCTGGCTCTGGTTGCTACAGCTCTGCCCCCAGGACAGGTCTGCTCTGCAGGCTGCTTCTGTGACTCTGCTCCCAGCTCTGACCTGCTTCCTGGCTGTTTGTCTGGCCCCTCTGGCTCTGGTTGCTACAGCTCTGCTCTCTCTGGGCTGTGCTCTGGCTTTGGGGCTGCAGCTCTGCTCCCAGCAACTTAGTTTGGCCCCCTGCTCTCTCCTTAGCTCGGCCCCACTCTGTCTGACTCAGGCCATTCCAGTTCACACAGAAGACGGGACCCCCCTGGCCTCCTGACTCCCTGATTAGCCTGCCCGCCCTGTCAATCAGGCTGATATGGAGCATTGGCCTCTCCCCATTGTTCCTGGGGACTGTCAGTCTCAGGCTTCTGATTTCCCATCGACCCTTCCCCTTTTAGTGCTGGGAGCTAGCCAACCAAAACACCCCCACTGAGTGTTAGTTAGGGTTACCATACGTCTGTTTTTTCCCGGACATGTCCGGCTTTTCGGCAATCAAACCCCCGTCCGGGGGGAATTGCCAAAAAGCCGAACATGTCCAGGAAAATGCCGGCCGGGCACCTCCCCTCCCGCGGCTGCTCTGCTCCTCCCCTGACTCTTCGGCTCTGTTTAAGGGCCGGGCTGCCCGAGCGCTACTGGCTTCGGGCAGCCCCCATGCCTCCGCACCCTGCGCCACCGGAGCCCGGGAGAGGAAATGCCCGGCTGGGGGCGCAGGGTCCGGAGGCAAGGGGGCTGCCCGAAGCCCAAGCGCTACCGGCTTCATGGTTTGCCGGGCAGCCTCCAGACCCTGCGGCCCCGGCTGAGCACTTCCCCTCCCGGGCTCCAGCTGCGCTGTGGAAGCGCCGGCCGGGGGCGCAGGGTCTGGGGGCTGCCCGGCAAACCATGAAGCTGCTAGCGCTCGGGCAGCCCTTTCCGCGTGGCTGGGAGTGGGAGGGAGGAGGGGGCGGAGTTAGGGCGGAGCTGGGGCGGGGAAGGGGCGGAGTTGGGGCGGGGCTGGGGGTGGGAAATGGGTGGGGCTAGGACCCCGTGGAGGGTCCTCTTTTTTTATTTGTTAAGTATGGTAACCCTAGAGTTAGTAAGGGGGCAACAGTCCCCTTACATTCAGGTCAACACTGCAAAAACTGCCCTGAGACAGTTATAGGGAGAACTACACATTGGGCTGAGGGCTTGTCTCCACACGTAAGCTAGTAAGGCAGGAGGTGAATTTAAAGAGTTGTGACAAGTCTGACAATACCCACTGGCCAGAAAGGGGTTAATAAGAGCCTGTGGGCTCAGTCAGCCCTGCCCTGCTACACCTGCAAGAGGTGTTAAGCCTGGAGGGAGGAATTAATGAGGAAAAGCCCTGTTCAGCAGTGGCTGACTGGGAGAAGGAGCAGATCTCTTGTGCCTGTAGTGAGTTACCCGGCTACAGTGGCTTAACTCTTCCTGATTAACTCCCTGGGGTAAGGCTCTGATTCTGGAATAAGAGTGCCTGATTCTGAATTACAAAGTTTAATCCATTTTTGAAGTCTCTCCCATCCCCTAACTTCTCTGGTTTGTCTTAAAGAAAACTTGTTTCTCTCTTTGTCACTTACTTAGTGCGCATGCGTCTGACGAAGTGGGTATTCACCCACGAAAGCTTATGCTCCAATACAACTGTTAGTCTTAAAGGTGCCACAGGACCCTCTGTTGCTTTTTACAGATCCAGACTAACACGGCTACCCCTCTGATACTTAGTGTGCAGCCTATGCTATAGTACACAGTCCTAGTGACTACAAAAACAACTGACAGGGCAGCTATGGGAATATTTGGACGTTTGGGAAATGAACAAGTTCATCTGGACTCTCTAACTTCTCTATCAGTATTGTCTAGGTGCCGGGCAGAGGTTAAAATACAAACATCCTATGGATCCAGATAATGACCATCCAAGGTGTTAAATTAGCTAATGAGTTTCGGACACACTGCTGTAGCCTAAAGGTAGGTAAGGCAGTAGTGCAATGAACCTACAAGCCTCAAGGCCTGTAAGACAATAGCTTAGCTAAACTAATCAAGGCCTAAAAAGCCTTAGCAGAAGCAGCTAACCAGGAGTAATTCTAGATCACAAGATAGAAAGCTGGAACAAACACAGATGACTAAACTACTGACAGGTAACCACAAGATGGCAGTTGATATCCGCTTTAGATATTTTAAATTAGGAACATCAGCAGATGGCCGACCTAAGGCTGTGTCCACACTGCCACTTTCAGCGCTAAAACTTTTGTCGTTCAGGGGCGTGAAACTCCCCCACCCCCCCCACCCCCCCGAGCGACAAAAGTTTTAGCGCTGAAAAGCACCAGTATAGACAGCCGCGCTCCTGGGGATAAAGCTATCACCGCTCGTTAGGGGTGGGGGTTTTTTTTAATCACCAGGAGAGCTCTCCCCTGGCGATAAAGCGTGTCTACACTGCCCACGTCACAGCGCAGCCACACTGTAACGTGGGTAGTGTAGACATACCCTAAGAATGCCATGGTAACTAGAGAGACAAGGTGGGGCAGGTAATATCTTGTGCTGGTGAGAGAGCCAAACTTCCCAGCTCACACAGAGCTCCTCCTCAGCAGATTGCCCCTGCCTACTCTGGAACAGAAACAGTGACACGTTTTCATTTGAACTTTGTTGCAAACAAATCCACAACTGGTTGATCCCGTCTGGCAAATATGATCTGAATCCACTGATCCTTCAGGGACCCTCAGGCATCTGCGAGCAGTCTCTGCTGAGATGATCTGCAACTGTGTTGCTCCTCCCTGCCATAGGATGAATGCCATGGTGGATACACAAATCCCACAGACTTATTGCCTCTACGCACTGGAGGGTGGAGTGGCCACACCCCTGCTTGCTATACTAGATTGCAGATGTGTTGGGCGTTACTACCTGCCCAACCTTCCCTTGCAGATGATGGAGGAATGATCTGAGAGCCAGATGAACAGCTCGTAGTTCCAGTATGCTGAGTGAGGTGCAACATTCTTTCCTGAGACCAGCATCCACAAACTCTTAAGTGATTGATGCCAGAGTGCCCCCACTACTGATTGACACATCTGAGGTCCCTGTCTGAGATGTACTCAGATGACTGAACTGCACGTCCCTGAACATTCTTGTCCTGCTTCCCCATCACTCTAGAGAGGTTATGATGTTCTGAGGTATGGCGACCAACATCTGAAGACTGTCTCGACTTAGACTGTAAAGCTGGGACTTCCAGTACTGCACAGGTCTTGGATGGGTAAATGGAGTCACATAGTTAGTGGTTGCCATAAACCCCCATGAGACTCAGGCAGAGTCTTTCTGACTTCCGGACTTGGGCCGGAGTCCAACTTTAGGACCCCGCGAGGTAGAATGGGATCTACAAGAGCCAGCCCACTAGGAGCTGCCTAATCTAGCCAATGAGAGATGCTGACAACAGGAGCATGTCCTAAGTCCCACCTCTCTCACAGAGATAGGTGCCCGACGCTGCTGGCAGTTGACAACTGGGAACCCTTCTCCTGGAATTGGGCGGTGCAAGTACCTAGGTAATTTCCTATGTGAATGAGTCCGGTACCTGCCTTGCTCTCCACAACAGGGAAGGATGTGGTGGTGCCCAATAGGGGTGAGAGTGCTCACCTGGGATCAATTCCCCTCTGCTTGAGGGGAGAGAGGCTTTGAATAGGGGTTCCCCACATCTCTAGTGTGCTCTAACCCCTGCGCTGGGGGATACTCAGCTGTGGGTCTCTCTGTCTCTCCTGCTGAAGCTGTTCCACAGGGAATAAAGACTTAAATAGTTCTTGGGCCAGAGAGAGTGTGACTCTATAGTCCAGCGTTAGGGCATCCATCTGAGAGGTGGGAGACCCAGTCTCCAGTCTCCAAGCTCCAGTGAGGATTCAGTGGTCTACAATTTTTGAGACGTCGTCTGCTTCAGAGATAAAATGTGCTATTTATTATGTATTTTGATGTGCTGAATTCAAATATGACAATTAAAACAACCGATTGGCTACTGTTTCTAAGATATTTAAGTTTTTACATTTTATGTCTATGTATATTGTGTAGATAGTAGAGTTTTAATCATAAATTATAAACCTAGGTCTTTTCATGTGTTTATGGTTGCTTTACATGATAATATTTCACCTGTCCTGTTTATGTAACACTTTAAAAATCAGCAAAAGGGTTATATAAATTAACATTTATTATGAAACAAAAGGCAAAAAACTATTATGTACATAGTTTAGTCCTATTCAGTGTCTACTCGGTGCTTCTTGGCTTGTCTCTTGTATTCATTAAATGGAGCATCTCTTGTCACTATCCAGCAATAGTCTGCAAGCATTGATGGGCTCCATTTGCCCTGATAGTGTTTCTCCATTGTTGCAATGTCCTGGCGAAATCGCTCGCCGTGCTCGTCGCTCACTGCTCCGCAGTCTGGTGGAAAAAAATCTAGATGAGAGTGCAAAAAATGTATCTTTAGTGACGTGTTGCAACCAAGGCTTTTGTATGCCTTGAGGAGGTTTTCCACCAACAACCTGTAGTTGTCTGCCTTGTTGTTTCCGAGAAAATTTATTGCACTAACTGGAAGGCTTTCCATGCCGTCTTTTCCTTGCCACGCAGTGCATGGTCAAATGCATCATCTCGAAGAAGTTCACGAATCTGAGGACCAACAAAGACACCTTCCTTTATCTTAGCTTCACTTAACCTTGGAAATTTTCCACGGAGGTACTTGAAAGCTGCTTGTGTTTTGTCAATGGCCTTGACAAAGTTCTTCATCAGACCCAGCTTGATGTGTAAGGGTGGTAACAAAATCTTCCTTGATTCAACAAGTGGTGGATGCTGAACACTTTTCCTCCCAGGCGCCAATGACTGTCGGAGTGGCCAATCTTTCTTGATGTAGTGTGAATCTCTTGCACGACTATCCCATTCGCAGAGAAAACAGCAGTACTTTGTGTATCCAGTCTGCAGACCAAGCAAGAGAGCAACAACCTTCAAATCACCACAAAGCTGCCACTGATGTTGGTCATAGTTTATGCACCTCAAAAGTTGCTTCATGTTGTCATAGGTTTCCTTCATATGGACTGCATGACCAACTGGAATTGATTGCAAAACATTGCCATTATGCAGCAAAACAGCTTTAAGACTCGTCTTCGATGAATCAATGAACAGTCTCCACTCAACTGGATCATGAACGATGTTGAGGCCTGCCATCACACCATCAATGTTGTTGCAGGCTACAAGATCACCTTAGATGAAGAAGAATGGGACAAGATCCTTTTGACGGTCACGGAACATGGAAACCCTAACATCACCTGCCAGGAGATTCTACAACAGCTCTGCCTTACTATTGGGTAGTTCCAAATCCCTGACAAGGCCATTCAGTTCACCTTGTGTTATGAGGTGTGGTTCAGAGGAGGAGGATGGGAGAAAATGTGGGTCCTGTGACACTGATGGTTCAGGACCAGAAGTTTCATCCTCTTCCTCTTCCTTGTCTGACTCAAGTGAGAATGATTCTGGTGCATCAGAAACCGGCAGTCCTTCTCCATGGGGTACTGGGCGTATAGCTGATGGAATGTTTGGATAATGCACAGTCCACTTTTTCTTCTTTGACACATCTTTCCCAACTGGAGGCACCATGCAGAAGTAACAATTGCTGGTATGATCTGTTGGCTCTCTCCAAATCATTGGCACTGCAAAAGGCATAGATTTCCTTTTCCTGTTCAACCACTGGCGAAGATTTGTTGCACAAGTGTTGCAGCATATGTGTGGGGCCCACCTCTTGTCCTGATCTCCAATTTTGCAGCCAAAATAAAGGTGATAGGCTTTCTTAACCATAGTGGTTATACTGCGCTTTTGTGATGCAAAAGTCACTTCACCACAAACATAGCAGAAGTTATCTGAACTGTTCACACAAGTACGAGCTCACTTTGGCTAAACAGAAATGTGTCCCTTTGCAAAATCAAACACTGACAAATAAGAGAGCACGACACTGTATGATTTCTAGAGCTGATATAGGGCAATTTGTTCAGCAGAGTGATGTAAGCTTCGTTATGATTGCATCATCCATGACTTCTAGGAATAACATGATGCAATTCATATCATGTATGATGCAATACCAGCTTCAGATTGCATCATTCATTGTTTTGCCTAAAAAGCAAGTACTGTCCAAACCCAGTCATAGATTTATTCATAGATCCAGTCAAAGATGTATTTTAGTCATTTCTGGTTTAAATTGAGATCCCTTCCCTTTATAACTCCCTTATCCTCCGCCATTCCCAAGTCAAGGGTCGTATATACTGACCCAATAGCATATCTTGAAAACTAGGGCCAATCAACAATTTTAAGCATCATTTTCGTTCTCAGTGACCCAGAATTAGTAAAGTTTGACTCCACTTATTTCAGAAGCATTTTGGCTGTAGAGCAGTGTAATCAACTGCTCACTAAAAGCCAGAACGGACATACAAGACTGAGTAAACCGTACATACATTAATCGAATCCCCTATATACTATACATGAGGTTTGGTACCAAGTAAGGGAGGAGAAAGAAGGAAGAGTCCAAGCAGACAAAATGTTTATAAAAAATGAAATGTACATACCACACTCCAGGCGCAGCTGACCAGCAGTACAGACACCAGGGGCATGACGGGATGTAATCCGAAACGACACGACACGAGCCGGCTAAATCCAGAGGAGACCCTGGCTGAAAGGGTGATCAGGCCTTTCAGCTAACACGCGGACACTCCTACAGATTTTGGTGCGGGACATAGTTTTATTCGAAGACCCTTACTTGTGCCAGCATTCGATTGGTCCCCCGCTCCTACACCAGCCGGGTTCCGAGCTGGTGCCCTCTACATCAATAGGTACTGCACCCGGCACACTAAGTTTATGCACACGACACGCCAGTATTGTAGCACATGGTACCAATGTGACCTACAATTGACCAGGCAGAAGGTTCGAGAATAGGCACACAACACCACGGTGTTGCACACGACACCAATGTGACCTTTTGACCGACAATTGGCCATACAGACATCATGTCTGAGCATAGGGTTGCGACAGTTCTCTGCCTCAGCTTCAGTAGTTTTGGAAAGTTTCAGTAAACACAGCTCAGACAATTTTGGGGAAAAGAGCCTGTTTTGCCACTGTTAGCCTATTTTTTTCCCCAACCATTGCTTTGAATAGCTTGGAGCAAGACGTTGAAACTTGGAAGGGGAGGATTCTGGGGTTCAAAGAGTGACTTTTGCCATCCCCATGAAACTCTGTCCAGATTTGCCATTTTCACATGCTCAGTAGAATTTGTTAGAGGCTTGCTGCTAAATTCTCTCTACATTCCACCTGCACTGAGCATGCTGCCAGCATTTTCTGAACCTCCTGAAATAGCCACATACACCCTATCTAACCCTTGAGGTGGACTGGATACTACAAGTGTATCCTCCTCCTCCCTGCCTCACAATAACCGTGACCAAAGGCCCAGATCCATAACGCGACTTAAGTGCCTAAGTCTAGGGTTTAGGCTCCTGAATGCCAGTTTTAGGCTCTTCTGTGATGCACAAAACTCCTGCTCAGTAGCTGCCAAATCCTGTAGGTGCCTAAACTCACTCAGCACCTTAAATTTAGAACATAAGAATGGCAATACAGGGTCAAACCAAGGGGCCACCAAGCCCAGTATCCTGTCTTCCAACAGCAGCCAATGCCAGATGCTTCAGAGGGAATGAACAGAACAGGTAATCATCAAGTGATCCATCCCCTGTTGGACACTCCCAGCTTCTGGCATTTAGAGGCGTTGGGACACCCAAAGCATGGAGTTGCATTCCTGATCTTGGCTAATAGCCATTGATGGATCTAATCCTCCAAGAACGTATCTTGTTCTTTTTTGAACTCAGTTGTTCTTTTGGTCTTCAAACATCCCCTAACAACAGGTTGACTGTGCATTGTGTGAAGAAGTACTTCCCTTTGTTGGTTTTAAGCCTGCTGCCTATTAATTTTATTACCTGACCCCTGCTTCTTGTGTTATGTGAAGGAGTAAACAACATTCACTTTCTCCACACCACTCAAGATTTTATAGACCTCCATCATAACCCCCTTAATCATCTCTTTTCCAAGCTGAACGGTCTGAGTCTTTTTAATTTCTCCTCATACGGCAGCCGTTCCATACCCCTAATCTTTTTTGTTGCCCTTCTCTTTACCTTTTCCAATTCTAATATCTTTTTTGAGATGGGCTGTGGGGTACCCAGGGGCTACAGGGGTACCCCACAGCCACTGCCCCGCAGTGTGGTGATCCACAGATCCCCATTTTGTCAAGGATTTTTTAGTAAAAGTCACAGACAGGTCATGGCTTCTATGAATTTTTCTGTTTTGCCCGTTACCTGTCTGACTTTTACTAAAAATATCAATGACAAAATCTTAGCCTTAGTCAGACCCCATTCGAAATCTGACAGGAGGAGGAGGAGCCACCGACCATATAACTTTTAGCCCAGTGATTAGGTACTTGCTGGGATGGGGGAGACCTGGTTCAATTCCCTCTCTGCCTGCTGGGGAGAAAGGATAGAAATAGGGTTTCCCACATCTCAGGAGACTGCTCTAACCTCTGAGTTAGGGGATACTCTGATGTGGGACTCCCTCAAACTCTCCTGCTGAAGCTATTCCACTTTGGATAAATAACACTGAAAGAAAGATTGGCCACTCCGACAGTCATTGGAGCCTGGGAGGAAAAGTGTTCAGCATCCACCACTTGTTGAATCAAGGAAGATTTTGTTACCACCCTTACACATCAAGCTGGGTCTGATGAAGAACTTTGTCAAGGCCATTGACAAAACACAAGCAGCTTTCAAGTACCTCCATGGAAAATTTCCAAGGTTAAGTGAAGCAACATGTCACTAAAGATACATTTTTTGCACTCTCATCTAGATTTTTTTTCCACCGAACTGCGGAGCAGTGAGCAACAAGCACGGCGAGCGATTTCACCAGGACATTGCAACAATGGAGAAACGCTATCAGGGCAAATGGAGCCCATCAATGCTTGCAGACTATTGCTGGACAGTGACAAGAGATGCTCCATTTAATGAATACAAGAGACAAGCCAAGAAGCGCCAAGTAGACACTGAATAGGACTAAACTATGTACATAATAGTTTTTTGCCTTTTGTTTCATAATAAATTTTATTTATATAACCCTTTTGCTGATTTTTAAAGTGTTACATAAACAGGACAGGTGAAATATTATCATGTAAAGCAACAATAAACACATGAAAAGACCTAGGTTTACAATTTATGATTAAAACTCTACTATCTACACAATATACATAGACATAAAATGTAAAAACTTAAATATCTTAGAAACTGTAGCCAATCGGTTGTTTTAATTGTCATATTTGAATTCAGCACATCAAAATACATAATAAATAGCACATTTTATCTCTGAAGCAGATGACTTCTCAAAAATTGTAGACCAGTGTTATAGATCATTCGGTTCTTCGTTGTTGGATGTAAATAGACTGTTTCAAGTTACATATATTACTGTTCTGGTGATACTTTTGATTGATGACTTGTTTCTCTTTTAATTAGAGTTGTGTAAATATTTTTGCTCTGATAGTATTGCTAGTGGTAAAGGTATTCCTCCCCAGCTCAAGTTGTAATTCATTCCCCATTAATAAACAACCACCTGTTTTGAATTGCAATCTGTCTTTGTTTCAATTTTCCTCCTTCACTCAAATACTCATTCGAACCTGCATTGGTCTCGGACAAGAACAATCATGAAAAACTCCAGCCTGAACAGTCAGTTGGCTGAAGCCACTGAAAGAGGAGGATAGAGTGGGAAATGTTCGGCAACCTTCACAGGGTTAAGCACTACTAGCATTTAGTGGGTAAAAAACCCACGAAAGCTTATGCCCAAATAAATCTGTTAGTCTTTAAGGTGCCACCGGACACCGTTGTTTTTGCGGATACAGACTAACACGGCTACCCCCTGATATTAGCATTTAGTTTTACACAATTATTTTTAAATGTAACGTTTAGACTTTAATCATAATGCCTCTTGTGCCTTGTTTGTCTGTGTATTTCTGCAATATCAGCCCTGTTCTTGCCAAATTCTGTAAACTTGCAAGCAGACAGAGCCTGATGTTTGCTCACAGCCTGACTTTTGCTAACTTTGCTTTATATTAGAAAAGCTTGCCCACTATTTTAGCTCAGGCCTCTGATACAAGGGCTTATAACTTAGGCTCTCTTTCTACTACAGACAAGACCTTCCCTCTTATCCCATGATAGCTTACTTTGCTTAAGAGACTTTGGTGAGGGAACTTGTCAAAGGGTTTCTGAAAATACAAGCACACTATATCCACTGGATCACCCTTGTCCACATGTTTGCTGACCCCCTCAAAGAATTCTAACAGATTGGTGAGGCATGATTTCCATGTACAAAAGCCATGTTGACTCTTTCCCAATAAATCGTGTTCATCTCTGTGTCTGATAATTCTGTTCTTTACTGTTTCAACCAATTTGTCTGGTGTTGAAGTTAGACTTACTAGCCTGTAATTACCAGGATTGACTCTGGAGCTGCTTTTAAAAAATTGGCATCACATTAGCTATCCTCCACTGAAGCAGAACTCTCTGTAACCTCAAAAGCTTGTCTCTTACACCAACAGAAGTTGGACCAGTGAAAAATATTACCTTGCCCAGTATAGATGGGCAGTTAGACAAATGGATAGATAATTGGGTGGACAAAAAGCAGAAGGAGAAAAAATGGACAGACATCTTGATGGACAGACAGAGAGCAAGACAGACAATTAGGTGGATTGGCAAATGATTATACAGATGAATAATTAGACGGACAGTTAGACGGACTGATAGATAATTAGAGAGAGCAGTGGGAATACAAGCTCACTTGCTCACACATACACACACTCATGCTCCCATCAGGCAATGTGTTTCAAAAGTGACCCAAATGAGATATGGGCCTGAACCCTGAAATTAGTTCAAATGCCATGTCTGTCTTCCCTTAATGTGAATTCTGAGCCTATCAGTAAATAGGCCAATTGGCGTCATACACAGTATTGTAGTTTTCATGTGGCTTCCCGTCAACTTCTTCTTCTTAGCATATGCTACCTTAGGTAGCATGTGATCAAGATTCTTCACCAAATTTGGTCCAGTGATTGGATCATTAGCTTCCCCAGCCTGAAGCCGGGTAGTGCAACATGAATGCTGATTCATGCCCCCTCCTGTCAACCCGTAACTAGTGACTGATCCGGGCTGTGAAATTCAGTCCTGGGGCCTGGAACTCATCATGTTTATTGGCACTCTTCAGATCCGAGGTTTTTCTCTTAGTCCTGGAGTCCAAGAAGCCTGTTTCTGCTGTGAATTAGACCAGGACCACTAAGCAATTCACAGAGAGGCCAGGACAGAGCTATCCAGTTGCTGCCAGGGATGATATGCCCCCACTGATATATCAGGCCGTGGTTCATTTAACATCAGCGATTTGCAGTGGTGGTACTGTGGAGCACAGTTCTGCCTGGACATCAATGCTCCATGGGATAAACCAGGGAGAAATGTGGAACTTCAGGACACAGCTTCAGCTGGCGAAAACAGGTGGAACTCAGTTGGCTTCCACAGAGCTACATTCATATCCACCAGCTGAGGACCTGGCTTTAGTTGTCCATGCTGATGTTCGTCCATCATTATCGATGAAGACCTCAACAACTCATTCTTTCAATGACCGGGCTCTGTGCATCCGGAAATGACTGATCAGTCCGATTCGGGCGTGAAACGTCCTGTCACACATCGGGCAGACATATAATGGCACTGTTGATGGTGTACGAGCAGCTTTGGACTTGCGCAGCTCACACTTTTTTCCAGCCTCAGCAATACGCCTCGCCTCAGAGGTATTACTGCCTGTGTGAATGAGGCTGTGCCATGCTGAACGGTTCAGTGCGAAGGTTTCCCATATGGCGGTGTTGATCTCCAAGGACTTCAAAGAGGTCTTCAGTGTGTCCTTGAACCGCTTCTTTTGTCCTCCATGGGAATGCTTTCCCTGAGTGAGTTCTCCATAGAAGAGCTGTTTAGGAATGCGTTCATCTGACATTCTCACAACATGTCCGGCCCACCTGGTCTGGGCTCTCATCAGCAATGTGTAAACTGACGGCAGACTGGCTCTAGTAAGGACATCGGTATCGGGCACTTTGTCCTGCCATCTGATTTTTAGAAGCTTTCACAGACAGGAAATGTGGAAGTGATTGAGCCTTCATGCATGACTCCGATAGACAGTCCACGTCTCGTAGGTGTACAGCAGAGTTGGAAGCACCACTGCTCAGTAGACCTTCAGCTTCGTTGGTAGGCTGATCCCTCGACGTTCCCAAACATTGGAGTGCAATCAGCCAAATGCAGAGCTGGCTTTAGCAATTCTGCAGTTTACTTCATCATCGATTGACACTGCTCGGGAAAGGGTACTGCCCAGGAACGTGAAGTGGTCCACTGTCTGAAGTCTCTGTCCATTTACAGTGATGGACGGTTCTGATTACGAAGCGTGGGGAGCTGGCTGGTGCATGACCTCAGTCTTCTTGATGTTAATGGTGAGACTGAAGTTGTTGCATGCAGTTGAAAACGTGTCCATACTGGCTTGAATTTCTGGCTCTGTACTAGCATTCAGAGCACAATCATGTGCAAAGAGAAAGTCTCGAAGTACAGTTTCCTTCGCCTTGGTGATGGCACGCAGTCGCCTCAGATTAAATAGTTTCCCGTCAGTTCTATACTTCAGGCCTACTCCTTCAGTGCAGTGTTGAAAGGCATCAGTCAAAGTGGCAGAGAATATCATGCTGAACAAAGTGGGTGCTAAAACACACCCTTGCTTGACGCCGTTGGTGACTGGGAAGGCCTCAGATGTTTCACCGTCATCCAGGACACGAGACATCATACCGTGATGAAATTGACGTACCATTCGTATAAATCTGTCTGGACAGCCAAATTTCGACATGATCCTCCACAGGCCCTGGAGACTGACAGAGTCAAATGCTTTCGTGAGGGCCACAAAAGTTGTGTAGAGTTCACGATTCTGCTCTTGACATTTCTCCTGTAGCTGACGCACAGCGAAGAACATGTCAATAGTCCCACGTCCCTTGCGGAAGCCACACTGTGATTCTGGCAGTAAGCCCTTCTCCAGGTGAGTGATCAATCGGTTCAACAGAACCCGTGCTAGAACTTTCCCCACTGTACAAAGCAGAGAGATTCCACAGTGATTGTCGCATACCTGGCGATTGCCCTTCCTCTTATAGAGGTGCAAGATGGACACATGTCTAAATTCTTGTGGAATGGTTCCCTGCTTCCAGAAGGACTGAAACAGCTCAGTGAGTTTCCGTAGCAGCATGGGTCAACCGACTTTGTAAACCTCTGCTGGTATGGCATCTGACCCTGGGGCTTTGCCACTTGACAGCTGATTGATAGCTTTCTTCACTTCGTCCTCTTCTGGTGAAGCATCCATGGAGTCATTGACTGCAACCTGGGGCATCTTGTCAATGGCCTCATCATTGATGACTGAGGGGTGATTGAGAATTGCTTCAAAGTGTTCAGCCCATCTCTGGAGAATCTGCGTCTTCTCTGTAAGGAGCACAGTACCATCAGAGTTCAGGAGGGGAAAGCTCCCAGAAGACTGTGGACGATAGAGTGTGTTAAGGGCTTCATAAAACTGCTTATAGTCGTTCCTGTCCGCATATGCCTGTATTTCATCTGCTTTGGCGCTCAGCCACAATTCCCGCATTTTGCGCAGTCGGTTCTGTATTGTTCTGCGAGTGTTGATAAAGGCGGTCTTCTTTGCCGCTGAGGATGGATCGTTTTGATATGCACGATGCAGGCGGTGCTTCTCAGCAAGTAAGGCCTGGATTTCTGCATCATTTTCATCAAACCAGTCTTGCCGCCTGCATGTGGAGGGCCCCAATACCTTCAATGCAGCTATATGGACAGTGTTGTGGAATTGCTCCCAGTCTTTCTCAGCGTCATCCTCAATAAGAAGATCAGCAAGTTCATTCTCTAGGTCTTCCACTAGATTTTCAGTGATACGGCTGTTCTTCAGCTTCAACACGCTGATCCTTTTGAAAGCCTTACAGCCTTGTGGTCGTCTCTTCGGCATGATACGGAGCTTCATTTTGGATACTATGAGCCTATGATCCATCCAACAGTCAGCGCCACACATAGCTTTTGTAACCCTGACAACTTGTCTATCCCTTCTCCTGATGATGACATAATCCATCAAATGCCAGTGCTTGGAACGGGGATGCATCCACGAAGTCCCGTTATGGGTAGGAAGGCGGAAGACCGTATTGCTGATCAGAAGGTCATGTGCTGCACAAGTTTTCAGCAGTGACAGACCATTGCTGTTACACTTTCCCATTCCATTTTTCCTGATGACTCCTTCCCAGCCTGCGACATCGCATCCGACTCTTGTGTTAAAATCGCCAAGCAGAATCAGCTTGTCTGTGCGGTGCACTGACGATAGCAGAGTATCTAATTCTTCATAGAATTTATCCTTCACATCCTCTGGGTTGATCATTGTAGGAGCATACGCGCTGATCAAAGTAGTTTGTTTTTCTTTTTGAAGCGGAAGCTGCATTGTCATGAGCCGGTCATTCATACCCTTTGGAGAACTGGCAAGTTTCCAGCTGGAGATAGGGCAGGGCGCAGTGGATGACCAGGACGCCTACGTATCTTGTCGTGCTCTTAAGCGTTCCACAACGCTTGCTGTCACCGCCTTCCTGACCATTAAACCAGGTTGCCTCAGTCAGCCGGATCCAGCCTTCGCATGCAATGGGTAGGCCCTAACTCACCAAGAGTCTCATACTCATCGGCTACCCTCACCTGGTTTAGCCCACCAGTCGAGGCGGTCTCTGGGGTGTGGCCACTATCGAATGCTGACAGCTACTTGGAGCCACAGGTGAGAGCTGGGTGTCAAGTGGGGACCAAAATGGATGAGCTACTCCTAGGAGTAGTCCATGCTACACAGCAAATCACAGTTCACACACATAGAGCAGGCAAATATATTCAGTCACACACATGTATTAACCAAGCATTCATTCATTTATGCATATACACACAAACAGGTGTGTGCGCACACACACATGGGCACACTGCAGATCCACACAACACATAGACTGCAGACACACATATGGAGGTACATACATACAGATTCAAACACTGAAATGCACACACTCAAACACAGCCACACAAACACAATGCACACACACTATCTCTCTCTCTCTCTCTCTAAGGCATAAGCACATGTACATAGAAAATCACTCTGATACATAAACCATCAAATACACACCTGTCCTTTCAGAAAGATATATAAAGGCTGATATTTTCACCCACACATTCACATTGATTCACATATGTAGTCTTATGATTTAATTCTCTGTTCAGATTAGTTTACAAAAGTGTAACGGTAGTCACACCAACAGATTTTCTCCTGATTATGCCAACTAAAGCAAATGCACATAAAGATATATGCTGTAAACCTAAAAAAACTTCCACACTTGCCTACCTCTCACCCTCTGCTGCCCCTAGTGCCCATTATGCAGTATAGCCACCTCTTCCCCACCCACCCTCTGCTGCCCCTAGTGGCCATTATACATTATATCTGCCTCTTCCCCACCCCCACCCTCTGCTGCCCCTGGTGTCTATTATACAGTATAGTCCCCTGTTCCCCGGTCCTCACCCTCTGCTGCCCCTTGTCCCGATTTTATAGGGACAATCCCAATTTTGGGGGCTTTTTCTTATATAGGCACCTATTAACCCCCACCTTCCGTCCCGATTTTTCACACTTGCTATCCTAGCCCCTTGTGCTCATTATAATGTATAGCCGCTACTTCCCCACCTCCACTCTCTGCGGTATCCTAGTCATGTTTTATTATAGTATAGTAACACCATTTGCATCCCTTAGCCTCTGCTTCTGTGTAGTCCCTGTAAACAGCATAGATGCCCCTGATTTTCCATGGTCTTCCACCTCCTGTTGTCATTTCTATTTGTGATAAATTAGTGCAGAGTCGTTGAGTAACTCTATCAGCTCACTCTTTCCTCCTCATACCAATTATAGCATTGGACAGTCACTTGACATTCCCTTTTTATGATGTAAAACCCAGCTGATGTTAAAAGTAATTGGCCAATCACCCCCAACATATGACACTGCTATAAAACACTTGCAGTGGGAGGCAAACAGAGGTTGAAATATATATACTTAGTCGAAATATACATACTTTGGTCTGAAAAGCCGTTTGTTGTGTCACTAAAGAGAGAAGCCAGATCTCCATCTGATGTGAATCAGAAATACTCCACTGAAGTCACTGTTTCAGGTCCCCATCTGGTGTAAATCAGGTTAGCTACACTGATGTTAATGGGCCAGATTTTGAGCAGGGTGTAAATCTGCATAGCTCTATTCATATCATTGGAGTCTGATCCTCAAGAGATGTAAATTGACACAAGTCAGATTAAGTCAGTGGAGTTACGCCTCTTTACACCAGCTGAAGATCTGGATATAAGCATTCAGATGAGTGGTTCTGTCACAGTTAGACTAGTGGTTCTCTGCCATTTTTATCCTGAGTGCAACTTTATAAATAAATGAGCAATAGCGTCTCACAAATCAGTCTCACCTCCCAAAGCACTAGTGCTTCTACTGCTATGTGCAAATTGTTCAGTCACTAACCTATAAAAATACATATAATTATGTACTGATGTCAGACGTCTTGCAGGCAAGGGGTCAGATCCTCGGCTGGTGTCAATTAGCATAGCTCTATTGGCTTGTTGATCTACACCAGCTAAGTATCAGAGGGGTAGCCGTGTTAGTCTGAATCTGTAAAAAGCAACAGAGGGTCCTGTGGCACCTTTGAGACTAATAGAAGTATTGGGAGCATAAGCTTTCGTGGGTAAGAACCTCACTTCTTCAGATGCAAGTAATGGAAATCTCCAGAGGCAGGTATAAATCAGTATGGAGATAACAAGGTTAGTTCAATCAGGGAGGGTGAGGTGCTCTGCTAGCTTATGCTCCCAATACTTCTGTTAGTCTCAAAGGTGCCACAGGACCCTCTGTTGCTTTTTACACCAGCTAAGGATCTGTCCCAGAGCTCTAGCTAACTCAATGCAATTTAAATGTCCATGCAATGTGCCAGCCAATGGAGCCCTACTGGTTTAGTTCTGCTGTACCTGTGTCACTGCCCCCCAAACTCAGATTGATTGATGTATAGTGCAGTAAGAAGCTGTCAAGGCAAGTCTCCATTCTTCTTGGTGCCTTTATTATTACAATAGCATCACCTAGAGGCCACAGTGTGACAAGCACTGTACAGACACAGTTCTTGTCCTAAGGGGTTTATATTTAGGTCACAGTGAACAAGATGCCCAGTGTCATAGGAGACCTGGGTTCTAGTTCCACCTGAGTGTCAGCCCCATGCCCTGGCCATTAGAACTACACCATCCCTATTCCCAGTGGCCCATTACCAGGGCCGGCTTCAGGCACCAGCCGAGCAAGGGAGGCAGATTGGTGCTTGGGGAGGCAGGTGCTTGGGGAGGCAGATTGAACGAGGCGGCATTTGGCCCAATCCTAGGGCGGCATGAATGCTTTTTTTTTTTGTTCTGCTCCGACCACCCGGTAGCAAGCCCGGCAGGGCAGTCCTCGTCCTTCCCTCCCCGTCGACCGGAGCGGAGCCCTCCCGGCAGGCGGCGCAGCACAGCGTGGAGCAGAGCGGCGGGAGGGGCCGCGTGGCAGCGCCCTCCTGTAGCCCTGGCCGCCCTCCTTCTCTCTCTCTCTCTCTCCCGCTCACTCCCTCCCCCTCCCCCCCGCTAGTCGGTTCCCATGCACCGGTGCTTCGTCCGCGCCGCAGGCTTTTTTGTTTTTTTGTTTTTTTTGTTTTTGCTTTGCCATTCTGGCCACCCCATTTTTTTTTTTGCTTGGGGTGGCCCTGCCCATTACAGCACACATGGTACAAGTTTCAGATGTCAAAGGGCTATACGAAGGTTTTGGGCCATCAGACCTGTGCATTTCCTTTGCAAAGTCAGAGCTGTGAGACGTAGGTGCAGAATGGTACTATCATTTACTAGGCAAAGTTGGGGTTGGGTTTCACTCTGTACGATATTGGTTGGTTTATAGAGCTGCTGAGGTAGCTGCATCATGATAACACAATGGCTTGGGATCAGATCCCCATATGTAGGTTTATCTATGTAGCTAAGCCCATCTTCATGGCAGCTGAGTCTCTGTATTTCCAGTGTTCACCATCCAAGATAGCATTCCTAATAAAGATCAAAGAATGGAGTAGGCATCCCAAGGCCGGGATTTCCCAAGGCGTTTAAGGGATTGAAAGTCAGTGGGAGCGGGGAGTCTAAGGGCCAGATTTTCAAAGCTATTCATGCACCTATAGATGCAGATAAATGCTGAGTGGGATTACAAAACTGCCTAAACCGGTTAGGATCCCGGAACTAGATTTGTAAAGGCATTTAGGAGCCTCACTCCCACTGATTACAATGGGAGTTAGGCACGGAAATTCCTTTAAAAATCTGACTCTTAACTCCTATTGATTTGTAATGGAAGAGAGACACTTAACCTCCTGAAGTGATTTTGAAAATTCCACTAGGGACTGCTCCATATCTTCAGGTGCCCAATAACCTTTGGAAAGCCAGCCATATTCCTTTGAAAATCCCAGCTCCCAGGTTTCATCCACTGATCACCAAGGAAGTAGGCATCTTTCCATGGATGTCAGTGGGATTGGGTCTCACCAGAGGGGTGCTGGACAGGATTATTTGAAGGTGCCTATTCCAACTCTAGGCTGGTGGAAAAGCTGGTAGTCAGCTGAAGTGGGATTTATGCTCAGCTCTGCCATTGAACCAGCTGCTGTCTCAGTAGAGCTACATGTAGAGGAGGAAAATTAAGATCACAGGGACCTGATTCTGCTCTCGCTTCCAAAGGTCTAAATCAGGACTAACTCTCCTCGGGTCTAGAGGGATGAGTCATGCTGATAGCACTGTAAAGCAAGGGTAATAATAATCACTTGTAGCTTGCACTTTCCCCCCAGTAGATCTCAAAGCACTTTACAAAGGAAGCCACTAGTATTATCCCCCTTTTAAAAACTGAGTGGGTCAAGGTCACCCCACAAGCTAGTAGCAGAGAGGGGACTAAAACTCAGGACTTCTAAGGCCAAGGCTACTGCCTGCTCCACTACACCACAGTGTACATAGCAATCTAAAAGTGTGTGAGTGACCGGCCATTCAGGGCTACTCATCAGAGGACATACATTAATTTGAGTTCTCACCAAACCTCAGCCATCAGATTTTAGTTTAACTCAAGGAAAACACTATCCCGGGGAATTTTGGGATCCAGGATCCAATCAAAAGCCTCAGCAGTTGATGCAAGATCCCAATTCCCAGCTGAGGGATGGTCGTTCTTGTGGCGCAGTCAGGAGAACATGTTCTGATCCCACTGTAATAGTTTTAGTAGTAGCAGTAGGTGTATTACTGTATCATCTAGGAGCCCTAGTCATAGACCAGGATGTCATTGTGCTAGGCACTGTACAAACACAGACCAAATTATGATCCCTGCCCCATGAGAATAATGTTTGCTCATGCTGATTAGAATGCATTGAAATGCAAGTAGAGAGCAGGCCATTAGGGATAAAGTTAAGGCTTCATATTAGCTAAAATTCAGTTGTTAGCATGAGTGAGCGAGCGTTATTCATAGAAGTGAGTCAAGGCAGAACCTTGGATCATGTAGTCAACAAGCTTTTGTTTTAATTGGTTTTAGCAGGTGTTGTACAGGGATTTGGGGATGTTTTAAACTATTGGTAACCGCAGCATTTGCATTGATGCAAATGATAATTAGAATAAAGTTTGATATTAATAGCCAATAAAGAAGTACAAGATACTTGGTTTTGAGGGTATGAAAGTCTGGATATGGTAGCAGAGGCATAGATATGGTACAAAGGTGGATTTAAGGTTAGTTAGGTTATTATAGTTGATTGTAAAGGGGTAGGTACGCTACATTTAGATTAGTGCGCTTATCCACCATCAAGGTACCATTAGAGGAAGGAGTCTATATCCATTTTTCATACCCAGGGACTTATCCCCCCATATGCACCATTTCATCATGGAATGGGAGTATAAATGCAGTGTATGGCTGTATTGTAATGCCTGTTTGATTTCACTAATTATTTTATTTAAAATACAATCTTCAATTGTACCACTTACTGTATCATTCACAGTCCTCTGCTGAATCAAATTATCTGTAATTGACCTAGAGGCTCAACTCTTCAAGAGTTCAGTTGGGTTCTATCCCATAGCTTTAAACTATTAATTGGGAACACATACATCGAGATTACAGGGTACAGTCTTGCGCTACACCAATCCCCTACCTGTTTTTTAGGACACTGGCTGTCCCACATGCCTAGAGGCAGGCACTGCAGGAGCTCCTAGCATTGAGATCGTCAAGCTCTAGCTATCTCCAACAACAGCAAGCACCAGATGCTTCAGAGAAGTCCAGCGGCCTCCAGACTGAGTCTTGTGTATATTGTTTGCACCGTCTGATCTATTCCCAAGTGGGTGAAATTCACCCCTGTACAGAATGACCTTGCACAAGTCACTTCCCCTCTCCCTGTGCCTCCGTTCCACCTTCCCTCCCTATGTCTGTCTTGTCTAATTAAATTGCAAGCGCTTTGTGGCAGGGACTGTCAGTCATGACTTGGGGTTTCTAGTCCCAGCTTTGCCACTGAGGTGAACAAATTCATTTCGGTTCCCCTGGGATTCCCCATCTATAAAATAAGGACGATGATACGGCCCTTTCTTTGCAAAGAGCTTTGAGACCTATGGATACAGGAAAGCTAAGGCAGACAGCCTCTGGGTCCAGAACACAGCTGTAAATGAGAGAAGTGCCAATGATGTCAAACATGTTCCAGCACTTGACATCACTTTAGATTCCAACCTGAAATTTTAAATCAAACGCTTTAAGTAGGACTGAAATATTGCATAGATCTTGTGTTACCTTTCACCTTACTGTGGGAAATACTGCAGATCTCATGCTGGTGTCTTTGCTCTGAGTAAAATTCACCCCCACACAGATAGCCAGCAAAAGGCTTTATCTGGGATTTTGGAAGGAGGCTAAGGGAGTTGGGCACTCCAATCCCATTAAAATCAATGGAAGCTGGGTGCCTAATTGCCTTAAGTTAGAATTTTCAAAGGCACCTTCGGAAATTAGGCACCCAACTCATATTAGGATGCAATGTGATTTGGGCACTGTTCAATATCCCATCCAGGGATTGTGCCTCAGTTTTCCTTTTGCCTAGAGTAAACTAGTCCAAACAAGCTTTGCCTTTAAAAAATCACTCAACCCGAGGGCTTCCTTTCATTTCCTGGACAGTCCAACACCTTCTGCAATTTAATGCTGATTTTTAAAAAAAGACTCCAGAGGCAATCCTGGTAATTACAGGCCGTTAAACCTAACTTCAGTACCAGGCAAATTGGCTGAAAATGTAGTAAAGAACAGAATTATCAGACACATAGATAAACATGATATGTTGGGGAAGAATCAACTCAGATTTTTAAAGGGATATCATGCCTCACCAATCTATTAGAATTCTTTGAGGGGGGGGGCAACAAACATGTGGACAAGGGGGATTCAGTAGCTATAGTGTACTTGGACTTTCAGAAAGCCTTTGACAAGGTCCCTCACCAAAGTCTCTTAAGCAAAGTAAGCCGTCATGGGATAAGAGGGAAGGTCCTCTCATGGATCAATAATTGGTTAAAAGATAGGAAACAAAGGGTAGGATTAAATTATCAGTTTTCAAAATAGGGAGAGAGTTCCCCAGGGATCTGTACTGGGACCTCTGCTATTATCATGTTCATAAATGATCTGAAAGAGGGGGTGAACAATGAAGTGGCAACATTTGCAGATAATAAAAAATTACTTACGATAGTTAAATCCAAAGCTATCTGCGAAGAGTTACAAAGGGATCTCACTAAAATTCAGTGACTGGGCAACAAAATAGTAGATGAAATTAAATGCTTATAATTTTAATGTAATGCACATTGGAAAAAATAATCCTAGCTATACATACAAAATGATGGGATTTATATTAGCTGTTATCTCTCGAGAAAGAGATCTTGGCGTCATTGTGAATAGTTTTCTGAAAACGTCTGCTCAATGTGCAGCCTCAATGAATAAAGTTAACAGGATGTTAGGAACCATTAGGAAAGGGATACAAAATAAGAGAGAAAATATCATAATACCACAATTTAAATCCATGGTACACCCACACCTTGAGTACTGCATACAATTCTGGTCTCCTCATCTTAAAAAGGCATATTAGAATTGGAAGAGGAACATCTGGGAAGCTGTTTGTTGTTTGCCTCTACTTGTTTGTCTGTCTTGTCTTCTGGATTGTAAGCTGTTTGGAGTAGGGATGGCTTCCATGCTATGTTGTTACAGTTCCTAGCACAATGGGGTCTCACCCATTGGTGGGACCTTAAGATTCTACCACAAGACACACAATAAATAAAAAATGTAACTGCTAGTTTCTAATGTTGCTTCCTTATTATTGAGAATTGGAGGTCGGGGTGGGTAGTGGGTAAAAGGGACAAAGCAGATCTGGCCAGGAAACAAGAATTCTATTTAGTGAAAAATGTCCAGGTTTCACACTTGCTTTTCATTCCAATATGGAACAAAAATGAGGCCTTTCATTTTTTTCTTCAGAAAAAAAAAAAGAGATCTACCCCACAATAGGCAGATGGGTAGGGCAGTCCCATGGGATGAGGGAGACTCATAGTCCCCATTCTACCTGAGCCAGAAAAGACTCAAACCTCTCTTCCCTACATTACAAATGAGTGCACAAACCTGCAGAAGAGAGAGTTAATTTTCCTCAGGTTTTTTGTTTTGATTTGGAATGCATGATGGGCCTGATGCACCAAATTTTCAACCAAACTCAAAATGTTTCCTTGATATATTTCAGGTTTAACAAAATAGTATTTTTCAATGGGAAAAAAAGGTTAGTTTGGGAAAAAATTGAACACTTCTACACCGAAATAAGAAAAGCCCCATTGAAAGTCAGAAGAGTGTAAGGGACTTAGGAGTAGGAATCCTATCAACTTTCAATGGGACTTGTGCCAAAACTCCCACTGTGTCCTGAACAGAGATCAAAGTTAGCTTCAAGGTGAGCCATGAAGAGAATGGGCCCGAACCTGACGCTGCCTCAGGGGTGTTGAAGTGGGGTTGATGGGCTAGATTGTGAAGACAGAAAAGAAACCATAGGGTCAGCCACCCACTGCATCCTCTTGGGTCTTAAAAGAATGATGAGTGGAGCTCTCCTCTCTGTTGTGGAGGTGGAAAGATGCACAAGGCAGGGCGGTGTTGAGTAGCACCCATTTTCCTATTTATCGTCTCAGGTTTAGCACCAGATTTCTGGGGTCTGAACTTTGCACATCCAAATGTGTTTAACATGTTTAAATGCCCTATGATCTCTCATGTCTTGACAGGTGGATGTGATGACTGGGACAGAAATAATAAATTAAACCACCATGCAGGAGTTCATCCTCCTTGGCTTTCCCGGCACTTGGTATTTCCGGATGTCCCTTGCTGTGCTGTTTTCTATGCTATACATCCTAACCATCATAGGGAACGTGTCCATCATAGCCCTAGTAAGGACCCACCCATGCCTGCACACACCCATGTATTTTCTTTCTCTGCAATCTCTCCTTCCTGGAGCTCCAGTACACCACAGCATGTGTCCCCAAGGTCATTGGCATCATGCTGGGCACAAGCCAAACCATCTCATTCACTGTCTGCCTCCTGCAATTGTTTTTCTTCCTCTCCATGGGTTCTACAGAATGTTTCCTCCTGGCCGTCATGGCCTATGACCGCTATCTGGCCATATGCCACCCATTGCGCCACAGCTCCCTCATGAACAGCACCTTCTCTGCTCAGCTGGCCCTCTTCTCTTGACTCTGCATATTCCTGGCTGTCTCTGTGCTGGTGTCTAATACCCAGGTTGCCTTTCTGGGGCCCTAACATCATCAGTGTTTTCCTGGATAGTGCTTTCATGCACTGACACGCGCCTCATTGTTGTCCTGGTCTCATGCGCGATAACCCTGGTCTCCTACATTTACATCAGCTCCACCACCTTGAGAATCCCATCAGTCCAAAGCCGGCAAAAGGCCTTTTCCACTTCCTTTGCCCACCTCACTGTTGTAACTATCCATCACTTTTCTGTATGTCAAGCCTTATAAACAGAACTCATTGGATTTGAACAAAACAACCAACATCTTTAACACTATGGTAACTCCTCTATTAAACCCTTTCATTTACACTCTAAGACAGTGTTTTTCAATGTTAGGGTCGTGACCCAGTACTGGGTCATAGAATCATAGAATATCAGAGTTGGAAGGGACCTCAGGAGGTCATCTAGTCCAACCCCCTGCTCAAAGCAGGACCAATCCCCAACTAAAGCATCCCAGCAAGGGCTTTGTCAAGCCCAACCTTAAAAACCTCTAAGGAAGGAGATTCCACCACCTCCCTAGGGAACCCATTCCAGTGCTTCACCACCCTCCTAGTGAAAAAGTTTGTCCTAATTTCCAAATTAAACCTCCCCCACTGCAACTTGAGACCATTACTCCTTGTTCTGTCATCTGCTACCACTTAGAACAGTCTAGATCCATCCTCTTTGGAACCCCCTTTCAGGTAGTTGAAAGCAGCTATCAAATCCCCCCTCATTCTTTTCTTCTGCAAACTAAACAATCCCAATTCCCTCAGCCTCTCCTCATAAGTCATGTGCTCCAGTCCCCTAATCATCTTTGCTGCCCTCCACTGGACTCTTTCCAATTTTTCCACATCCTTCTTGTAGTGTGGGGTCCAAAACTGGACACAGTACTCCAGATGAGGTCTCACCAATGTCAAATAGAGGGGAATGATCACATCCCTCGATCTGCTGGCAATGCCCCTACTTATACAACCCAAAATGCCGTTAGCCTTCTTGGCAACAAGGGCACACTGTTGACTCATATCAAGCTTCTTGTCCACTGTAACCCCTAGGTCCTTTTCTGCAGAACTGCTGCCTAGCCATTCGGTCCCTAGTCTATAGCAGTGCATGGGATTCTTCTGTCCTAAGTGCAGGACTCTGCACTTGTCCTTGTTGAACCTCATCAGATTTCTTTTGGCCCAATCCTCTAATTTGTCTAGGTCCCTCTGTATCCTATCCCTACCCTCCAGCGTATCTACCACTCCTCCCAGTTTAGTGTCATCTACAAACTTGCTGAGGGTGCAATCCATGCCATCCTCCAGATCATTAATGAAGATATTGAACAAAGCCGGCCCCAGGACCGACCCTTGGGACACTCTGCTTGATACCGGCTGCCAACTAGACATGGAGCCATCGATCACTACCCGTTGAGTCGTGGCATGTAAGGCACTGGGTCACCTTGCTCAGCACCCAGGGAGCCTAGCGGCTCTGGTCAGCACCACTGACTGGGACATTAAAAGTCACGTCAGTGGTGCTGCCCAGCTAAGCCAGGCTAGTGCCTACCTGTTCCGACACGGCACTGTGCCCCAGAAGCGGCCAGCAGTGGGTCAGGTTTCTAGGCAGGGGGGCCACGGGGCTCCACGCGCTGCCCCCACACCCGATCTTGTGGGCGAGAGGCGTGCGGAGCCGCTTGCATGCCTCTGCCTAGGAGCTGGAGCTGCTGCTGGCTGGCTCCGGGGTGCAACACGGTCCACAGTGCCAGGACAGGCTGGAAGCCTGCCTCTGCACCCCGGCTGTGCTGCTGACTGGGAGCCCACACCCCAACCCCGAACCCCAAACCCCTGCCCCAGCCCTGAGCCCCCCAAACCCAGAACCCCTTCCTGCACCCCAAACTCCTCATCCCTGGTCCCACCCCTGAGCCTGCACCCCCAGCCCAGAGCCCTGACCCCCTCCCACACCCCAATCCACTGCCCCGGCCCTGAGCCCCCCCCAAACCCAAAGCCCCCTCCTGCATCCCAAGCCCCTCAGCTCTGGCCCCACCCTAGAGCCTGCACCCTCCTGCCCCAGCCCTGAGCCCCCCCAAAGCCAGACCCCCCCTCCTGCACCCCAAACCCCTCATCCCCAGCCCCACCCCAGAGCCTGCACCCCCAGCCCAGAACCCTGACCCCCTCCCACAACCCAACTCCCTGCCCCAGCCCTGAACCCCCTCCAAACCCGGAGACCCTCCTGCACCCCAAACCCCTCATCCCCGGCCCCACCCCAAAGCCTGCAGCCCCAGCTCAAAGCCCTGACCCCCACCTGCACCCCAACCCCCTGCCCCAGCCCATAGCTCCCTCCCACACCTCAAACCTCTCACACATCTCCAGCTCCGTTAGGTCATGGGCATCAACAGTTTTCTTCTGGGTCCCCAGAAAAAAAGTTTGAAAACCACTGGACTAGATGATCATGATGGTCCTTCTGATTTTAATGTCTATGAGTCTAAGATGCTAGGATTGAATGATACTTATATATGATCTTTATATATGCCCCCTTATTCATTACATTATGCCTAAGGGAGTTAGGTTTCCAACTCCCATTGGATGTTAGATCTAGTTTGAAGCTGGCATTTTCAAAGAAGCCTAGGGGAATTAATTGCCCAAATCCCAATGAATTAACCATATATAAACCATCACCTTGAATACTGAAAATAGTTCTGGTCACTCCATTTCAATAAAGATATACTAGAGTAGGAAAAAGAAGAGAAAGGGGCAACAAAAATTATTAGAGGTATGAAACACCTTCCCTGTGAGGACAGATTAATAAGACTGGGACTGTTCAGAGTGGAAAAGAGACGACTGAGTGGGGATACAAGAGAGGTCTATAAAATCATGAATGGTGTGGAGAAAGTGAATAAGGAAATGTTATGAGACCATCAATGGCTATGAGCCAAGATGGTCAGGGACGCAACACTATGCTCTGGGTGTCCCTTAAACTCTGATTGCCAGAAGCTGGGACTAGACAATGGGGATGGACCACTCAATAATTGCCCTGTTCTGTTCATTCCCTCTGAAGCATCTGGTACTGGCCATCACTGGAAGACAGGCTACTGGGCTAGATGAGCCATTGGTCTGACCCAGTTGGCCATTCTTATGTTCTTTGAAAATCCCACTTTCACCATTTTGCCTAGGGAGGTTGTGGAATCTCCGTCTCTGGAGATATTTAAGAGTAGGTTAGATAAATGTCTATCAGGGCAGTATTTGGTCCTGCCATGCGGGCAGGGGACTGGACTCGATGACCTCTCGAGGTCCCTTCCAGTCCTATAATCTATGATTCTATGATCTAGGTCCTCTCCTTACGTTTACTATATAAAATTTGTGTCCCCACTAGTTGGAATTTAAGTGTTGCCATGGATCCTTGAGAAAAAAGGCCATACTGTTTAAAAAACTCACCTGGTTTGGAGAGGAAGTGAAGGCATTATATATATATAAATACACACACAAATATACATATTGGAATTTAGGAAAATTGATACAGGAAGCAAAGGGACACAAGGAGATATTTATGGCCAGCGGAGTTAAGGACAATTATTATGTTTTTTTAAAAAGTATAAGAAACAAAAATAATCCTGAGAGTACTACTGGGCCATTACTAGATGTAAATGATAGAATTATCCATAATAATGCAGAAAGGCAGAAGTATTCAATAAATATTTCTGGTCTGCATTTGGGAAATCAAAAACAGATGACATAGTAAAAAGAACAGGAGTACTTGTGGCACCTTAGAGACTAACAAATTTATTAGAGCACAAGCTTATGCTCTAATAAATTTGTTAGTCTCTAAGGTGCCACAAGTATTCCTGTTCTTTTTGCGGATACAGACTAACACGGCTGCTACTCTGAAAGTTGACATAGTGATATCGTACAATGACAATTACACAATTTCCCTTACACTAATATCTCTGAAAGATGATAAACATCATCTGTTATAATGGGAAATTTTAAAATCAGAAGGGCTGGAGAACTTGCATCCAAGAGTTTTAAAAGAGCTGGCTGAGGAGATCATTGGACTGTTAATATTGATTTTCAATAAGCCTTGGAGTCTGGAGAAGTTCCATAAGACTTGAAGAAAACTAATGTTGGGCCAATGTTTAAAAAGGGAAAACGGGCTGACCTAGGTAATTATAGGCATGTCTGTCTGCCATGGCTCCCAGGCAAGATAATGGACTGACTGATACAGGACTCAAGAAATAAAGAACTTAAAGGAAGGTACTATAATTAATGCCAGTCCACATGGGTTTATAGAAAATAGGTCCTGTCAAACTAATTGGATATCTTTTTGGGTGAGATTACAAGTTTGGCTGATAAAGGTAACAGTGTGGATGTAATAGACTTAGACTTTTATAAGACATTTGACTTGGTACCTCAAGACACTTTGATTAAAAAACTAGAAAGATGTAAAATCAACGGAGCAAACAGTAAATGGATTAACAGATTGCTCAAAATGTCATTGTAAATGAGAAATCATCATTGAGCAGGTGTGTTTCTAGTAGGGCCCTACAGAGATTGGTTCTTGGCCCTAGGCTATTTTTCATTTTTATCAGTGATCTATAAGAAAACATAAAATCATCACTGATAATGTTTACAGATAACAGAAAAATTGGAGGAATGGTAAATAACGAAGAGGCAAGGTCTCTTCTATAGAGCAATATGGATACCTTGATAAGCTGTATATAAGCAAACAATATGTGTTTTAACATGGTTAAATGTAAATGTATAGCTCTGGGAACAACAATTGTCAGCCAAACTTACAAGGTGGGGGACTTTATCGAGGGAAGCAGTGACTCTAAAAAAGATTTCAGGGCCAGGGTGGATAATCAGCTGAACATGAGCTCCCATTGAGATGCTGTGGCTAAAAAATTAATGCATGAATGGGGAATCTCAAATAGGAGTAGATGAGTTCATTTTTAATCTGTGTTTGGAACTGGTGTGACCACTGCTGGAATACTGTGTCCAGTTCTTGTGTTCACAATTCAAGAAGGATGTTGATAAATTGGAGAAGGTTCAGAGAGGAGCCAGGCAAATGGTTACAGGACTAGAAAACATGCCTTATAATGATAGACTCAAAGAGCTCAAACTATTTAGCTTAACAAAAAGAAGGTTAAGGGGTGAGTTGATCACAGACTATAAATTCCTACATGAGGAACAAATATTTATAATGAACTCTTCAATCTGGCAGAGAAAGGTCTAACGTGATCCAATGGCTGAAACTTGAAGCTAGAGGAATTCAAACAGGAAATAAAGTGCTTATTTTTACAGGGAGAGTAATTAATCATTGGATCCATTTACCAAGTCTAGTGGTGAATTCGCTGTCACTGGCAATTTTCAAATCAACATGGGATATTTTTTCTAAAAGACCGGATCCAGGAATTATTTTGCAGATGCTGTATGGCCTGTGTTATATGGGAGGCCAGACTAGATTATCACAATCTTCCCTTCTGGCCTTGGTATCTATGGATTTGCGTACTGGTGCCTTCCCCTGTTACAGGAGAGCTCGATAACTGTTTGTCTGTAAATGGTGAATAGCTCAGGTGCTAGTGGATTGCACTCAAGTATATGTGGAAGAAATCCTTGCTTTTCTAGGACTAATAAAACTCAAAGATGTGGCTTCTTCTGGGAGCTCTGTGTCTGTACCCAGGGGTCAAATTATGGTATTTATCATTATTTCACAGAAGGGGAAAATGAGGCTGAGGGAGGGGCTGGCATAACACTCTGAAGTTCACAGTGCAAAAAGCATTTGGGAAAGGCAGGGCTAGTGTGCTGGTTTCCTATGCTTTAACCAGGAGAGCAGCCTGACTTAGCAGAATGTGTTACACACTCTAGGGAAGTCTGTGACATTCTGTTGAGTTCACATGTCCCCAGGGTGATGGGGAGCTGAGGGTGGAGTACAAAACAGTTTCCCTCAGGCGATCAATTTGAGATGCAGTTCATGAACAAGGTAGGTGGGGTAAAGACAGTTGGATGGTGATGGAAAGAGATTCTAACCGATGTAGAGATCTACAACTTTGCCAGAGCCTTTTGGTTTTGAAGTGGCAGATTCTCTTTTATACTGACAATATTTCACAGCACTCTAACAGTGTAGGGGCTCCATAAAAGGGAAGTGCTGTAGAATGATCATACAGACTTTAAATCCTCTTGAAATGCTACAGTGGTGTAAAGTGACCTTCATGGAAATGAGAATCTGGTATGAAATCTTCTTATAATTGATATATTTCTAGGTGCGGGAAAAGCAAAATATACCACCTTACAATGCGCCACTGAGCAGCAGCCAAAGCTATTATGTGTCCTCTGGAGAGAAAAAGATTGGGAATGAAGGGAATTTATATTGACAAGCTCCGTCAGCACAGCCGGTAAGTTAGATCCACTAGCCAGGCATAGCTGGAGCTGAAATTAAAACTGAAACAGCTTCACCTTTCTTGGTAATGCGAGCCAGCTGGAAATTCCTCCTGCTGTTCCAAAAGTTTGCCTCATTAAGGAGTTACCAGACCTGTACTGGAAGACTGGACTTAATTCATTCCTCTGTTTTAATGTAGTGGATAGTCTAGGAGGAACACAAGGAAATAATATTCTTTATACATTCTATAACTAATACATCCAATTGATTCTTTGGCATCAAATACGTGGACAAAAATAAAAATATTTTAGCTTTCATCAAAAATGTTCATCTATTTTTTTTTCAATTTTCATCAAAAGACCAACATGTTTTGGTTAACTAAAAATGTTCAGTTTTAAATCAAAACATTCCTTTGATAAGTTATTGGCGTAGTGGATGAGGAGAAAACAGTAGCTGTGATTTATCTTGATTTAAGTAAGGCTTTTGATACAGTTCCCCATGACATTCTCATAAGCAAATTAGAGAAATAAGATCTAGAGGAAACTACTATTTAGTGGGTACACGACCTGTTGAAAGATGGTACTCAAAGAGTAGTTATCAATGGTTCACTGGCAATCTAGGAGTGTGAATTTAGTGGGGTCCTGCAGGTGTCAGTCCTGGGTTCAGTACCATCCAATATTTTCATTACTGATTTGCATAATGTAGTGGAGGTTGTCAATAATAAAATTGCAGATGACACCAAGCCAAGCGGGGTTGCAATCACTTTGGAGGACAGGATTAGAATTGAAAATGACCCTGACAAATTAGACAATTGGTCCATACTTAGCAAGATGAAATTTAAGAAAGGCTAGTGCAAAGTACTTTACTTTGAAAGGAGAAGTCAAATGCACAACTACAAAATGTGGGATAAAAGGCTAGATGGTAGGTCTGCTGAAAAGCATCTTGGGAATCACAAATGGAATATGAGTCAGAAATGTGATGCAGCTGTATAAAAGGCAAGTATCATTCTGGGGTGTATTAACAGGAGAGTGGTATGTAAGACACGGGAGGTAATTGTCCACACTACTGTGCGTGAAGGTGAGGCCCCAGTAGAGTAGTGTGTCCAATTCTGGGCACCACACTTTAGGAAAGATGTGAACAAATTGGACAGGTCCAGAGGAGAGAAACAAAAATGATAAAAGGTTTAGAAAACTTGAAAAGAAGACTTGTGTGAGGGGAAACTAACAACAATCTTCAAATATATTAAGGGTTATTATCAAGAGGGTGGGAATTGATGGTTCTCCATGTCCACTGAAGTTAGGACAAGAAGTAATGGGCTTAATCTGCAACAAAGTAGATTTAGGATACATCTTAGGAAAAACTTTCTAATTATAAGGGGTAGTTCAACTCTGGAACAAGCTTCCAGGGGAGGTTGTAGAATCCCCATCACTGCAACTTTTTGTAAATTGGTTGGACTTTTCACTGATAACCCAGGGTTATGTGGCCGTGCTACAGGACAAAGGGCTGGACTTAATGACTTATTGAGGTTACTTAACTTCTATAATTAAGATATTGGAAACTGAATTTTTCTGTTTATGAAAATCCCAAATTGTTTTATGAACATATTTTTTGCTAAAGTCTCCATTTCATCAAAAAGACATTTCCATCAAAAATGTTTAAATGGAAATAGAGATGTTTCAAGGAGCTCTAATAAATTAAACTCTTTAATTTATTGGTTCAGTAATTTATCTCAGACAAATAGAGAAGTTATCTATATATAAACATAAGAATGGCCATACTGGGTCAGACCAATGGCCCATCTAGCCCAATATCCTGTCTTGTGACAGTGGCCAGAGCCAGATGCTTCATAGACAATGAAAAGAACAGAGCAATTTTGAGTGATCCCTCCCCTGTTCTCCAATACCAACTTCTAGCAACTGGAGGTTTCTGGATGTCTATATCTGAGATCAGGGCACAGGGTACAGAAATGGGAATCTGAACTCTTATATTCTATGCCCAGTTTTCTCTCTGATTTGCATAAATTCCTTCACCTCCCTGACTTAATTTTCACTGCTGTGAAATGGGAACAATGATACTTTTCTAGTCAACCTTTCACTCCACTATGCCTTCAACCAGGCCGATAGCGTGCCAGTGTGTGTGTGGCTGAGTAGCCATTCTCTACACATTGCAGCGGTAAAGAACTAGTATAATTATCTGTACAAGGATGATACCAAACTGAAATATTGAGGAAGGACATTGCAGTTGGAATTCTCAAAGAAGCCTCAGGGAGTTAATTGTTCAACTTCCACTGAATGTTACAGAGAGCTGGGTACCTGGGTATCTGACCCCCTTAACCTCTTTGAAAATACCCAACTACAATGAGGATTGACCATTTATTCTTCCTACTGTACACTGACATCTCTCTCAGCTTTGGGAGCAATGGCCTTTGCAGAATGTGGCAAATATTCATGCAATAGCCGCGTGGATTATAGGTTGTTTTTTTAAGCATTTGACATTTCTTGGAAGGTGATTCCTAACTATTGTTCTGGTCTAGCCCAGACTGTGAAGCTGTGAGTGGAGCTGAGCCCTGGGGAGGTGAGTGGAAGAAGGGGGCTGTTTTGCAAAAGGAAACTGGGAGCCATTGCACTGTACATATGGGAAGCTGTTTCTTTGTTGTCTGCCTCTACTTGTTTGTCCTGTCTTCTGGATTGTAAGCTGTTTGGAGTAGGGATGGTTTCTATGCTATGTTTTTACAGTGCCTAACCCAATGGGGTCCCAACCATAGGTGGGACCCTAAGATTCTACCACAACACACAAGAAATACTGTATAATTCCTGTTTTTTAATGTTGTTTCCTTGCTGAGAATTTGAGATCGGGTTTTCAAAAAGGACTAAGCAGGGCTGCCCAGGAAAGAAGAATAACATTTTGTGAAAAATGTCACAGCTTCACACTTTGTTTTCATTTCAATGTGAAACAAAAATGAGACTCAAATTGGGTCTTCTACATCACACAGAAGTTCCCTAACCACCGGGCTAGAAAACTGATTTTTCTCAGGTTTTTGTTTTAATCAGAGACTTCAATCTATACCTGAGACACCATCCTGATGAGATTTTTGATCTAAACCTTGTGTGTTTCTGTGAAATATTACAGTTTTAACAAACTGGTGTTTTCCAAAGGGAAACAAAATGTTTTGTAGATTTTTTTTTACCCCAGCTCTACACCTAAGTAACACAAGTCCCATTGAAGGTCAGAAGAGTATCACTTATTTATGAGTGGAAATTGTATCAACTTTCAATGAGATCTGTGCATTCCTGCTCCGGACTCCTGATCAGAGTTGAAAGTTATCTTCCAAGGTTAAGCATGAAGAGAATGGGCCAAATCCTGAGATTTTCTCGGAGGGAGGAGTGGGGTGGATAGGCTAGATCATCAAGAGAGAAGATAACATAGGGTCAGCCATGGCACTGCCTCCTCAGGGGCCTCAGAGGAATGAAGAGTGGAGATCTCATCTTTATTGTAGCAAAGATTCCTGTGGCACCTTATAGACTAACAGATGTATAGGAGCATGAGCTTTTCGTGGCTCATGCTCCTATACGTCTGTTAGTCTATAAGGTGCCACAGGACTCTTTGCTGCTTTTACAGATCCAGACTAACACGGCTACCCCTCTGATACTTGACATCTTTATTGAGGAGGTAGAAAGATGCATAAGGGTGTTGAGTAGCACCCATTTTGTCTTCTCTTCTCTTAGTTTTAGTACCAGGTTTCTGGGGCCTGCACTACTGCACATCCAAATGTGTGATCAGCATGTTTAAATGTCTTATTATCTCTCATGTCTTGACAGATGGACATCATGGCTGGGACAGAAAGAAATCAAACCAACATGCAGGAGTTCATCCTCTTCAGCTTTCCTGGCACTTGGTATTTCCGGGTGGCCCTTGCTGTGCTGTTGCCTCTCAGAGTTGGTAAGACAACTCCCACCTGTTTATGCTCTCTGTATGTGTGTATATATATCTCCTCAATATATGTTCCATTCTATATGCATCCGAAGAAGTGGGCTGTAGTTCACGAAAGCTTATGCTCTAATAAATTTGTTAGTCTCTAAGGTGCCACAAGTACTCCTGTTCTTCTTCTAACAATCCTAGGGAATGTGTCCATCATAGCCCTAGAGAGGACCCACCCACGGCTTCACACCCTCATGTACTTCTTCCTCTGCAATCTCTCCTTCCTGGAGATCTGGTACACCACAGCATGTGTTCCCAAGCCATTGGCGTCATGCTGGGCACAAGCCAAATCATCTCTTTCACTGTCTGTCTCCTGCAATTGTTTTTTCTCCTCTCCTTGGGTGCCACAGAATGTTTCCTCTTGGCCATCATGGCCTATGACCGCTATCTGGCCATATGCCACCCATTGCGCTACAGTTCCCTCATGAACAGCACCTTCTGTGCTCAGCTGGCCCTCCTCTCTTGGCTGTGTGGGTTCCTGGCTGTCTCTGTGCTGGCAGCTCTTATATCCAGGTTGCCTTTCTGTGGCCGTAACGTCATCAATCATTTTATTTGTGACATAGATTCATGGATAGTGCTTTCTTGTGCTCACAAGCGCCTCATTGAACTGGCAACTTTCATCCACTCATTCATTGTTGTCATGGTCTCATGCACGATAACCCTGGTCTCCTACATTTTCATTATCTCCACCATCTTGAGAATCCCTTCAGTCCAAGGCCGGCAAAAGGCCTTTTCTACTTGCTCGACCCACCTCACTGTCGTGACTATCTGGTACGGCTCTGGCATTTTTCTGTATGTCAAGCCTTCTGCACAGAACTCGTTGGATTTGAATAAAACTATCAACATCTTTAACACTGTGGTAACTCCTCTACTAAACCCTTTTATTTACACTCTAAGAAACAAGAAGGTGAAGGAAGCCTTGGGAAAGACAGTCAGGGGAACGTTAAGTGGTTTTCAAAGACCCTGGATTTAGTAGAAATTCCAAGCTGTTAAGTTTGAGTGTCACTTACAAGGATCTGTATGGTTGGAACCATTCTTAATTACATTATGCCTACGGGAGTTAGGTTCCTAACTCCCATTGGATATTGTAGGCCTTGCTGGGGCCTCAATCATGGGTAACAATACCATGCAAAGTAGGCTGTGTCAGAATATTGGCTAACCAAATAATCACATTCCTGATCTGAAAGGATGCTACTGGAACACAAAGATCTCTTAAGTCACTGCATAAACACATTGCTAAGAGAGTGGCATAGGAACACACAGATTGCTTGTAAAGAAAAGGATGGGATGACAGAATAATGGATGAGGATGTTTTGTTTTAACTACATGATAGAAGGGTGGTAATAAGATATGGAATGCAATATATAACTTGTTGGTATACTGTATATGAGGAAGAGAGATAGGAGGGGCAACTTTGTATTGAGCAGACACCTTGTCACAGGCTTATATTTGTTAGTAAACCTGTAGCATGGTATGCACGGAACCAGTACCATGCTTTGTTGACAATAAAACTGTCCCAACCTTTGACACTGAACCGAGCGTGTGGTCCTTCCTTATGAGTAACATTGAGGTCTGCTAAATCAACAAGGTGCAAACTACGCTGGTGCAGCTAATACTGGACTTCCGGGCACAGCACAGGGGAAATATTAAGACACACAGCAATGCTAATGACACATATCAGACCAAGTTTCAAGCTGGCACTTTCAAAGGAACTGTGTAAATTAATTGCCCAAATCCCACTGAATTTGAATAGATGAAAAGTGGCTGAATTCCTTAGGCTTCTGAGGGACTGGCTTAGATCGAGGTGTCAAGAGAAGAAATTTTGGAACGATCCTTGCTTTTTATGGAAAATAGACCCTTTCAACTAATTGGATATCTGTTTTTCAGATGAGATTATAAGTTTGGCTGATAATGGTAATAGTGTTGATGTAATAGCCTTCATTAAAGCCTTTGGCTTGGTACCTCATGACAATTTGAATAAAAAAAACCTAGAATGACATAATATCAACATTAAAGAGAAAATGTGAGTGAGGTAACATCTTTTACTGGACCAATATCTGTTGATGACACAAGCTTTAGAATTTAGACAGAGTTCACAGAGCTGAGACCTGAAGAAGAGCTCTTTGTAAGTGCAAAGTCTTGTCTCTCTCACCAACAGACATTGGTCCAATGAAAGATGTTACCTCACCCACCTTGTCTCTTTAGTGTCTGGGACTGACACATCGACAACAGCACTGCATAGATAAAATCAATATAGCAACCATTAAATGGATTAATAGCTTGCTAACTGATAAGTCTCAAAATATAGTTATAAATAGAGAATCATCATCTAGAAGGTATCTCTCTGGTATGGTCCTGAAGGGATTGGTTGTTGGCACTATGCTATTTAATGTTTTTATAAACAACTTAGATTAAAGCATAAAAATCATCACAAGGTTGCAGATATTGCAAAAATTGGGGGAGTGGTAAATAATGAAGAAGTGAGGTTCCTAATATGGGGAAATATGGATTGCGTGGTAAACTGGATATAAGCAAATAATAATATATGTTTTAATGTGGTTAAATGTAAACGTATACCTACAGGAACAAAGTACGCAGGCCATACTCACAGGATGGGGGACTATATTCTGAGAAGTAATGACTCAGAAAAAGGTTTTGGGGCTGTCATAAATATAGAGGAAAGAGTAGCATAAAATCCCTCCTTGGCAGCTGTACTGAACTGCCTTACCTGTAAGGGGTTAAACAGTTCAATAACCTAGTTGGCACCTGCCCAGAAGGACCAATGAAGAAAGAAGAAACTTTCAAATCTGGGGGTGGGGGGTGAGAGGATTTGTTTGTTCTTCTCTTTGTTTGTTCCCTCTCCAGACAGAGAGAGAAGCCAAAACAGGTACATCTCCTGAAAATATACCTGGAATAATCCATCTAAAATCACAAAAATTGCAAGTAGGGCAAGGAAACGTGTTAGATTATCTTTTGTTTTAGCTTGTGAATTTTTCTATGCTAAAGAGGTAGTTTTATTGACCAGACAGGTTAAAGTGTTCTCCTACTGGTGAACGAGCCCACACATCTACCAATGTGATATATGCCATCATGTGCCAGCAATGACCCTCCTCCATGTACATTGGCCAAACCAGACAGTCTCTATGCAAAAGAATTAATGGACACAAATCTGACATCAGGAATCATAACACTAAAAAACCAGTAGAAGAATACTTTAACCTGTCTGGTCATTCAATGACAGACCTGCTGGTGGCAATTTTGCAACAGAAAGCTTCAAAAACAGACTCCAACAAGAAACTGCTGAGCTGGAATTGATATGCAAACTAGATACAATCAATTTAGGCTTGAATAGGGACTGGGAATGGCTGAGCCATTACAAACATTGAGTCTATCTCCCCTTGTAATTATTCTTACACTTCTTATCAAACTGTCTGTACTGGGCTAACTTGATTATCACTTCAAAAGTTTTTTTTCTCTTACTTAATTGGCCTCTCAGAGTTGGTAAGATAACTCCCACCTTTTTATGCTCTCTGTATGTGTATATATATATTTCCTCAATATATGTTCAATTCTATGCATCCAAAGAAGTGGGCTGTTGTAAATTTGTTAGTCTCTAAGGTGCCACAAGTACTCCTGTTCTTTTTGCTGAATTTTTATGTAAATCTCTTGGTGGTGGCAGCAATACCGTCCAAGGAGAAGGAAAGGAATTTGTGCCTTGGGAAAGTTTTAACCTAAGATGATGGAATATTAGCTTAGGGGGTCTTTCATGTGGGTCCCCACAAATGTACCCCAGAGTTCAGAGTTGGGGGGGGACGGAACCCTGACATGGTGGGATTCCAAGTGACCCTGCCCTGAATTTTTGTGTAAATCACATGGTGGTGGCAGCAATACCATCCAAGGACAAGGAAAGGAATTTGTGCCTTGGGGAAGTTTTAACCTAAGCTGGTAGAATATAAACTTAGGGGGTCTTTCATGCGGGTCCCCACATCTGTACCCCAGAGTTCAGAGTGTGTGGGGGGGAACCCTGACAGGGGCCATGGTGGATAACCAGCAGAACATGAGCTCCCAGTGAGATGCTGTAAAGGTCTAATGCAATGCTTGGATGCATAAAGAGGGGAATCTCAAGAAGGAGTAGAGAGGCCATTTTCTCTGTGTATCTGGCACTGGTGCAAACACTACTGGAATCCTGTGTCCAGTTCTGGTGTTTGTAACTCAAGAAAGATGATAAGCAACTGGAAATGGTTCAGAGAAACACCACAAGACAAACTGAAGGATTAGAAAACACACCCTAAGGTGATAGACTCAAAGAGCTCAATCTAGTTAGTTTAACAAAGAGCAAGTTAAGGGCTGACTTATCAAAGTCTCTAAATTCCTAGATGGGGTACAAATATTTATAATGGACTCTTCAATCTGGCAGAGAAAGTTCTAACACGATCCAGTGGCTGGAAGTTGAAACTAGACAAATTCAGACTGGGCATAAGGTGTTAATTTTTACAATGAGTGTAATTAGTTATTGGAACAATTTACCACGGTGTGTGGTGGGAATTTTTAAATCAAGATTGGATTTTTTTTTTAAATGCAGTAGGAATTATTTTGTAGAGGCCAAACTAGATGATCACAATGGCCTCTTCTGTCCTTGGAATCTATGAATCTATGGATTTGTGTACTGCTGCTTTCCCCTGTAACAGGAGTGCTCTGTAGCTGTATATCTGTAAATGGTGATTAGAACAGGTGCTAGTGGATTGCGCTCAAGTACATGCAGCAGAAATCCTTACCATTCTAGGACCCATAAAACTCATAGATGTGGCTTCTTCTGGGAGCTCTTTGTCTGTGCCCAGCAACTGGGAGGGTATTATGGTATTTATCATTATTTCACAGAAGGGGAAAATGAGGCTGGGGGAGGGGGCTGGCGTAACACACTGAAGTTCACAGTGTAAGAAGCATTTGGGAAAGGCAGGACTAGTGTGCTGGTTTCCTATGCTTTAACCAGGAGACCAGCCTGACTTAGCAGAATGTGTTACACACTCTAGGGAAGTCTGTGACATTCTGTTGAGTTCACATGTTCCCAGGGTGATGGGGAGCTGAGAGTGGAGTACAAAACAGTTCCCCCCATGCGATCCTTTTGAGCTGCCTTTTATGAGGAAGGTAGGTAGGGGTAAAGACAGTTGGATGGTGATGGAAAGGGATGCTAACTGATGTAGAGATCTACATACTTTGAGAGAGTTGTCTGGTTGTGAAGTGGCAGATTCTTATTTATACAGACTACCCTGCACACCACTCTAGCAGTGTACGAGGTTCCTAAAAGGGAAGTGCTGTAGAATGATCACAAAGACTTTAAGTCCCCTTGACAGTGGTGTAAAGTTACCATCACAGAAATGAGAATCACCTAAGAAATCTTCCTGCAATGTATATATATAGATTTGGGGAAAGCAAGTTACGCCATCCTACAATGCACCACTTAGCAGCAGCCAAGGCTGCTGTGTGTCTCCTGGAGAGAAAAAGATTGGGAATGAAGGGAGTTTATATTGACAAGTTCCATCAGCACAGCTGGTAAGACAGATCCACTAGCCAGACACACCTGGAATTGTAAAAGAAAGTAACTGTATTGTGAAATACCTTCACCTTTCAGGGCAATGTGAGCCAGCTGGAAATCGTCATTCTAAAAGTTTGCCTCATTGAGGAGTCAGCTGACCTATAGGAAGAATGGATACAGCTCATCTTTATTTTTAAATATATATTTTGTAGTCTAGGATGAGCAAAAGGAAATAGCATTCATTTTAAACTGTGTACCTAATAGAGTCAGTTGGGTTTTTTGCATCTAATATTTAGAGAACATAAGAACATAACATAAGAACGTAAGAATGGCTATGCTGGGTCAGACCAAAGGTCCATCTAGCCCAGGATCATGTCTTCCAACAGTGGCCAATGCCAGGTACCCCAGAAGGAATGAAAAGAACAGGTAATCATCAAGTGATCATCCCGTCACCTATTCCCAGCTTCTAGCAAACAGAGCTAGGGACACCATCCCTGGCTAATAGCCATTGATGGACATATCCTCCATAAAGATATTTTAATTTTCATCCAAAATTGTAATGCATTTCTTTCATTGAAAAAAATGATATTTTTTTGTTTAAAAACATTCAGTTTTAAATCAAAACATTTGTTTGACAGGGTTATTGGTCTAGCGGATGGGGGGAAGCTGTTGATGTGATATATCTTGATGTAAGTCAGGCTTTGACACAAACTAGAGAAATGTGGTCTAGAAGAAATTACTATCAGGTGGGTACACAAACGTGTAGTTATGAATGATTTACTGTTAAACTGGGACGGCGTGCCTAGTGGAGCCCTGCTGGGCTCAGTCCTGGGTCCAGTACTGCACAATATTTTCATTAATAACATGGATAATGAAATGGAGACTATGCTTAATAAAACTGTAGGTGACGCCAAGCTAGGAAGGGTTTCAAGCACTTTGGAGGACAGGATTAGAATTCAAAACGACCCTGAAAAATTAGAGAATTGGTCAACAATCAGCAAGATGAAATTCAAGCAAGACAAGTGCATTTTCCAAAACTTAGGAAGGGAAAATCAAATGCATAACTACAAAATGGGGGATAGCTGTCTAAGTGGTCGTACTGCTGACAAGTATCTGGGGGTTATAGTGGATCCCCTATTGAATACGAGGGAATGAAAACCAATAGTAAAAGGTTCTATTGCCATATAAATAAAAAGAAAACAAGGAAAGAAGTTGGACTGCTAAGCACTGAGGATGGGATAGAGATCAAAAATAATCTCAGCATGGATTTACACCTAAAAAAGTACTTTGCCTCCGTTTTTAATAAGGCTAATGAAGAATTTAGGAGTAGTGGCAGGTGGCTAATGAGAACGAGGATATGGAGGTAGAAATTACGTCTGAAGTGGAAGTCAAACTCAAACAGCTTAATGGACTATATCAGGGGCAGGGGGAAGGGTATCGTCTCCATCCAACAATATTAAAGGAATTGGCACATAAAATAGCAAGCCCAATAGCAAGGATCTTTAATGAATCTGTAAACTTAGGGGATGTAACATATGAGTGGAGAATTGCTAATATAGTACCCATTTTTAAGAATATGAAAAAATGATCTGGGAAACTACAGGTCTGTTAGTTTGCCCTCAATTGTATGCAAGGTCTTGGAACAAATTTTGAAAGAGAAAGTGGTAAGGACATAGAGGTTAAGTGTAATTGGGACAAAATACAACATGTTTTTTTAAAAGGTTAATCATGGCAGACCGAAGTGATCTCTTTCTTTGAGTAGCTAACTGATATTTTAGACAAAAGAAATGCAGTAGATCTGCACTACCTGTATTTCTGTAAGGCATCTGATACAGTTCCACACAGGAAATTCTTAGTTAAATGGGAGAAGATGGGGATTATTATGAGAACTGAAAAGTGGATAAGGAACTGCTTAAAGAAGAGCCTACAACAGGTCATAATGAAAGGTGAACTGTCAGGAGAGAGCGAGGTTACTAGTGGAGTTCCAATCTTATTTAACATTTTTAATACTGACCTTGGCACAAAAAGTGGGAGTGTGCTAATAAAATTTGCCGATGACATAAAGTTGGAAGGTATTGCCCATACAGAGGAGGACCAGAATATCATACAACAAGTTCCGGACAACCTTGTAAACTGGAATAATAGAAATGGGGTGAAATGTAATAGTGCAAAGTGCAAGGTCATTCATTTAGGGACTAACAACAAGAATTTTTGCTGTAAGCTGGGAGAAAGACCTGGGTGTATTGTTGATCACAGGATGACTATGAGCTGCCAATGTGTTGAGACCGTGAAAAAGATTAGTTCAGTCCTAGGATGCATCAGGCAAGGTATTCCATTAGAGACAGGTTAGTGTTGGTACCATAATACAAGTCAATAGTGAGATACCATCTGGAATATTCTGTCTCCTGTTTTTGAGAAAGATGAATTCAAACTGGAACAGGTGCAGAGAAGAGCCACTAGGAGAATCCGAGGAATGGAAAACCTACCTTGTGACAAGAGACTCAAAGAACTAGGCTTGTTTAGCCTAACCAAAAGAAGGCTGAGGGGAGATATGATTGCTGTCTATAAATACACCAGAGGGATAAACACCAGGGAGGGATAGGAGTTATTTAAGTTAAGCACCAATGTGAACACAAGAACAAATGGCTATAATTGGCCATCAGCAAGTTTAGGCTTGAAATTAGACAAAGGTTTCTAACCATCAGTGGAGTGAAGTTCTGCAACAGCCTTTGAAGGGGAGAAGTGGGGGCAAAAAACCTAACTGGCTTCAAGACTGAACCTGATAAGTTTATGGAGGGGATGATATGATGGGGCTGCCTACAATGGCATGTAGCCAATATGCAACCGCTAGTGGCAAATATCCCTAGTGGCTGGAGATGGGTAACTAGATGGGGAGGGCTCTGAGTTACTACAGAAAATTCTTTTCCAGGGGTCTGGCTGGTGGGTCTTGCCCACATGTTCAGGGTCTAACTGATCAGCATATATGGGGTCAGGAAGGAATTTTCCCCCAGGTCAGAGTGGGGTTTTTTCACTTTCCTCTGCAGCATGGGGCATGGGTCACTTGCTGGTTTAAACTGGTGTAAATGGTGGATTCTTTGTAACTTTAAGTATTTAAACCATGATTTGAGAATTTGGAAACTCAGACAGAGGTTAGGGGTCTAATACAGAAGTGGGTGGGCGAGGTTCTATGGTCTGTGATGTGCAGGAGCTCAGACTACATAGTCATGATGGTCCATTCTGACCTTAACATCTATGAGACTTAGGTGTCCCTGATGTACAATGGGAACAATTATACTTGCCTAGTCAACCATTCACTCCACTGTGCCTTCAATCAGGCCGCTAGAATGCTGGTGTGTTGTGTAGATGAATGGTCATTCTCTGCACAATGCAGCTGTAAAGAGCTACACAAGTGCTAAGGATCATTATCTGTCTGAGGATGATTTCAAACAACACTACAGAGAATGGACATTGCAGCTGGGGTGTTCAAAGAAGCCTAAGGGAGTTCCTGGTGCAGCTTTCACTGAGTTATTTCACTAGGAGGGTGGTGAAGCACTGAAATGGGTTACCTAGGGAAGTGGTGGAATCTCCATCCTTAGAGATTTTTAAGGCCCGTCTTAACAAAGCCTTGGCTGGGATGATTTAGTTGATGTTGGTCCTGCTTTGAGCAGGGGATTGGACTAGATGACCTCTTGAGGTCTCTTCCAACCCTAATATTCTATGATTCTATTATTTTAATGTTATAGAGAGCTGGGTACCTGAGTCCCCTAGACCCCTCTGAAAATACCAGGGTACAATGATGATCGAACATTTATTCTTCATGCCATAAACTGATGTCTCTCTCAGCTCCGGGAGCAATCACCATTGTAAAATGTGGCAAATATGCATGCAATAGTGGGGTGAGTTATAGGTTTCTTAAGCATTTGGCCTTGGACATTGTTTGGAACATTATTCCTAACTATAGTTCTGGTCTATCGCAGACTTTAAGGTTTGAGTGGAGATGATTTTCAGGGGAGGTGAGTAGTGGGTTGTTATGTGAAAGAGAAATGGGGAAGCCATTGAAATGTAAATCTTGGAAGTTGCATCTTTGTTGTTTGTTTTTACTGGTTTGTGTCTCTTGTCTTTTAGATTGCAAGCTTTTTGGAGTAGGGGTGGCTTCTATGCTATGTTTATTCAGTGCCTAGCACAATGGGTCTCCAACCAGAGGTGGGACCTTAAAATTCTACTAGAAGACAACAAGAAATAATAAACATAACCGCTATTTTCTATTTTTTTCCTTGTTACTGAGAATTTGATTTGGGTTTTTCAAAAGACACTATGAAAAATGGAAACAAGAATTCTATTTTGTGAAAAATGACATGGTTTCGCACTTTGTTTTCATTCCAATATGGAACAAAAATAAGACTCAAATTGGGTTCCCTACATCCCAAATAAGTGCCCTAAATAATGGTATAGAAAGCTGATTTTTTTTTCAGTTTTTTTTATTAGAAATTTCACTCTGAACATGAGACACCAGCCTGATGAGATTTTCAGCTAAACTTAGTGTGTTTTCATGAATTATTCTAGTTTCAACAAAATGGCATTTTTCAAAGGGATACAGTTTTCTAGATTTTTTTTTTACCACTCTAGGCGCAAGTAACACAAGCCCGATTGAAGGTCAGAAGAGTGCAAAGGATTTAGGAATAGAAATCCTGTCAACCTTCAATGCAACTTGTGCAAAAACTCCAGCTCTGTCCTGAGTAGACAGCAAAGTTGTCTTCCAAGGTTAGTGATGAAAAGAATGGACCAATCCTGAAACTTTCTCAGGGGTGGGTGGAGTGGGGTTGCTGAGCAAGATCATTAAGGGCTTGTCTATACTTACCGCGCTGGTTCGGCGGCAGGCAATCGAACTTCTGGGTTCGATTTATCGCGTCTTGTCTGGATGCGATAAATCGAACTCAGAAGTGCTCCCCATCGACTCCGGTAATCCTGCTCGCCGCAAGGAGTACGCGGAGTCGACGGGGGAGCCTGCCTGCCGGGTCTGGACGGCGGTAAGTTCGAACTAAGGTACGTCAACTTCAGCTACGTTATTCACGTAGCTGAAGTTGCGTACCTTAGTTCGATTTGGGGGTTTAGTGTAGACCAAGCCTAAGACATGAAAGATACCATAGGATGAACATGCATCCTCATGGGCCTTATAAGAATGATGAATTGAAATCTCATCTTCATTGTGGAGATGGAAAGATGCACAAGGCAGGACGGTGTTGAGTAGTACCCCTTTTACCTTCTCTTATCTTAGCTTTATTAACAGATTGTGGGATCTGTACTTCTGCACACCCAAATTTGTGTTCAATGTGTTTAAATGCCTTATGATCTCTCATGTCTTGACAGATGGACGTCATGGCTGCGACAAAAATAAGAAATCAAACCAGCGTGCAGGAGTTCATCTTACTGGGCTTTCCCGGAACTTGGTATTTCCAGATGTCCCTTGCTGTGCTGTTTTCTGTGATGTACGTCCTAACCATCCTAGGGAATGTGTCCATCATAGCCCTAGTGAGGACCCATCCACGGCTCCACATCCCTATGTACTTCTTCCTCTGCAATCTCTCCTTCCTGGAGATCTGGTACACCACAGCATGTGTTCCCAAGGCTATTGGCGTCATGCTGGGCACAAGCCAAACCATCTCATTTGCTGTCTGCCTCCTGCAATTGTTTTTTCTCCTCTCCATGGGCGCCACAGAATGTTTCCTCCTGGCCCTCATGGCCTATGACCGCTATCTGGCCATATGCCATCCATTGCGCTACAGTTCCCTCATGAACAGCACTTTCTGTGCTCAGCTGTCCCTTGCCTCTTGGCTGTGTGGTTTCCTGGCTATCTCTGTGCTTGTGTCTCTAATATCCAGGTTGCCTTTCTATGGCCCAAATATCATCAATCATTTCATTTGTGACATAGATTCCTGGATAGCCCTTTCCTGTGCTGACGCGCGCCTCGTTGAGCTGGCAACATTCATCGACTCATCATTCACAGACTTTTATAAAGCAGCGCACAAGCGACCAGGGAGCTTTGCGAACAGGGGCTGCTAACAGGGAGTTTCACAAGGGAGTTTGGAAGGGGAGCAGGAAGGGGGCGAGGGTCCCTTGCCAGTTCCATCTGTTTTCTCTTGATTCCCCTTAATACCTATAAAGCAACTACATTCATAACTTTTGCTTAAACAACCCTTTCAGCTGACAGGGGGCTGCAGACGGGAGTTTGACAGAGGGAGGCTTACGATGGTTAGGAAGACCCGCAACACCTGTGCCAGCACTGCTACTGTCTCCTCCACCTGTGCCTGTAGCCAGACAGAGTGCCTAAGCATGGATGCCTCTACCCAGATCCTGGTGTGGTTTTGCAAAGACTGTAACTTGCAATTTCCACTTACTGATATCCAGGCTGGGGGGACCATCCAATGTGAGAGGTGCCTGCTGCTGGAATCTCTCAGGCAGCAGGTGGGAGAGCTACAGGAGGAGGTGGCTAGGTTGAGGAGCATCCGTGTCCATGAGCAATTCCTCGACAGTGTCCATGTGGAGACAGCTGAGGTAGCTGTCCCAGTACACAGGACTGCTGATACACCACTGGTGGAGGAGGAGATGGCTCAGGGTGGACACTGGCAGCTGGTTACTTCTGGCAGCAGGCAGTGCTCCACCCTTGCTCCGAACCCTCCTGCCGTGGTTATAGGTAACCGTTATGCTCTTCTCGATACAGGAAAGAAGGAATCACTCCCTACAGTAAAGGAGGAGAAGCCTCGTACCCCTAAGGCTGGAGAGTCTGCTGCCACCACTGCGAATAGGAAACGTAGGGTAGTGGTGGTCGGAGACTCTCTGCTGAGGGGGACGGAGGCGCCCATCTGTCGCCCTGACATTTCATCTCGGGAGGTATGCTGCCTGCCGGGGGCCCGTATCCGAGACGTTACGGAGGCCTTGTCGAGGATTATCCAGCCCTCTGACTACTACCCCATGCTACTCATCCATGTGGGCACAAATGATACTGCGCGGTGTGACACTGAGCGGATCAAGAGTGACTACAGGGCTCTGGGAGTATGGGTGAAGGAGTTTGGAGCGCAGGTGGTATTCTCTTCAATTCTTCCTGTCAAAGGTAGGGGCCCGGGCAGAGACAGATGCATCATGGAGGTGAATGCCTGGCTGCGAAGATGGTGTCGCCAGGAGGGCTTTGGCTTCCTAGACCACGGGATGCTATTTGAGGAAGGACTGCTAGGCAGAGATGGCGTTCACCTTTCGAGGAGAGGAAAGACCCTATTCGGACACAGACTGGCTAACCTAGTGAGGAGGGCTTTAAACTAGGTTCGACGGGGACAGGTGAGCAAAGCCCACAGGTAAGTGGGGAACATGGAGACCGGGGAGATGGGTCGGAAACAAGAGGGAGTGTGGGCTATACTGGCAGAGAGAAAGAGTCAGGACAAAACTGGGAGGAAAGATCAAACCAGTATCTTAGATGCCTATATACAAATGCGAGAAGTATGGGGAATAAGCAGGAAGAACTGGAAGTGCTAATAAATAAATACAACTATGACATTGTTGGCATCACTGAAACTTGGTGGGATAATACACATGATTGGAATGTTGGTGTGGATGGGTACAGCTTGCTCAGGAAGGATAGACAGGGGAAAAAGGGAGGAGGTGTTGCCTTATATATTAAAAATGTACACACTTGGACTGAGGTAGAAATGGACATAGGAGACGGAAGTGTTGAGAGTCTCTGGGTTAGGCTAAAAGGGGCAAAAAACAAGGGAGATGTCATGCTAGGAGTCTACTACAGGCCACCTAACCAGGTGGAAGAGGTGGATGAGGCTTTTTTCAAGCAACTAACAAAATCATCCAAAGCCCAAGATTTGGTGGTGATGGGGGACTTCAACTATCCGGATATATGTTGGGAAAATAACACAGCGGGGCACAGACTATCCAACAAATTCTTGGACTGCATTGTAGACAACTTTTTATTTCAGAAGGTTGAAAAAGCTACTAGGGGGGAAGCTGTTCTAGACTTGATTTTAACAAATAGGGAGGAACTCGTTGAGAATGTGAAAGTAGAAGGCAGCCTGGGTGAAAGTGATCATGAAATCATAGAGTTTGCAATTCTAACGAAGGGTAGAAGGGAGAACAGCAAAATAGAGACAATGGATTTCAGGAAGGCAGATTTTGGGAAGCTCAGAGAGCTGATAGGTAAGGTCCCATGGGAATCAAGACTGAGGGGAAAAACAACTGAGGAGAGTTGGCAGTTTTTCAAAGGGACACTATTAAGGGCCCAAAAGCAAGCTATTCCGCTGGTTAGGAAAGATAGAAAATGTGGAAAAAGACCACCTTGGCTTAACCACGAGATCTTGCACGATCTAAAAAATAAAAAGGAGTCATATAAAAAATGGAAACTAGGACAGATTACAAAGGATGAATATAGGCAAACAACACAGGAATGCAGGGGCAAGATTAGAAAGGCAAAGGCACAAAATGAGCTCAAACTAGCTACGGGAATAAAAGGAAACAAGAAGACTTTTTATCAATACATTAGAAGCAAGAGGAAGACCAAAGACAGGGTAGGCCCACTGCTTAGTGAAGAGGGAGAAACAGTAACAGGAAACTTGGAAATGGCAGAGATGCTTAATGACTTCTTTGTTTCGGTCTTCACCGAGAAGTCTGAAGCAATGCCTAACATAGTGAATGCTAATGGGAAGGGGGTAGGTTTAGCGGATAAAATAAAAAAAGAACAAGTTAAAAATCACTTAGAAAAGTTAGATGCCTGCAAGTCACCCGGGCCTGATGAAATGCATCCTAGAATACTCAAGGAGCTAATAGAGGAGGTATCTGAGCCTCTAGCTATTATCTTTGGAAAGTCATGGGAGACAGGAGAGATTCCAGAAGACTGGAAAAGGGCAAATATAGTGCCCATCTATAAAAAGGGAAATAAAAACAACCCAGGAAACTACAGACCAGTTAGTTTAACTTCTGTGCCAGGGAAGATAATGGAGCAAGTAATTAAGGAAATCATCTGCAAACACTTGGAAGGTGGTAAGGTGATAGGGAACAGCCAGCATGGATTTGTGAAGAACAAATCATGTCAAACCAATCTGATAGCTTTCTTTGATAGAATAACGAGCCTTGTGGATAAGGGTGAAGCGGTGGATGTGGTATACCTAGACGTTAGTAAGGCATTTGATACGGTCTCGCATGATATTCTTATCGATAAACTAGGCAAATACAAATTAGATGGGGCTACTATAAGGTGGGTGCATAACTGGCTGGATAACCGTACTCAGAGAGTTGTTATTAATGGTTCCCAATCCTGCTGGAAAGGCGTAACGAGTGGGGTTCCGCAGGGGTCTGTTTTGGGACCGGCTCTGTTCAATATCTTCATCAACGACTTAGATATTGGCATAGAAAGTACGCTTATTAAGTTTGCGGATGATACCAAACTGGGAGGGATTGCAACTACTTTGGAGGACAGGGTCATAATTCAAAATGATCTGGACAAATTGGAGAAATGGTCTGAGTTAAACAGGATGAAGTTTAACAAAGACAAATGCAAAGTGCTCCACTTAGGAAGGAAAAATCAATTTCACACATACAGAATGGGAAAAGACTGTCTAGGAAGGAGTACGGCAGAAAGGGATCTAGGGGTTATAGTGGACCACAAGCTAAATATGAGTCAACAGTGTGATGCTGTTGCAAAAAAAGCAAACATGATTCTGGGATGCATTAACAGGTGTGTTGTGAGCAAGACACGAGAAGTCATTCTTCCGCTCTACTCTGCTCTGGTTAGGCCTCAGCTGGAGTATTGTGTCCAGTTCTGGGCGCCGCATTTTAAAAAAGATGTGGAGAAATTGGAAAGGGTCCAAAGAAGAGCAACAAGAATGATTAAAGGTCTTGAGAACATGACCTATGAAGGAAGGCTGAAAGAACTGGGTTTGTTTAGTTTGGAGAAGAGAAGACTGAGAGGGGACATGATAGCAGTTTTCAGGTATCTAAAAGGGTGTCATGAGGAGGAGGGAGAGAACTTGTTCACCTTAGCCTCTAAGGATAGAACCAGAAACAATGGGTTTAAACTGCAGCAAGGGAGGTCTAGGTTGGACATTAGGAAAAAGTTCCTAACTGTCAGGGTGGTTAAACACTGGAACAAATTGCCTAGGGAGGTTGTGGAATCTCCGTCTCTGGAGATATTTAAGAGTAGGTTAGATAAATGTCTATCAGGGATGGTCTAGACAGTATTTGGTCCTGCCATGCGGGCAGGGGACTGGACTCGATGACCTCTCGAGGTCCCTTCCAGTCCTATAATCTATGATTCTATGATTCTATGACTCGTTCATTGTTATCATGGTCTCATGTGCAATAACCGTGGTCTCCTACATTTTCATTATCTCCACCATCTTGAGAATCCCTTCAGCCCAAGGCTGGCAAAAGACCTTTTCCACTTGCATGGCCCATCTTACCATTGTGACTATCTGGTACGGCTCTGCCATTTTTCTTTTTCTCAAGCCTTCTGCGCAGAACTCACTGGATTTGAACAAAACTGTCAACATCTTTAACACTATTGTAACTCCACTATTAAACCCTTTCATTTACACTCTAAGAAACAAGGAGGTGAAGGAAGCCTTTGGAAAGACAGTCAGTGGAATACTAAGTGGTTTTAGAAAAGTAGAAACGTCATCAAAATGACCAAAACTTTAATCATAATGTCATGAAGGTAATTGATATAGGAAGCAAAAGAATTAAGTCATGGATTTTTCAAAGGACAGCCAACTCCTTTTCTTTTGCAATTGCAGTTGGACCTACAGCCTACCCCAAACCCTAATGTAACATTTCCTTAGTGCATGTTGTTGTGTCTTTGCTATACAACTTTCCTCATTTACTGTAACAACCTTGAAAGATGAGCTCCAGTGGGAGGAGGAAACTTTTTTGTGTTGAAGATTCCAAGATGCTAGGTTTGAATGTCACTCAGCAGGATCTGTATGGATGGATCCATTGTTAATTGCATAAGGCCCAAGGGAGGTAGGTTTCCAACTTCCATTGGATGTTGTAAGCCTTGCTGCGGCCCTAGATAGGCTAACATTCATATGTGTTTGTGGCGGGGGAGGGGGAGAGACACTAAATCAACCCACCATAGTACCATTTAATTTCAGAAAGGGGAACTAAACAAAAATGAGGAAGTTCATTAAACAGAAATTAAAAAGCAGTCACAAAAGTGAAAGGCCAACAAGCTGTATGGAGACTTTTTAAAAACACCATAATAGAGGCTCAAATTAAATGTGTAACCCAAATTTAAAATCATAGTAAGAGGACCACAGAAGTGCAACCATGGTTAAACAACAAAGTCAAAGAAGCAGTTAGAAGCAAAAAGAAATAGGAAAATAGGAAATTAAATCCTACTGAGGAAAAAAAAAGAGAATCAACTCTGGCAAGTCATTTGTAAAAGTATAATTTGGCAGGCCAAAAAAGAATTTGAAGAGCAGCTAGCCAAAGTCTCAAAGACTTACACCAACATTTTTTAAGTACATCAGACCAGGAATCCTGCCAAATACTCAGTGGGGCCACTGCACAATTGAGATGCTAAAGGAGCACTCAATGTCAGGCCATTGCAGAGAAGCTAAATTAATTCTTTGCATTAGTCTTCACTGCAGAGGATGTGAGGGAGGTTTCCACACCTGAGCCATGCTTTTTAGGTGACAAATCTGAGCAACTTTCCCTGTTTGTGGTGTTAATACAGATGTTGGAACAAATTGCTAAGTTGAGCAATCGTAAGTTTCTGGGATCAGACAGGTTTCAACCTAGAGTTCTGAAGGATCTCAAATAGGACATTGCCCAACTACTAAGTGTGGTATGTAACCTATCATTTAAATAAGGTTCTGTACCATATGACTGGAATATAGCTAATATCACACCAATTTTTAAGGATCCAGAGACGATTCTGGCAATTACAGGCCGGTAAACCTAATTTCAGTATCAGGGAATTTATCAGACACGTGGATGAACAGAATTTGTTTGGGAACAGCCAACACAACTCATGCCTCACTAATCTATTAGAACTGCTTGAGGGAGTTAACAAACATGTGGATAAGGGTGATCCAGTGGACACAGTGTACTTGGACTTTCAGAAAGCTTTTGAAAAAGTCCCTCACCAAAATCTCTTAAGCAAACTAAATGGTCATGGGATATGAGGGAAGGTTCTCTCATGGATCGGTAACTGGTTAAAAGACAGGAAACAAAAAGTAGGAATAAATGGTCATTTTTCAGAATGGAGAGAAGTTAATAGCAGGGTCCTATGTGGATCTGTACTGGGACATGTGCCATTCAACATATTCATAAATAATCTGGAAAATGGGGCAGAAGGTGAGGTAGAAACATTTGCAGACAATACAAAATTTCTCAAGATAGTTAAGTTCAAAGCTGATTGCAAAGAGTTACAAAGGAATCTCACAAAACTGGGGGACAGAGCAACAAAATGGCAGATGAAATTCAATGTTAAAAAATGCAAAGTAATGCACATTGGAAAACGTAATCCCAACTGTAAATACAAACTGATTAGATCTAAATTAGCTGTTACCACTCAAGAAAGAGATCTTGGAGTGATTGTGGATAGTTCTCTGAAAACATCCACTCAATGTGCAGACGCCATCAAAAAAACTAACAGAATGTTAAGAATCATTAGGAAAGGGACAGATAATAAGACAGAAAATGTGATAATGCCACTATCTGAAGCCGTGGTGTGGCGACACATTTAATACTGTATTCAGTTTCAATTGCCCCATCTCAAAAAAGATATATTAGAATTAGAAATGGTACAGAAAAGGGCAACAAAAATTATTAAGGCTATGGAACAGCTTCTATATGAGGAAAGGTTTAAAAGACTGGGACTTTTCAACTTGGAAAAGAAAAACTAAAGAAAGATATGAAGAGGTCTATAAAATCTTGACTGGTGTGGAGAAAGTGAATAAGAAAATGTTATGTACTCCTTCACATAACACAAGAACCAGGGGTCACCCAATGAAATTAATAAGCAGCAGGTTTAAAACAAATAAAAGGAAGTACTTCTTCAGACAAAGCACAGTCAACCTGTGGAATTCCTTGCTAGGGGATGTTGTAAAGTCCAAAACTATAACTGAGTTAAAAATAATTAGATAGGTTCATGGAGGATAGGCCCATCAATAGCTATTAGCCAGGATGGGCAGGGATGCAACACCATGTTCTGCATATCCCTAACCTCTGTTTGCCAGAAGCTGGGAGTGAACAACAGAGGATTGCCTCTGTTCATCACTCAATTGCCTGTTCTGTATATTCCCTCTAAAGCACCTGCCATCGGCCACTGTCAGAAGACAGGATACTGGACTAGATGGGTCATTGTTCTTGTGTTCTTAACCAAAGTAGATCTTGTCAGAATATCAGCCAAACAAATAAGCACATTCCTGACCACAGAACATGTTGTAGGAACACACAGAACTCTTAAGTAACTACATAAATACATTGCTAACAGGGTGGTAGAGGAACACACAGACCCCTTGTAAAAAGAAGGATAGGATGACAGGGTAATAGATGAGAATATTTTGTTAGGACTACAAGGTACAAAGCTGGTAACAACCTATTGATGTAATACGTAACTTAGGGTATGTCTACACTACAAAATTAGGTCGATTTTATAGAAGTTGATTTTTAGAAATCTATTTTATACACTTGATTGTGTATGTCCCCACTAAGAGCATTAAGTCAGCGGAGTGCGTCGTCAGTCGACCCTCCCTCCCTCCCTCTGTGAAAGCAATGGCAGACAATCGTTTTGCGCCTTTTTTCCTGGGTTACCCATGCAGATGCTATACCATGGCAAGCATGGAGCCCGTTCAGCTCACCGCTGCTGTTGTGAGCACTGTAAACACCTTGCACATTATCCTGGAGTATGTGCAGAACCGGGCTAAGAGACGCCAGCACTGGACAGTAGTAAGGAGCAGTTCAACTATAGGCTGAGCAAGTGCAGAATGGTGGGAGAATGTGCCTTTGGACATTTAAAAGCTCGCTGGCGATGTTTGCTGACTAGGTTAGACCTCAGCGCAACCAACATTCCCATTGTTATTTCTGCTTGCTGTGTACTCCATAATATCTGTGAGAGTAAGGGGGAGACATTTATGGCGGGGTGGGAGGTTGAGGCAAATCACCTGGGGTCCGATTTTGAGCAGCCAGATACCAGGGTGATTAGAAGAGCACAGCTAGGTACACTGCGCATCAGAGATGCTTTGAAAACCAGTTTAATGACTGGCCAGGCTATGGTGTGACAGCTGTGTGTGTTTCTTCTTGATGCAAACCCGCCCCCTTTGTTGATTTTAATTCCCTGTAAGCCAACCACCCTCCCCCCCTTTGAAATAAAGTAACTATTGTTTTGAAACCATGCATTCTTTCTTTAGTAATTAAAAAAAAGTGAGATAATTGACAAGGTAGCCCAGGTGGGGTGGGGGAGTAGGGAAGGACAAGGCCATATTGCTTATTGTAGCCACACTACAAATCAAAACTGTTTGAATGACTGCCTTCTGTTGCTCCATCCTCTGGAGTGGAGTGGCTGGGTGCCTGGAGCTTCCCCCAATCCGCATTCTTGGGCATCTGGGTGAGGAAGATATGGAACTTGGGGAGGAGAGAAGGCGGTTGTACAATGGATGCAGCAGGGGTCTGTGCTCTTGTTGGCTTTCCTGCAACTCCAACAGACACTTCATTATGTCCGTTTGCTCCCCCATTAGCCTCAGCATCACCTCCTGCCTCTGCTCTTTGTGCTCACTTCATGCTTTCCTAGCCTCTGCCACTGAATGCCTCCATGCATTAAGCTGGGCCCTATCAGTGCGGGAGGACTGCATGAGCTCGGAAAACATGTCATCGTGAGTGCGTTTTTTTCGCCTTCTAATCTGCGATAACCTCAGGGATGGAGATGATAGGGGAACATAGAAATATTTGCACCTGGGGGGAGATAAAAAGGGAGAGTAAAATATAAGATGATACATTTCTGAGAACAAAAGGGAGATTCTTTCACAGTGAATCAAGCAATTCACAGCAGATAGCACATGTGCTTTAGGTACAAGGTCGCATTTTGCCTTTTATATTGAGCGCCTGCCGGTATGGTGACACATCACACATGGCTGGGCAACAGAATTAGGTTTCCAGGCAGCCATGGTAAGCCTTTTGGTATGTGGGGTTGGCTTCTTACGCCTTCATAACACGTGGGAATGGTTTCAAACTGCAGCGTCCTCCTTTCCCATAGCAAGCAATTTGTTGGGTTTCACATTTAAAAGGAGGGGCTGTGGTTTTCGGGTGGATGTGCAGCACACACCTCCCACCACCCCACCATGTGGCTATTCTCTGGGGTGATCCCTTCACCCCTCCCCCCACCGTGTGGCTATTCACCATGATGATCTCTTTCAGCCAAGCACATACAGCCCAGCATGAATGGGGTCCTTTTACTGTTCCCTTACAAAAATTCCCCTATTTCAACCAGGTGACCATGAATGACATCATAGAATCATAGAATATCAGGATTGGAAGGGACCTCAGGAGGTCATCTAGTCCAACCCTTTGCTCAAAGCAGGTCTAATCCCCAACTAAATCATCCCAGCCAGAGCTTTCTCAGGCCTGACCTTAAAAACCTCTAAGGAAGGAGATTCCACCACCACCCTAGACAATCCATTCCAGTGCTTCACCACCCTCGTAGTGAAAAAGTTTTTCCTAATATGCAACCTAAACCTCCCCCACTGCAACTTGAGACCATTACTCCTTGTTCTGTCATCTGCTACCACTGAGAACAATCTAGATCCATCCTCTTTGGAACCATCTTCCAGATTATTGAAAGCAGCTATCAAATCCCCCCTCATTCTTCTCTTCTGCAGACTAAACAATCCCAGTTCCCTCAGCCTCTCCTCATAAGTCATGTGCTCCAGCCCCCTAATCAGTTTTGTTGCCCTCCGCTGGACTCTTTCCAATTTTTCCACATCCTTCTTGTAGTATGGGGCCCACATCTGGACACAGTACTCCAGCTAAGGCTTCACCAATGTCGAATAGAGGAGAATGATCACATCCCTCGATCTGCTGGCAATGCTCCACTTATACAGCCCAAAATGTCGTTAGCCTTCTTGGTAACAAGGGCACACTGTTGACTTATATCCAGCTTCTCGTCCACTATAACCCCTAGGTCCTTTTCTGCAGAACTGCTGCCTAGCCATTCGGTCCCTAGTCTGTAGCAGTGCATGGGATTCTAATAAAAAATAAATAATAAATTAATGGAGATATCCCATCTCCTAGAACTGGAAGGGACCTTGAAAGGTCATTGAGTCCACTCCCTCGCAGGACCAAGTACTGATTTTGCCCCAGATCCCTAAGTGGCCCCTTGAAGGATTGAATTCACAATCCTGGGTTTAGCAGGCCAATGCTCAAACCAGTGAGCTATCCCTCTCCCCATCCTAAGTGCAGGTCTCTACACTTGTCCTTGTTGTGTCACTGTATGAAAGGAAGAGTGAAAGGAGGGATAATAGAATTGGCCTAGGGAACAACATTATGTTGACTGAGTGAATGTCTTGTCACAGGCATACATGTGTTAGTAAAACTGTAGCTTGCTGTGTGGTACCGTTTGTTGTTGACAATAAACCTTGCTGAGACTTTGCCTCCAAACTGAGCGTGTGGTCTTTTTTTAATCATTAACATTGAGGTCTGCTGAGTCAAAAAGCTGCAAGCTACATTGGTTCAACCAACACCAGACCCAATAATCTGCACTTCGGGTTTTGACCAGTCAAGGCACATGTGGTCTTCCCTGAACTGGTTTTGAATAGGACAGGGCAATTGTGTGGCCAAGCTCTTCAAATGGAGTTTCTGTAACAACCTGTGCTGTAGAGGCAGTCAACTTCAGACTATGTTGCATATCCTTGATGAGTACCCACAGACTGATTTCAATGGTGGGCTACTGGCTCCTCAGCTGCCTGGGCACACTGGGCTTACTCTGATTATGAGAAGTTAGGAATTTTAGAAAATTGATATGGGAAGCAAAGGGGCACAAGAACAAATCTATAGTCAGCAGAGTTTATATATATATATATATAAATATATATAATTAATATATATCAAAGAATCCTCACAATGGTATTGATCCACTACTAGATAGAAACAGTATAAATATCAATAATAATATAAAAAGACAGAAGTGTTTAATAAATATTTCTAGTCTGCATTTGGGAAAGAAACAGATGATGTAATCATATCATATGATGATAATAACTCTATTTCCCTTCCTCTTGTATCTCAGGAGGAGGATAAGTCACAGCTACTATAATTACACCTCTACCCCAATATAACGCTGTCCTCGGGAGCAAAAAAATCTTACCGTATTATAGGTGAAACCACATTATATCAAACTTGCTTTGATTCTCCGGAGTGTGCAGCTCCACCCCCCGGAGCGCTGCTTTACCGCGTTATATCTGAATTCGTGTTATATCGGGGTAGAGGTGTAGTATATTTAGACATTTTCAAATCAGCAGGACTGGAGAACTTGTGTCCAAGACTTTTTAAAGAGCTGGCTGAGGAAATTGCTGCTCTGTTAATAATGATTTTCAATAAGCCATGAAACTCCAGAGAAGTTCCAGAAAACTGGAAGAGAGCTAATCTTGGTCCAATATTTAAAAAGGGAACATGGAATGGCCTAGGTAATTATATACCTCTCAGTCTGACATCAATGCCAGGCAAGATAACGGAGCAGCTGATACAGGACTCGTTTAATAAAGGACTATAGGGGTGATATAATTAATGTCACTTCTGTTGTGTTTTATGGAAAAGAGATCCTGTTAACTAATTGGCCATCTTTTTTTGATGAGATTACAAGTTTGACTGATAAAGGTAATACTGTTGATGTAATAGACTTAATAAAGCATTTGGCTTGGCACCTCATGATAATTTGAATAAAAATACCCTAGAGAATGACATAAGATCAACATTGGAGAGAAAAGGTGGGTGAGGCAACATCTTTTATTGGATGAACTTCTGTTCTTGACATTGACAAGCTTTCAAGTTTACACAGAACTCACAGAGCTGAGACCTCTGTGTAAGCTCAAAATCTTGCCTCTCCACCAACAAAAATTGGTCCAACAAAAGAAGTTACCTCGGTAACCTTGTCCCTCTACTATCCTGGGACTGACACAGCTACAAAAGCACTGCATACATAAAATCAATATGGCAACCATTAAATGGATTAATAGCTTACTAACTGATAGGGTCTCAAAATGTAGTAATTAATTGAGAATCATCATCTAGCAGGTGTCTTTCCAGTATGGTCCTGTCACGATTGGTTCTTGACACTGTGCTTTTTAACATTTTTATAAACAACTTAGATTAAAGCATAAAATAATCACACAGTTGCAGATGGGGGAGTGGTAAATAATGAAGAGGCAAGGTCCCTGATATAGGGAAATATGGATTGTGTGGTAAACTGGATGTAAGCAAATAATGATATGTATTTTAATGTGGTTAAATTTAAATGTATACCTACAGGAACAAAGAACACAGGCCATACTTACAGGATAGGGTGTCTATCTTGAGAAGCTATGACTCAGAAAAAGTTTTGGGGGGGCATGATGGATAACCAGCGGAACATGAGCTCCCAGTGAGATGCTGTGGTGTAAAGGTCTAATGCAATGCTTGGATGCATAAACAGGGGAATCTCAAGAAGGAGTAGAGAGGTTATTTTGTCTCTGTATTTGGCACTGGTGCAACCACTGCTGGGATACTGTGTCCAGTTCTGGTGTTTACAACTCAAGAAGGATGTTGATAAACTGGAAATGGTTCAGAGAAGAGCCGAAAGAACAATGAAAGGATTAGAAAACATGCCTTATCGTGATAGACTCAAAGAGCTCACTCTAATTAGTTTAACAAAGAGAAGGTTAAGGGGTGACTTGATCAAAGTCTTTAAATTCCCAGATGGGGTACAAATATTTATAATGGACTCTTCAATTTGGCAGAGATAGTTCTAACATGATCCAGTGGCTGGAGGTTGAAGCTAGACAAATTCAGACTGGACATAAGGTGTTAATTTTTGCAATGAGTTCAATTAATTATTGAAAGAATTCACTAAGGGCGGCGGTTCTCCATCAATCTTTTAAAAAAAATATATTGGATTATTTTTTAATAAAAGATACGCTGTAGGAATTATTTTGGGAACATTCTATGGCCCATCTTATGCAGGCTTTGGAATCTATGAATCTATGGATTTATGAAGTGGTGCTTTCCCCTGTTACAGGAGTGCTCTGTAGCTGTATATCTGTAAATGGTGACTAGATCAGGTGCTTGTGGATTGCACTCAAGTATATGCAGCAGAAATCCTTGTCATAACTTATAACTTATAACACTCATAGCTGTGGTTTTTTTTTTTTTTTTTGAGAATGCTTTGTGCCCAGCAAGTGGGAGGAGTCAAATTACGGCATTTCTCGTTATTTCACAGATGGGGAAAATGAGGCTGAAGGAGGGGCTCAAGTAAGACACTGACGTTCATGAAGTGTGGGAAGCATTTGGAAAAGTGTGCCGGTTTCCTAGCTGTTAGTACTGGTGCTTTAACCAGGAGAAAGCCGGACGTAGCAGAATGTGTTATACATTCTACGGAATTCTGTGAAATTCTGTTCTGATCAGACATCCCCAGGGTGATGGGTAGGTGAGGGAGGAGTACAAAACATTCCCTCTCGTGCAGCCAATTTGAGCTGCAGTTCATTAATACGGTAGGTAGGGCTAAAAGCAGGTGGGTGGTGATGGAAAGAGATTCTAACCGATGCAGATGTCTACAGATTTTACCAGAGTCTTTTGGTTTTGGAGTGGCAGATTACCATTTATAATAACAACACCTCACACTATCCCAACAGTGTAAAAAGTGGATTTAGACTCATCACGCACACTTTAAGCCCCCTGGACATTGCTACAGTGGTGTAGAGTAACCTTCATGGAAATGAGCATCAGGTGAAAAAATCTTCCTATAACTGATATATATCTAGTGTTGGGAAAAGCAAGATATACCTCCATACAATGAACCATTTTTCAGGAGCCATGACTGCTGTGTGTCCTTTTGAGAGGAAAAGATTGGGAACAAAGGGAGTTTTTATTGACAAGCTCCGTCAACAGAGCTGGTAAGTTAGACCCACTAGCCAGATACAACTGGAATTGTAATTAAAAGTAATTGTATTGTGAAATAACTTCGCTTTTCTTGGTAATGCGAGCTAGCTGGAAATCCTCCAGCCATTCCAAAACTTTTCCTCATTGAGGAGTCAGCTGACCCATACTGGTAGAATAGGTACAGCTTACCCCTCTTGTTTAATATACTATAAAGTCTAGGAAGAACAAAAGGAAATAGTGTTCATTGTACTCTGAATACTTAATAGAGCCAATTGATTTTTTTCCATCAAATATGTGGCTAAAAATAAAAATATTTTAGTTTTCATTAAAATTTTTCATGTGCATTTTTGGGGTTTTCATAAAAAACCTTTTTGGTAAACTAAAAATGTTCATTTTTAAATCAAAACATTTCTATGACAGGGTTGTTGGCCTACTGGATGGAGGGCAGCAGTATATGTCATATATCTTGATGTTAGTAAGGCTTTGACACAGTTCCCCATGACATTCTCATAGGCAAATTACAGAAATGTGGTCTAGATGAAATTACTATTAGGTGGGTGCCCAACTAGTTGAAACACTGTAATGAAATAGTAGTTATGAACGGTTCTCTGTCAACTGGGAGGACGTATCTAGGGGGCTCTGCAAGGGTCAGTGTTGGGTCCAGTAATATTCAATGTTTTCACGAATGACTTGGATAATGGAGTGGAGAGTATTCCTATAAAATTTGCAGATGACACTACGCTGGGCAGGGTTGCAAGCAATTTGTAGGGCAGGATTAAAATTCAAAATGACCGTGACAAATTAGAGAATTGGTCCAGACTCAGCAGGATGAAATTCAAGAAAGACAAGTGCAAATTACTTCGCTTAGGAAGGAAAAATTGAATGCACACCTACAAAATGTGAGTTAAGTGGCTAGGTGGTAGCATGGCTGAAAAAGATCTGGGGGTTATAGTGGATCACAAATTTAATATGAGTCAACAATGTGATGTAGTGGCATAAAAGGCTAATGTCATTCTGGGGTATATAAACAGGAGTGTGGTATGCAAGACATGGCAGGGCATTGTCTCACTCTACTTGAGGCCTTAGCTGGAGTACTGTGTCCTGTTCTGGTGGCACACATTAGGAAAGATGTGGACAAATAGGAGACAATCCAGAGGAGAGCAACACAAATGATAAAAGATTTAGAAAACTTAACCAACGAGGAATGGTTTAAAAAAAACTGGGCATATTTAATTTTGAGAAAAGACTGAGGGGGAACATCCTAAGAATCTTCAAAGAGGTTATGGGCTGCTATAAAGAGGATGGTGATCAATTTTTCTGCATGTCCACTGAAAGTGGCAGCAAGGAAGATTTAGGTTAGGTATTAGGAAAAGCTTTCTAACTCTAAGGGGAGTTTGCCCTTGGAAGCCTATTCCAGAGCTTATTATGGAATCCCCTTCATTGGAGATTTTTAAAAATATGTTGGACAAACAACTGTCAGGGCTGGTCTAGGTTTACTTCTCCCTCCAACAGTGCAAGGGGCTGGACCAGCTGAACTTTATGACGTCCCCTCCCACACTACATTTCTATGATTCAGTTACCAGAAATGGAACTTTTCAGTTTATAAAAAAACCTAAAATTGCTTCATGGAAATACTTTTTTTGCTGAAGTCTCCATGTCATCAAAAAGACAAATTTCCATCCAAAAATGTTGAAATGGATATGGAAATGTTTCAAGGATCAGTAATGAATTAACCTTTTGAAATTTACGGGGTCAATAATTTAGCTGAGGCAAATAAAGAAGAATATATATGTTGTTAGCTGGCTTGTGTGTGTGTTCTTTTGGGGTGCTGTTCCAGCTCTGCGCAGAGAACTGGTTTAGCAGACCTCGAAAATACTACCCAGCGTGGTTAAGTTCTGAAGGCTGGAACGTCGTTGCCTTAGTAATGCTGTCCAGGATGTCCAGTCAGGGCTGGCTCTGGCTTTTTTGCCGCCCCAGGCAAAAAAGCCTCCGGCCGCCCCCCCGCAGCGCAGCAGGGGAGGGCGGCAGGAGCCCCGGGGGGAGGGTGGCGAGCCCCGGCCTTGGCTCCGCTCTCCCCGGTGGCCAGAGCGCCGGGGGGAGGGCGGCGAGTCCCGGTCGGGGCTCCGCTCTCCCTGGCGGCCTGCACCCCAACCTCCTGCCCTGCCTGCACTCCCACCTGCACCCCAAACCCCTGCCACACCTCGCACTCCCTCCTGCACCCCACACCCCAACCCCTTGCCCTGAGCCTCAACCCCCTGCTGCACCCCAACTTCCTATCCTGAGCCCCCTTCTGCATCCCCCACCCCTTCTGCACCCCAACCTCCTGCCCTGAGCCTCCTGCCTGCACCCCAACTCCCTATCCTGAGCCCCCTGCCTGCACTCCCACCTGCACCCCAAACCCCAACCCCCTGCCACATCTCGCACTCCCTCCTGCACCCCACACCCCAACCCCTTTCCCTGAGCCTCCTGCCTGCACCCCACACCCCAACCCCCTGCCCTGAGCCTCCTGCCTGCATCTCAACCCCCTGCTGCACCCCAACTTCCTGCCTTCAGCCCCCTGCCGCATCCCCCACCCCTTCTGCACCTCAACCTCCTGCCCTGAGCCCCCTGCCTGCACCCCAACCCTCTGCCACACCTCGCACTCCCTCCTGCACCCCACACCCCAACCTCCTGCCCAGAGCCCCCTACTGCACCCTGCATCCCGACGCCCTGCCTCACCCCTCCAACTCCCTGCCCTGAGCCCCTGCCACACCCGTCCTGCCCCCTCTGGGGCAGGGCTGGGGACAGCGAGTGGGGGTGTCAGCGGTGCGCCCCTCGGGCCGATGAACTAGTCCTCAGGCGGCCGTCATGGTCATTTGAGTTTGTGACCTCTGGTCTAGGCTCACAGGCCCAGCAGCTAAAGCCAAGCCCCACTGAGAGCAGGGGGAGATTAGCCTGTAGTGTCAGGAGTGGAGGCTTGGCCCATGGGGACCCAGGCACTGCCGCTGCCGCCACCTTCATGGTGAATCCTCCAACACCTCACCAAAGGGCTCTTCCACATTCTGCAAACTGGCCTCACGGGCTGACTGTCTAGGAGAACAGAAACCCTTTGTTAGAGCCGGAGAGGCTCTTGCCACGGATCCCTGAGGGTCACAGTCAAACACCTGCGAGTCTCTAGGAGGCTCTCAAGGAGTTCCCTGACCAGGCACTTGGCACCCACTAGCAATGGTCTCTGACAGCGGCATTGCCAAGGGGAGCTCAGCAGATGGTCCCTTCTATGGCTTCCTGAGTGGGAGGGAGGTTGGTCTTGTCATTTAAGGCCTAGTGTCAGAGTCAGGGCTCCTGGGTTCTCTGACTTTGGAAGTGGCTGGAGACTAGTGGTTGGAGCTGGACTGGTATCAGTCCCACGCTTCCTTCCTGCCTCTGTCAGGGACGTTGTGTGTGACCTTGCAGCCAGTTGCTTTCTATCCCTATGCCCCAGCGAACAGGGATAATACTGACCCCCCTCAGAGGGGCTGGTAGGGGCAAGGTGGGGCTCCAAGTGGCACTTCCTGAATGTTTCAATCACTTGATGGTGGCAGCGCTACTAAGGCAAGGAAGGAATTTGAGGCTTGGGGAAGTTTTTAACCTAAGCTGGTAGAAATAAGCTTAGGGGGTCTTTCATGCAGGTCCCCACATCTGTACTCTAAAATTCAGAGTGGGGAGGGAACCCTGACATGCGCTGACCTTAGAACCTAACCCCCACGTAAGATGTGACTCCACTGTATTCATTTTGGATAGTTTAGCGATGCTCCAGGGGGAGGGGTGGTGGGAGGGGCTGGCCTCTCCTTTTGCCTCTCAGTTAGGGCTCAGTCTATAATCAGCTTGGCTAGGCCCCAGGCTGTGCAGCCCAGGGGAAAGCACCCTGTTACAGGCCTGCTCTGCCCACTCCGACTGTTCGTGGCCTGGGGTCTTTCCTCCCCATTTCAGACCTGGTTTCCAGAGGGACTGAGGACACACAGGCCCCACTGCCTGGAACTGGAGTTTGCTCGTTCTGGTGATTCTGACATTCAGAGGCTGACAGCTGTGGTGAGGGGGCTGGAGAAACCCCACCGCTGCTGGAAGTGGAGCTGGAGACCGGAGATGCCAGGTGATCAAGACTACCCGATGCTCTCTTCATGCCCCAGGGGCTGGAGTCTCCTGCCAGAAATGCTCTCAGGAGTCCAGGTTCGAGGACATCGCTGGAGAGCCCCTTCCTAGGAAGGAAACCAGGGTGGTAGGATGATGGAGAAGTCTCTGTCCCAGAACTGGGAGCCAGGGACAGGGGAAGCTCCCAGACAGGCTATGCATCGGGGATGCCATTTCTCCCTCAAGAGACCCACACACCCCAAGGAGTAAATGGCTCTTACCTCCATGAGGGACTGGGGTCTTCCATCTAAGCCTCTTTGAGAGCCAGCATTGCTTGCTTGGATGGGACGAGGTGATCTGTCCCCACTGCTCCCTGACGTGGCTCAGCTACAGGATGCGCCCGTCTGGGAGGCTGTGCCAGATCCCAGGGCCTGCAAGACAGCTGGGAAGGAGGCTCCTATTCCTGTCATACCTAGAGACCCCATAGAAGGGCCAAGGGGAGAATAAAGGGCAGGAGATGAAGCTAGCCCTGAGCCTCTGTCCCACCCCCTCAAAAGTGGAGCTTTCCGAGCTCCAGTGGGGCTGTGGCCCTGATACAAGGGCCTTTCTGCACCACATGGGGCAGGGAGAGCTCTGCATGGGCGCAGCAGGAATGGGAGGGGGGGTAGACCAAGGAAAGGGGGGGAGGGGAGTGGGTGCAAGGGAAAGAGGTCCTGCCCCATATGAAGGAATTTGGGGGGCAGAGGGAAGAACCCTGCTCCACAGAGAGGAGAGAGAGTTTCTGTGAGTGCCAGGGGGCTCCATTTCCCCTTCCACTAGCTCTCCCTCTCCGAAGGAGGCCACTCCCGCTGGCCCAGACCAGAGTCTGCAGGGTAGCAGTGGGCCCACAATAGGGCTGGGCAGTTTTGACGGGGTTGGGACTCACCACCATGGCGCCTCCTGCTGGTGTCTCCGGGAATTAGCTCAGTCCATGGGGAATGCCCTCTGCTGGCAGCATCCCATCCCTCTCTTGTCCTCCGTTGGCATCTGGACCCGCGTTGCTCACTGCTTGACAGTGTCCTTCAGGCCACTGCCCCTCTAGCAGTGCCCACTAGTCCATCCTCACCCCATTCCAGGGGGCGGGGTTAGCAACAGTCCTTGCACTTTGCCTCGGTGGCCAACCGCAACCCCAAAGTCTAGCCCCTTGTCTCAAGGGCCGGTGACAATTTGTCTCGGCCATCGGACGACCAGGTGCAGTACTGCCCAGCCCGAGGTGCTGGTCTCCTGCTCTGGAGACAGACCTTCCCCCATGAAGTTCTGGGACAGACTACCTGCTGCTCTCCTGGGCAGCCATTATATAGGGCCTAGCCTAGCCCTGATTGTCTGGCTCTTATCTCGGCCCTGATTGTCTCTCAGTAGGCCCTTCCCTGATTGGCTGCTGGCTTGCACAGCCATTCTGGCCTACTCTAGCCCTCTCTCACAAGGGGGTGGGGCAGCTGCCCCATCACAAACCCTCCCCTTAAAAATGCTCACCGGGGAGGGGAGGAAAGGGTTCCTATCGCCCCAGCTTCCTTCGCTGCGGGGCCTGCAGGGCATCCCTTTCCTCTTGCAGGCCCTCCAAAGTTTGGCGCCACCTGCTTCCCACCTGTAGGGTCTGGGTTCCCACTGTAGAACGTCCTGGTCCTACGTGGGTTCCTACTTCTGTTTGGGTTTCCACATGGGCCGTCCTGGCTCCTATGTGGGTTCCCTCATTTTGGTGAGGCCTCTCTGCCCCAGCCCCTTTCTCTCTAGGGGCCTCCGTCTTCACCACCTCTTCCCTGGGGCTGGTCTCTGACCAAGACCTTGTCTCGGACACTCCCCCTTTCAGCCTCAGGGGGCAGTGCCTCTTTAAATGTCCCCCTTGGTGGCAGTGGAAACACTTTCTGGGTCTTTCCCCTGCCACGTCCCTACTCCTGCTTGTTTGGGCCCTAGTCCTTCCTTCAGGGCTGGCCCGGGCCTTGGGAGTCCTGTAGGGGCACTCTCTCTTCAGGTGCCCCGGCTTCCCACAGACCCAACAAGCTGGGGGCCCCCCTGTTACTCTCACAGGGGGTGCCTTTTCTGGGTGGGGCCTCTCTGCCCCCTCCCAGTAGGGACTCTCCCTCCTTTAGTGTCCCCATCGCCTATAGGCGAAGCAGTTCAGCATTCCCGGCCCCGGCCTCTCGCCCTTGGTGCCGGATCTCTTGTTTGGTCTGGGTGCCGACCTCCACAGCAGCCAGAACAACTCCATCTGCTGCTCGGCAAGCCGAGCCACCCAGGCCCTCCAATAGAAGTCTCTTTTCTCCACCATTTTGTATCTCAGCGTGACACAATCTGCCTAGTCCGCTTGATGGTGTCCTTCTTCAGGCCACTGCCCTCCAGCAGTGCCCCCTAGTCCATCCTCACCTCCTTCCAGGGCAGTGGGAGGGGGGAAGCAGGTTAGCAACAGTCCTTGCACCTGCCTCAATGGCCAACCACAACCCCCAAAGTCTAGCCCCTTGTCTCAAGGGCCGCTTCCAGTTTGACTCAGCCACCACATGGCCAGGTGCAGTACAAGAGGGAAGTGGGGGACCCAGGCCCACCCACTACTCTGGGTCCCAACCCAGGAACCCTCTAGTGGCAGCCTCCCTGCTGTCCCCTTGTCCCTGGGCCTTTTCCCCTCCGGGCCCTCTAGGCCCTTTCTATCACGGCCCGCAGTCTGGCAGGTCTTAGGCCAGAGCTGTAGTATGCTCCCTTGAGCCTGCCCAGTGTAAGGGGACTGTTGCCCCCTTACTAACACTCAGTGGGGATGTTTTGGTGGCTAGCTCCCAGCACTAAAAGGGGAGGGGTCGATGGCAAATCAGGAGCCTGAGACTGACAGTCCCCAGGAACAATGGGCAGAGGCCAATGCTCCAGATCAGCCTGATTGACAGGGCGGGCAGCTAATCAGAGAGTCAGGAGGCCAGGGGGGTCCCGTCCTCCGTGTGAACTGGAATGGCCTGAGTCAGACTGAGTGGGGCCGAGCTAAGGAGAGAGCAGGGGCCCGAGCTGAGCTGGGGGCAGAGCTGCAGCCCCAAAGCCAGAGCACAGCCCAGAGAGAGCAGAGCTGCAGCAACCAGAGCCAGAGGGGCCAGACAAGCAGCCAGGAAGCAGGTCAGAGCTGGGAGCAGAGTCACAGAAGCAGCCTGCAGAGCAGACATGTCCTGGGGGCAGAGCTGCAGTAACCAGAGCCAGAGAGGCCAGAGAAGCAGCCCAGGGAGCTGAAGGCAGAGCAGCAGCAGCCGTGCTGAGGCCGAGTGGAGCTGGAGCTGGAGCTGGGCCCGGGGCTGGGGCTGGAGCCGTCCGGAGCTGGGTGCGGTGAGCAGCTGGGGAGAGCGAGGAGGACCCTGGGCAGCAGGCCCAGCGCAGGGAGACACCTCAGCCAAGAGGCTCTGCAGGCCAGACTTGGGGGGGATCATAACCCTGACAGGGCGGGGGCAACGCTGGGAAGAAGGGTCCTGCCACCTAGAGCCTGAGAGCGTGTGGCCACCGCCAGAGCAAGTGTCCGACCCGCAGCGTCTCTGCAGCACAGCCAGGGCCTGAGAAGGAACCTGGGACCTACAAGGAACAGACTGTGAACTGCCCGGACGTTCCAGAGACACTGTTTGTGATGTTCCCGGCCACAGAGCGGGGTGATGTGTTTTTCTTTAACTTTTCCCATTTTTCCTTTTTCTGAGATGCTGGTCTCCTGCTCTGGAGACAGACTTTCTCCCATGAAGGTCTGGGACAGACTGCCTGCTGCTCGCCTGGGCAGCCTTTATATAGGGCCTAGCTTAGCCCTGATTGGCTGGCTCTAATCTCGGCCCTGATTGGCTCTCATTTGACCCTTCTCTGACTGGCTGCTAGCCGCTCTGGCCTACTCTAGCGCCCTCTTGCATGGGGTGGAGCAGCCACCCCACCTCAGCGATCAGCTGTCGCAACCAGCTGCGGGGCCGGCTCCAGGCATCAGCGGAAGAAGCACATGCCTGAGGCGGCATTCCGTCCATTCTTGGGACAGCACAGGCCGGGCGACTTTTTTCTTTTTTGCACTTCGGCAGTTCGGGCGGCGGCAGTCCGAGCGTTGTTGTTTTTTTTTTCTGCTTCGGCAGTTCGGGTGGCAGCAGTCCAGGTGGTTGGGGTTTTTTTGGTTTTCTTTTTGCTCGCTTTGGCAGTCCGAGAATTGTTTTTTGGGGTTTTTTTTGCTTGAGGTGGCAAAAATGGTTGAGCCGGCGCTGCTGGGCTGAGGTCGCTCAAGTGGTCAGCCTCTCAACACAGTGTATCGGGGGTGGCTCACGTCTGTGCGGGGCCCAAGCACCCCACAAACAACCAAACTTCAAGGGCGGGCTCTGGCCTGGGTGGAACTCTGGCAGCCAGCAAACAGACAGACTTGATAGGGCTGGCTCTAGCCTGGGCGGGGCCCCGGTGGCCAGCCAACAAACAGTTCCTGTCCTGGGCTACAGCCTCCTTGCACCATGTAGGGGGTCAGCCAACTGGGGTGCGGTGGCAGGGGGACGCGGTCCCACCCTCCTCCCCCGCGTCCGAGCCCAAGGCGCTGGCAGGGGCAGGATTGGTTGCCCCTGCGTCGGCGGGGATCCAGCCGCAACACGCTGACTGAGTCGCGCCGGGCTCTGCAGCCAGCAGCTCCCGGGCTGCCCCTGGGCTACTTCCTGCCTCCCCGGGGTTTGGTAGCTGTGGCCTCCAGGCCTCTTCCGGTTCCTTGGGGTAAACCGCAGTGGCTACTCCGGGCCAGTCCTCGTCCATGGTTAGGATCAGGGTTAGGGTTAAGGTTAAGGTTAGGGGCCTCTGGAGAACAGGCCAAGTGTCCTTCTCTGTTGCAGGCTGTCCCCCAACTGTGGTGCAGGGCCGGCCTTTTATATTTCTGGCCCCATGCCCCGGTCCTTACGGCGAGGGGGGCGGGGTGATATAGGCTCCGCCCTCCAACGGGCGTGTAGGGGATCCCTCGCTCTCCTGCTCTGAGGGAGGCCACTCAGTCGCAACAGAGTCTACTAGAGGCTCCGGTGGCCAGGCAACAAACAGTCCAACAGGCGAGGGAGGTGGGGCGATATAGTCTCCGCCCTCGAAGGGGCGTGTAGAGGGGCCCTCAGTCTCCTGCTCAGAGGGAGGCCACTCAGTCTCACTACACTCCCTGTTTAGAGGGAGTGGGAGTTGCTGGTGGCCTTGGAGGCAGAACTTGGCGCAAGTGCCGGATGATGTAAAGTCGGTTCGTTATGTTGGCCATGACGTCCTCCTGCTGCAAGGGAACCAGGACCTGTCAGAGACTCAAAGGCCCCGCGGAATCAGGGGGAATTAAGGGCACCTGGGACCAGCGGCATTTCCACCCAGCACCCGCGCACCTCTGAGGGATGGAGTCCCACTCCTGACCCCCAGAATGGAGTCTTTCTAGGGACCTCCAGTGCCAACCCCCCTCCTTGTAGGGGGAGCTCCTGCCACCTCCCGCCCAGTGCCCCTGACAGCTGTTCCACCGCCAATCCACAGCTCAAGTTCTCCGACCCCTCTCCTCCACCCCCACCCAGGTTGGGCAGGGAGGGGGCTCTAGCGGGGGGTGGAGGGATTCTGGCAGCAGTGAAATGGGATTTGGGGAGCTTGAGACCTTTCCCCAAGTCATTCCAGCCACTGAGGCTGAAGCCGCAGGATGGCAGCCCTGGTGAATGGGGCAGATCAGCAGCCCCTGCTGACTGAATCCTCCTGTTCTCTCTAGAGCGAGTCCAGCCCTGCCAGCAGCAGGACGAGCTTCCCCCACCCATGTGCCTCAGAACTGCCCAGTCAGTCGCCATCACCCCTCAGTCCTTGGCCTCCCAGGCTGCCAGTGACGGGCACAACTCTGGGTGGTGGCGTGGGTGACAGGAGAGGCTCGCAGAGGGCATGTAGAGGACTATGCTGCCCTTCCCAGGAACAGAAGTCTGTGCTGAGGCAATGCTTGTCATTCAGTAGCCTTGCTAAAGAGCTGGGCTGGAACTGCTCCAGGGACAAGTTGGCTCCCTCCTGTTCATGGAGGTGAATTCATCTCCCTTCCCAGGAGCAGCTGCTCTCACTCTCATTCCCCACCACTCGCCTTGCTGCCAGGCCGGCGAATGGCCAGAGGATGGGAAAGAGGCCTGGGCCCCGCCCCAATCTCCTGAGTCTAATGCAGCTGCTCACCTTGACCCCCATCAGCTGCTGGGCTTGCCCCAGGAGGGAGTAAGTGAGGAGCAGCCCAGCCTGGCTGACACGCAGCAGGGGGTTGTGCATGGCCAGCACTGCTGTCTGCAGGAAGAATCTTCTCTGCCCCTCGGAGAAGAATTTGCCAAAGACCTGAAACCGACCAGATGTGAGGCTTCAGCAGATTGCCCAGAACCAGGCTCCAAATCCTGGCCTAGAACGGCAACTCTGTCGCGTGGCTCCAGGAGGCAGCCACCTGCCCTGCAGAGCTGTGCCATGCCCTGGCAGAGTGTCCTTACCTCCCCCACCCTGGTGGTGTTCTTGTAGCCCAGGAGCCTGCTGTCCTGGTGCCAGTCCCAGCACCAAAGGTCTTCGACCTCATGGATGTTCAGGTCTGGGAAAGAGACAGACACATACACATTGGTCATTCTGGTTGCAGGGCTTGTGTCCTTCCAATCCCATTGGTGGCTGCACAGTGGGCAGAGCCCAACAGAACTGCGGGGGTGGTGGAGAACACAGAAAGAGATAGAGAGAGACTTATCCGCCAGCCGGGGTCACTCGGAGAGAAAATGGCTGGGGTCCCAGTCTCACTCGTCTAGCCGGGTTCCTTACCCCTCTGGCGCAGCAGGAGCTGGTAGAGCCGGTAAACCCCCTCCCTGGCCTGCTGGCTGATGTCCTGGTCTGGGTCACTGATGGACAGAGCCAGCTGTGCCACGTGGTGGCCCATCCTGGGGAATTCGGCTGAGTTCTAATGGAAGGGAGAGGGAGAGGGGACTCCATCAGCATTTTCCTGTCAGCTCCCAGTCCCCGCCTGGGCCAGGACTCTCCTTCCCCTCAGCCCCTCTGCAGGAGATGCTAGAGGATAGGAGCTAGAGCTGGATCCTTAATTATCTCTGCCCGCAAGGGAGCCCGGAGAACAGGGATGCGGGAAGGGCCCTCCATGAGGATTTGCTTCCCCAGCTGCTCCAGGATGACAAGAAGGCAAGAACCTGGAGCATGCTCCCCTTACAAGGGAGAGTTGCCACTTAACCAGGACAAGAAGAATTTGACTCAAGCCAGGCTCATTCTCTGCTCTGCCTCTGCCTCCCCAAGAGGAACACTCCTAGCCCACAGCCCCTGCAGGAGCTGATCCTCCAGCCCGTTGGAGCCAGCCCCCCTACACCTGGAGTCAGGAAGCTGGGCTCAGAGGCCACTTACGTCAAAGTCAGGGAGGGTGATGACGGACTTGAGCTGCTCCTGATGGCCCTGGCTCTCTCTCGTGGCACCCTGGACACGGTCCAGTAGTTAATGTGCTGTGGGGAAAGGAGGCAGCTCAGGATTGATGGGGGAGGGGGGTGCATGTGTTGTGCTAATGGCCCCTCTCCATCCCCAGGGGGCTGAGACATTGTAGGCGGTGGGGGTGGAATATCAGATTCATTGACCGCAGAGCTTTAGAAGGGGACTCTTGCCCCCAGGATGATGCTTGTATCCTGCAGGTCACAGCTTGTCATTGTCTCTCTAGATTGGGACAATACTCGGTGTTGGGGCTGGTCCCATCCTCCCTGAACTCCTGATTCCTGAACAGCTCCCCAGGAAGGAGACAGACCCCTCCCCCCTCCCTGGTTCTCAAGTCCTTGGCTGGGTGAAGGGACTGAGTGTGAGCACAATCCCCCCAGGAATCTCGGGGCCCATCAGAGACAAGGGCTGATTCTCTGGGGCCCTCCTGTTTCTCTAGGAATGAGGCTGTGACTCTTCTCTGAGGACCATCTTCTGGATCTCCCAGGAGGGGTTCAGACTCTCACTCCCCAAGCCAGACAGCGGCCCTGTGCTTAGTGCTCGACACAACCAGGCAGAGCTCTGGGTGAAGTCCCAGCTCCTTCCTCTGTCCTTCAAGGTGGAAGGGCCTGGCCCTGCTACACTGACTGCCCTGACCAAGGACGGCCACTGGGGGCCCAGCTAGGAGGACAGACTGGAAAATGGATCTAAGAGTGAAGATCAAATTGCCCCCACCCCTCTCATCGGGCTCACCTCCAAGATGTAGTGGAGCTTGTCCGTGTCTGGGGTCTTTGCCAGCAGGTTCCCCAGCATGGCGTCCAGAAGGTGTGGTATGACCCTGTGCAGATCCTGCAAAGCAAGGGAGAGCCATGGGTCAGACTTAGGGAAACTTGGGCTACACCTGCCACAGGATGGGAAGAGGGGTCTCTGGGAAGCACTGGTGAGACCCCCAAACACATATCCTGGCCTCTCTCATTCCCATCCCACTGCAGGCAATTAGCAAGTATTCAGGCAGGAGGACAGCTGGTTCTTCAATCCATGATTTAGCTGATCTACCTGGACTTGAGTGGCGCCCTTCTCCGTGCCCAGGGTGAAGATGGTGTGCAGGGCGGCTTGGAGGAGGTGGGTCTCCAGCTCCAGCTCCAGGGCAGGTGTCATGGTGCTGGCAAGAGAGTGGAGCCAGTATTAGACTGTGCAGTGCGGGGGTGGGACTGGCACCGACACGGACGTGAAACTGCAGGGAAATAGGCAGAGGCTGGCGAGAATGGAAACTGAGGCACCGAGCCAGGGAATGATAAGGCCGAGGTTTCCCAGACAGACAGTGGCAGGGCAGGAATAGCGCCTGTTCCCTGGACCCTGCTGCCCCTCCTGTATCTGATCCTGGGAGTCAGCCTCTCCCCAAAGCCATTGCAATATACTGGAGTGCAAAGAACAGAGCAGCCAGGAGAGGGAGTGACCCTTCCCCCCACCTCTGCCAGGGGAGCCCCCGCTGGCTTGGGAGGTGACCTGGGAGTGGGAGGGGCAGTGACTCCCAGCCATGGGCCTGAGCAGCACCGGGGTTAGGGGAACCGGGCGGGAGGGTTTCTGTACCTGAGGTTGGCCACAGCAATGAGGGAGTTGGCCAGGACGGCGCTGGGTGGAGAGTCAGGAGGAAGCTCCTCAATGAGCTCCTGTGAGACGCAAAGGAGACAAAGGAGCGTGTGAGATTCGGGCCTCACTGACACTCCCCAAGGAGGAGATTACACAGCCAGCAGGATCCCCCCACCTGCCTCCCGCTCCTCCGATTCCTGCCCACTAGTTCTCCCGTCTCTTCTCCCCAATCTTCAGCCCCAGCAATCCCTGCCCTCATCTGCCCTCCAGCACCAGCCATCCCCCAACCGTCGGCCTGGGGAGACCCCTGCCCCTCCCATGTCTCTATCCACCCTCCAGCTGCCGGGCGTCGTGTCTCACTCACCACAATCCTCTCCACCACAGCTGCCTTCGAGCAGTGTGGCTCCAATGTGTCGTCCCCTCTCTGCTGGGCAGCGAGGCACGCGGTGTAGATGGCGTGCAGGCAATCGAGCTGCTGCGCCTGGTCCTGCGCCCACCAGGAGTGGGGTTAGGGGAGAGAGAGCCAGTTAGCCACGGACCTCCCTGCCCCAGCCACACCAGCTGCAGGACTTAGGCCTGAATGGGGGATAGTGGGGACCCGCCTATTGTCCAAATCACCCACGACTCCTCCACAATCAGGGTCAGAAACTGGGACAGTGCCTGTGGGGGGAGGAGACACCGGCTGGTGTGTGACAAACACCCCCATCTCGGGGGTCCCAGATCATGAATGAGAAAGGTCCCCATTAGGGCCAAGACCTTCTGCAGGGGGTCAGGATGCTGGGAAGGAGCAGGACAATCTCAGTTCCAGCACAGCTGGGGAACGTTTGTACCTTTTCTCGGCCATGGAGCTGCTCTCGGATGTTCATGAGAGCAGCCTCCTCTGTTACCAAGTCTACCCATTCTTCTTCCTCCTCCTCCTCGTCCTCGGAGTGCCTGGTGGACGCTGCACCAGGGAGAGATGGGGACAGGGTGATGGCTGCTGCCACTCGGGGGAAGAACAGGGGCATGGTGGGACAATGTGTCCCCTTCCCACCTCCGGGACATAAGGCAGATTGGGCCCCATACTCCCCCCTCTCAGTGATGCCGTCAGCCCCCAACTCCTTCAGGAGCCCATAGCAAAGAGACCCCCCCCCCCACTCTCTTGGACTCCCTTGGAGGTGCCTCCCCTCCCCAAACCCCACGCAAAATGGAGCAGCAAGGACCAAAGTGGCAGCATCTAGTGTCGGTGGGGTTCACATGGCTCAGGCCAGACACCTAGGCTGGAGACCCACCCCCATAGCACTGCTCGAGGGCCTGGGTCCAGGGTGTTCACAGCCCCCTCCTCACTCCTCCCTGAACCCAGCCTGGCTCCTCACCTTGAACGAAGCAGAAGCGTCCGTCGTCCAGGCTGCTGTCCGAGTCGCAGGCGCTGCTGCTGTCCGATGGGGAGCGGCCCGAGCTGCTGGCGCTGGCAGAGGGATCCTCCACCTCCTGCCCTGAGGAGGCTGGAAGGTCCTCACTGACCGAGCAGGGCGATGCCCCCTGTTGGAAGTTGGGGCTGGGCTCCTGGGGCCGCTGCTGCCCACACAACAACAAGCCCCAGAGCCACCCTGCCCGGTTCCGCCCCTGGGCTGGGTCCTGCCTGCCCAGCCGCAGCCTGGCCCAGCTCCATTGTGGCCTGGGAGGTGATGCTCCCACCTCGGCCCCTGCGCCGGGAGTGGGTTTCCTCCGCCAGAAGGCTGGGCACTTCCACCTCCTGGCGCGGCCGGGATCTGCTTCTCCGCCAGCGGGGACGGAGGGGCCGCTCCGCTCCTGGGGAAGATGGTGGCTGCTTCCTTCAGGCTCTGGGGCCACCTGCAGAGCCTTCTTCCTGAATATCCTCAGGAGCCTGGCCATCCTGGAACCCAGCGGGGAGCAGGCGTGAGTCTGGGGTCAAGGCAGCCGCTCACTAACCAGCCTGTTTGGTCCCTTCCCATCCCTGCCCCAGCCAGAGCAGCTCCTGCTCCCCCCACGGGGGTGCAGGGAGGGCAAGCTACACACACTGGCAGGAGTTCATTGCATGCTCTGCTCCCCCTCAACGCTCCCCCTCGTCATCCCTGGGGCTGCAAGAACCGGGGAGTCTCGTCCTTTTTGAGCACTGGGGTCAGTCACAAAGACCACTGGTCACTTTGGACAGGCAGCTCCCTCCTGCCACCCCAGACCACACTCACACGCCCCCACCCCCGGCCCAGGCTAGAGAAGGAACAGAACCCAGGCAGGGCCGGCTTTAGGCCGATTCGCCCGATTCCCCGGAATCGGGCCCCGCGCCTAAGAGGGCCCCGCGCAATCACCCCGGCGGCAGTCGTCTTCGGGGGCCCCGCTCCCCTGGCCAGAGCACCAGCTGGAGCACGGCAGCCCCGTAGCCCCGCAACCCAGGCTGGAACACGGCAGCCCTGTGACCCCGTGACCCCGACCGGAGCGCGGCAACTCCATGACCGCGGCCGGAGCACAGCAGCCCCACAGCCCCGCAACCCCGGCCGGAGCGTGGCAGCCCCGCAGCCCCACGACCCCGGCCGGACCGCGGCAGCCCCGTGATCCCAGCTGGAGCTCCGGCCGGAGCGCAGCAGCCCTGCAGCCCGACGACCCCGGCTGGACCGTGACAGCCCCGCAGCTCCGCGACCCATGCCAGACCTCCAGACGGAGCACGGCAAGCCCCGCGGGGCCCGCTCCCCCAGCCGGTAATCCGAAGTGCCTCCCCAGGAATCGTGCCCCGCACTTGCTAAAGCCAGCCCTGAACCCAGGAGTCCGGACTTCTTCTGGGAAACCATTCCCCACTTCAAAGTCCCTAGGCATAGCAAGGCCAAGGCCCCTTCAGTTCCCATTGATTTCCATGCTCAGCAGCTCACCCGGTCTGGCCCAGCTCAGAGACTCTCAGCCTGGGGAACAGTCTCCCACAAGGGAAGGGCTGGGAGCCCCATTGCTGGGACCTTGCCAAACACACTGGAGATGGCTCTGGAGAAGCCCCTCCCCGGTCTGAGTGCGAGGGGTTCCTGGGGGCTGTTTGCAAATCCAATCTCCTTTGGGAGAGATTCTCTCCCCCTCTTTCTGCCTCTCCCTGGACAGACAGGGGACGCCACCGAGGAATCCTAATGCCACTCACTTGCTCTGGTGACGGAGCGATGGATGGAGGATGTTCAGGGTCGTCCCTCGCCCTTCTCCTCACTCTCCAAGCCCAAGGCAGGCTGGAGAGGGTGGTGGTGAGCTGAGGAGTTACCCTGCCCAGCAAGCAGGCAGGGTGATGGCACGGGGCGATTGGCTGGCTGTGAAAACAAGAGTCTGTCTTATTGCCAAGGGACAGAGAAACTCGGCCAGCAGCAGTGGGCGCCGGACACCGCCCTAGTGCGGGGGTGACCGCGTCTGGGATCCCGACATCCCAGCACTTTACACACCTTCCTGGACTGTCGGGACTGCGACCCCAACCCCACTGATGAGAACCAGGCCTGTGGAGGGGAAGCTACTGGCTCAGGGTCACACCAAGTGTCAGAAGAATGGATGGGACCCAGCAGGCCTTCTTTCCAGGCCCCTTCGCTAACCACTGCTGCACACTCCCTCCCACAGCTGGCAATTACAACCAGGCCCTCACGTCCGCTCCCCCTGCTTTGAGAGGGAGTGTGCGCCGCTGGAGTGACTGGACCAGGGGATTGGGAGTCAGGACTCCTGAGTTCCATTGCTGGGTTTCCTGTTGGTTCCACTGCTGGCTGTTTTCCTTTCCCTGTGGGACTTTGAGCAAATTGCTCCCCCCTCTCTGGCTCCGTCCCCAGCAGTCAAATGGGGATTTAATACTTTCCCACTATTGGAAAGTGCTGGGAGAAGCCGCCAGCAAAAGCTGCTCTGACAGCGCTAAGCAGCATCTGCCCATTGAAGGTGGGAGCGCACTGCCCAGGAGGAGATGTGTTTGGCTCTGGGGTTTCACTTCAGCCCAGTCTAGAGAGAGGGGCCCAGCCATGGAGTCTGGCTCAAGAAGACCAAGTCTCCAATTTGTTAAGGGCGTTTTGAATTCCAATCCTGTGCTCCAAAGTGCTTGGTGTCATTTGCAAATTGTAGAAGCATGCTCTCCACTCTATTTTCCAAATCCTTAAGGAAAATATTGAATACTACCGGACCCTGGACTGATCCCTGCCGGACCCAGTAGGTACACCCTCTCCGTTGGACAGCCAGACATGGAGAAGGGCTCTTGGAGTCTGGGCTTTCAACCAGCTCTGCACTCACATTACACTGATTACATCTAGACCACATTTCCCTTGTTCGCTTGTGAGAATGTCCCATGGGACTGTGTCAAAAGCCTTAGTGACACCGAGAGAGATGACATCTACTGTTTACCCACCTCCACTAGGCCCGGAACCCTGCCAAAGAAGGAGCTAGGATTGGTTTGGAATGATTTGTTCATGACAAGTTCATGCTCACTAGTCCTAAGAACCAAATTATCCTGTAGGTGCTGACAAAGGGATTGTTTAATGATGTATTCCAGTCTCTCTCCAGCTATGGAAGTGAGGCTGGCTAGTCTGTAAGTCCCAGGGTTCTCTTTGTTCCCCTTTTACAGATAGGTCCTGTCTTGTTAATGCATGGGAAGATGTTCTTTTTCAGGGATCTCAGACGAGAACTGGGGCACAGCACCTGCTTTGTTAAGGCCACAAAAATGGAGGCAGGAACCTCTTCTCTCCTGCTGGCAAAGAACCCCAGGTACCTAAAAGACAGGGCCTCACATCCCTGAATGGGCTTTTAAAAAGACAATGCTTAAAAAATTTGGCCCCGACCATTTCTTGTTTCCGCAGACTAGATATTTTAGCAAACTTTAGAATTCCTTGGTGCTAAACACTGAGAAATTCCCCTTTCTCCTTCACGGAGGGCTTTAATGCCCCTTATCTCACTTAGGCTCAGGACCGCCCAGAGTTTGAGAATTGTCCCTGTTCGCATTGGAGAGATGGGGAGGAGCCTGAGCTACAGAGAAGGGAAGGGACCTATCCGAGGGCCTAGGCAGCAAGGCGGGGGCAGAGCCAGAAAGAGAAGCCACCAGTCCTGACTCCTGTTCTAATGGACAACAAACCCCCCAGAGGCACGGCAGAGCGGAAAGTAAGCTGGTCCGGTCTGGTACAGCGTACCGGCAAGAGCCAGTACACCGTGCCGGACTGGACCGGCTTCTGCGGCGGTGATTTAAATGGTCCAGGGCTCCAGCTGCTGCGGGGAGCCCCGGGCCCTTTAAAGTGCCGCTGGAGCTCCGGCAGCCGGGCTCGGACGGGGATTTAAAGAGCCCGGAGCTTTGGCCACTGCAGGGAGCCCCGGGCCCTTTAAAGCACTGCAGGAGCTCCGGCAGCTGTGCTCAAGCGGTGATTTAAATGGCCGGTGCTCCTCCCACTGCGGGGAACCCCGGGCCCTTTAAAAGCGCTGCTGGAGCTCAGGCAGCCAGGCTCCCGCGGTATTTAAAGGGCCCAGAGCTCTGCGGTGGCCGGAGCCCCAGGCCCTTTAATTCGCCCCTGAGCACCGGGGCTCCCAGCCGCCTCTGCAGCTGGTAGCTCCGGGGTGATTTAAAGGCCCTGGGGCTCCCAGCCACAGCTGGAGCCCCAGGGCCTTTAAATCTTGAAAGGCCCCACCTCTTCCGGTTGAGGCCACACCCCCGCACAGGACTCCGGCGTAACGGTAAATCCTTTAAGTTCCTTTCACCCCCGGGCAGGGATAGAGCCCAGGAATCCAGATGGTGGGGAAATTTCATTGAAACCGTTTCTGTCAGAAAATCCCATTCAGACTAAACCAGTTTGTTTCTTGAACTCATAACAAGTGGGATGAAAGTTCTTTGCCAAACGATTTTGTTGCAAAACAAAAGTATCTCCTGTTTGTCACAGTGTGTTAAATTGTCTCCTTGCACACCAAGAGGAGACACTTAGATCTCGACAATTAGATAAGATGCCTCAGTCTGAGCTAAGTAGTTGCCGCTCTTATCAATTTCAAAATAAAAAAATACAAATAAAATCGACTATTTCAGCTATTCTATTATGTCACAATCTGATCTGAGTAAACATGATAGGACACCTCATCTTATGCACTGTTCCTAGTGACACTCTCCAATGGATCCCCATCCTCCACCCACCGTGAGGTAGGTAGGAGCGGATCATTATTATCGCTACTTGAAAGAGGGAGAAGCTAAAGCTGAGAGAGGAGAATTGACTTGTCTTAGGTCACACAGCCAGTCAGTGGCAGAGTTGGGAGTAGGACCCAAGAGCCCTGATTTTCAAACTAACCATCGGATCTTGAATTTCATACACTGAATGACATGAATAAAGTGCTCTCAGATGAGTTCCAGACCAACAACAGTGCACAGCAATTATTCAGCAAGTATTTTAGGAGAACTGCAATGGTAGAGAGAATCATGAGCTGCTCAGAGACAATTAATGCAGAGAAGCAGCAAAATTCATCAAACCTAGAACTGCTTATGACTTATTTATTTGGTCTTCAAAGAGAACAAGGACCTGAGTCTCCTCCCTGTCAATAACCCCCTGCTCAGCCAGTCAGGGTAGAGGCTGAGGACGGGAGGCTGGGGGTTCTCACCAGAGAGCCCAAAGGATGGTCCAGGTCCCTGGTGGGGATCAGTGGCGTAGCCCCCCCATGGCTTCTCTGGCAGTGCCGTTCTGCCCCCGCGGCACCCCTCATGGCTCCTCCGGCTGTGCCATTCTGCCCCCGCGGTCCCCCCCATGGCTCCTCCGGCCGTGCCATTCTGCCCCCCCCATGGCTCCTCCGGACGTGCCGTTCTGCCCCCGCAGCCCCGCCCATGGCTCCTCCAGCCGTGCCCCCGCCCTCATGGCTCCTCCGACCATGCCGTGCCGCCCCCTCGGCCCCCCCACGGCTCCTCCGGCCGTGCCGCTGCCCCTTTGCGTGCAGGAGGTCAGTGCCGGCCGGACAGGCCAAGCTTCAGAGCGGAGCGTGGGCCCCGCCTGCTGGCGCCATGGTAACCCCTAACTAAGGCGCCGCTTTTGGAAAATGTGCTGAGGGGAAGTGGCTGCTTCCCCTGCACCCCCCCCCCCAGCTACGCTACTGGTGGGGATCACTGCCGGGGCACTATTTCAGCCCCACATTTTTGGGTGGACCTCCCACAGTGGGAGCTGCAGAGCACTCCCCCGCGACACACAAACACACACACCCTGGTGTTGGGAGGGGAACAGGGGAAAGGACAAAAGAAGCAAGAGAAGAAAAGAAAAGAGGGAGGGCTGGAGGAAAAGGTGAAACAAAAAGGACAAACCCAATGTCCCCAGTGATTCTAAGGGACAAAATCCCAGGTGCGGAATAAAATGCTGCCTCCTTAAGCTCATGTTTTCCATGCCTAGAATGGAATCATTCACCCGACGGATCAGACTGAACAGGTTTCAAACCTCGAGGAGGCTCTTACCCTCTACACAGGGACGTCTGCTTTCTAGTACAATCACGAAAAGGGAAGGAGAAAACTCGAAAGAGGTTCCTCCTGCCGCTCACGTACATGAACCCGAATATTCTCTCAGTCCTCAAAGAGAGACCTCGAGACAGAGACTTGCTGAAGCAAAGCCACAGGGGTCTCTGAGCTTTCCCGGGCCACTCGCCTCTGTCCTGCCTGGCTGATGTCAGCATCTCTCTGTGAGGTCACCACCTTTGACCAATAGTCTGAGGTCCTGCAAAAGGCCTTTGTGATGTCACTGCCACGCCCCTCCCTTGCTGTGCTAATGTCCTGCCCCTGGCCAGGCACTTGGGAGGTTTGAGCTACTCCCTGTGGATCACCCCATTCAAGGCGTGTTCATTTTAGGAAGCAAGCCGACTAGACAGTAAAACCTCAGACGCTGCTCCCAATGCTACACTCAGTTTTTCAGAAATTAGTAGACTTGATGGCCAGAAGAGACCATTAGAGCATCTAATCTGACCCCCTTGCATGTCACAGGCCTCCTGTATGACACCATAGCTACTTTGGGGACAAACACATTCCAGAAAGGCATCTAGTCTTCATTCAATGACAACAAGAGATGGAGAATCCACCACTTTCCTTGGTAGCTTGTTCCTGTGGTGAATCATTCTCGCTGTTGAATATTTGTGCTTTATTTGTAATATGAATTTGTCTCTTTTCACCTTCCAGCCACTGGGTCTTGTTCTGCCTTTCTCTGCTCGATTAAAGAGCCCTTTAATACCCAATCTTTTCTCTCCATTAAGGCACTTCAACACTTCAATGAAGTCACCTTTCAATCTTCTTTTGATAAGCTAAAGAGGTTGAGCTCTTTCAATCGCTCACTAGAAGGCATTTTCTCCAGCCCTCAGAACATTTGGTGGCTCTTTGCTGACCCAGCTCCAATTTCACAAGATCTTTTCCAAAGGAGGACACCAAAACTGGATGCAGTATTCCAATATCAGTCTCACTGATGCCGTGTCACCTCCTGTGATGCTATTGACATAATCTGTAACCGTATAGATCACCTTTGCAACCACTGTTATATATTTGCAGCCAATATTGTATAAAGGTTGTCGTGGAAGGGGTCTATGGAGAGGTTCTGATTGGCTGATTATAATTATGCTATGTGTATATGTGTAGCACTTTTGTAGTTGACGTTATGAATATTGGCTCTATACTGTCTGTATTTCAAACTTGTGCTATGCTTCCGGGGAACACCCCAGACAAGTTGGTGTTAGTTCTGCCTAGCCTGCTTGATGGCCCACTAAGGACCATGAGCTATACAATTGACCCATTGAGAGAAGGTAGATACACCTTGTGACTCAGCAAGGCATGCAGGGACCTGCCTATGGACAGAACTCTAAGGTTTTTCTATGCCACATGCTGGATAGAGTGTCCTTGGGACAAAGAAAGCAAAGACCACACCGCAAGAGACTATAAAAGGCTGATGCCTTGTCTCCATCTTGTCTTCAATCCTGCTTCATACCTCTGGAGGGACTTGGCTAAAAAAGGAAGCTCTATTCAAAGGACTGAATGACCCATCCCAGCTGTGGATGTACTCCAAAGACTTGATTTGAACCGGCAGTTTATTCTATCACTGCTACAAGCCTGAACCAAGAACTTTGCCATTACTGTATGCAGGGCTGGCTTTAGGAAGTGCGGGGTCCAATTTGAACATTTTAGGCAGGGCCCCGACAGGGATGAGTAAAAAAAAAACACGTAAAAAACCTCTTTTCATTTCTTCCATGTATTATTTACTTTCCATAACTATATAAATAAAATTGTTGCCGGCACAGAGTGCCCAAGGACAGCAACAGCGGGGTTCGTTGCCCGGTGTGCTTCGCGCCAATAAACACACCAGGGTGGAGAAGCAATCAAAATTTATTTGGGATCCCAAAGTGGTGCAAGGAGACTGGCAAGTCTCAAATCAAGCACACTATCATAAGCAGTTTCTTTCTTCTTATATATTTTTGCAGCTAAGCCTCACCCCCCCTTCCCCTCTCTTCCTGGTAACAGTTACTAAGCAAATAGCAATTACATTTCAGCAGTTAAGTCATTCTTGGCAGCTATAAGCCTAGCTTGTTAGTAACTTCTTTAAACCGTTATCTTGTCCTTTTTCCCTTTGAACCGTTATTTCCCCTTCAGCCATGCAGGCTTCATTATTACCCGCTTGATACCAGTGTGAGCAGGGGGTTGCACACAAATAGCTGGTGGCTTACATATTCCAATTGCACCTGGCTTGTGAGGTCGATTAGAGTTTAAACATGGGAGAAGTTTGGTTCTTTTGGGCCTAGTGCAGGAAGGCTTCATTGACACTAGTGGCCTTCCACCCTCCCGAGTTACCTAGGGTTATGCCTCGTGACACCAACACCAACAAAATCAAAATTATATATTACATATATTGCTTGCTGGAGGCAGGGCAGGGGCAGGGTAAGGGCTGACTGGAGGTAGGGTCTGCCTGGAGGCAGGGCAAGAGGTGTGGGGCTGGCTGCGGGCAGGACAGGGGGTGCGGGGCTGGCTGGAGACAGGGGCTGGCTGCAGGCAGGAGAGGGGGGTGCGGGACTGGAGGCAGGGGCAGGGGGTGCAGTAGGGGGCTGGGGGGTTGAATGGGTTGGGAGTTCGGGGAGGCTGTCAGGGGGCGGGGGTGTGGAGAGGGGCTGGGACAGTCAGGGACAGGGAGCGGGGGGGGGGGTTAGATGGGTCGGGGATTCTGGGGGAGTTGGCAGGGGGGCAGGGGTGTGGAGAGGGGTCGAGGCAGGCAGGGAGCAGAGGGGGTGGGATAGGTCAGGAGTTCTGGGGGTCCTGTCAGTGGGCAGGAAGCAGTTGGATAGGGCATGGGAGTCCCCGGGGTCTGTCTGGGGGTGGGGGTGTGAATATGAGGTGGGGGTGTGGATAAGGGTCGGGGCAATCAGGGGACAGGTAAGGTCCTAGGGGGGCAGTTAGTGGCAGGGGTCCCAGGAGGGGGCAGTCAGGGGACAAGGAGCAGGGGGGAGTTGGGGGTTCTGAGGGGGGCAGTCAGGGGGTTGGAGGGAGTGATTGGGGGTGGGGCAGGGCAGGGGCGGGGCTAGAGCGGGGCTCCTCCCCCCCCGTTTCCTCTTTTTTGACTGTGCAAATATGGTAACCCTAAGCAGGGGCTAGAGGCAGGGCAGGGCTGTGGGGCTGGCTGCAGGCAGGGGCTGGCTGGAGACAGGGTCTAGTGCGGGCAGGAGAAGGGGTACGGGGCTGGAGGCAGGGCAGGGGGTGCAGCAGGGGCTGGCTGCAGGCAGGAGGTGCGGGGCTGGCTGCAGGCAGGAGGTGCGGGGCTGGCTGCAGGCAGGGGCTGGTACGGGCAGGGCAGGGGGTGCAGCAGGGGCTGGCTGCAGAGAGGGGGTGCGGGGCTGGCTGCAGACAGGAGCCGGCTGGAGACAGGGGCTGTTCGCAGCAGGGGGTGCGGGGCTGGCTGTAGGAAGGGGCTGGTGCGGGCAGGGCAGGGGGTGCGGGGCTGGCTGGAGACGGGGGCTGGCTGCGGGCAGGAGAGGGGGTGCGGGGCTGGAGGCAGGGCAGGGGGTGCAGCAGGGGCTGGCTGCAGGCAGGGGCTGGCTGGGAACAGGGGCTGGTGGGGGCAGGGGGTGCGGGGCTGGCTGCAGGCAGGGCGTGTGGGGCTGGCTGGAGACAGGGGTTGGTGGGTGCAGGGGGTGCGGGGCTGGCAGTAGGCAGGGGCTGGTGCGGGCAGGGCAGGGGGTGCGGGGCTGGCTGGAGACAGGGGCTGGCTGAGGGCAGGAGAGGGGGTGCGGGGCTGGAGGCAGGGCAGGGGGTGCAGCAGGGGCTGGCTGCAGGTAGGGCAGGGGCCCCCCTGCTTCTACCACCCTGGCCCTTTAAATAGCTGCCGAAGCCCTGGGGAAGCTGCGGGGCTCTCGCGGCTATTTAGAGGACTGAGGCAGCAGAGGTAGCTGGAGCCCCGGCACTTTAAATAGCCCCCAGAGCCCACTGTTACCCCAGGGCTCTGGTCCAACCACTAGACCACCCCCCCCAAGCGCCATAGCTCCCCCTTCTCCTCCGCTGGGTACATAAAACTACAGGTCCCAGAATCGCTTGCTTCCCCGTCCCACCTCCTGAAGAGGCAGCCAATGGGCTGGAGCCGTTTGCTGATTGGCAGGTGCCCGCGCCAGTGGGGGCGAGCCCGGTCCCGGCGCGCGGTGGCAGCAGGCGATGGCGGCGCCGGGCTGGGAGCGGGCATTGCGGCTCGTGCTGTGCGCGTTGGGGCTGGCGCTCTCCGTGTACGCGCTGCACGTGGAGAGCTCGCGGGAGCAGGACCCCGGGTACCGGCCCATGTGCGACCTGAGCCCCTCCGTCGGCTGGGGACCGGCCCCATTGCAACCCCCCCATCCCAAGGCATGACTCCCTCTCCCCCCATTGCAACCCCCCGCCCCATGGCATGACTCCACCTCCCCCCATTGCAACCCCCCGCCCCATGGCATGACTCCCCCTGCCACCATTGCAACTCCCCTTCACTCTATTGCAATCCCCTGCCCCATGGCATGACTCCCCCTTCCCCACCACTGGCCCCATGGCATGACTCCCCCTCGCTCCTCTGCAACCCCCTCTGCTTTCCACTGCATGAATCCCCCTCCCCCCACTGTAACCCCTGGTCACCACTGCAACCCCCCGCCCCATGGCATGACTCCCCTTCGCCCTATTGCAACCCCCTGCCCCATGGCATGACTCCCCCTTCCCCACCACCTGCCCCATGGCATGACTCCCCCTGCCCCCATGGCAACCCCCCGCCCCATTGCATGACTGCCCTTCACCCTATTGCAACCTCCCGCCACATGGCATTATTCCCTCTTTCCCCATTGCAACCACCGGCCCCATGGCATGACTCCCCCTTCCCCACCACCGGCCCCATGGCATGACTCCCCCTCGCTCCTTTGCAACCCCCCCTGCTTCCCACTGCATGACTCCCCCTCCCCCCACTGCAACCCCTGGTCCCCACTGCAACCCCCGGCCCCATGGCATGACTCCCCTCCCCGCACTGCAACCCCCGGCCCCATGGCATGACTCCCCTCCCCGCACTGCAACCCCCGGCCCCATGGCATGACTTCGCCTCTTGCTCCACTGCAAGCCCAGCTCCTTCTGCAACACCCTGGCTCCATTGCATGACTCCCCTCCCTCCACTGCAATCCCCGGCCCCATTGCATGACTTCCCTCCCTCCACTGCAACACCGGCCCCATTGCATGACTCCCCCTCGCCCCACTGCAACCACAGCTCCCTCTGCAACACCCCGGCCCCATTGCATGACTCCCCTCCCCCCACTGCAGCCCCCGGCCCCATTGCATGACTTCCCCTCTTGCCCCACTGCAAGCCCAGCTCCTTTTGCAACACCCTGGCCCCATTGCATGACTCCCCTCCCCCCACTACAACCGCAGCACCCTCTGCAACACACCGGCCCCATTGCATGACTCCCCCTCGCCCCACTGCAACCGCAGCTCCCTCTACAACACACCGGCCCCATTGCATGACTCCCCTCCCTCCATTGCAACACCTGGCCCCAGTGCATGACTCCCCTTTGCCCCACGGGAACCCCTGCTCCCCACTGCAACAGCCCAGCCCCATTGCATGACCCGTGCTTCCTATTGCAGCCCCAGCCCCATTGCATGAACCTCCCCTGCTCCCTACTGCAACACCCCTGTGCTATAGCCCCCTTTCCTCAGCCTCCCTGTGCAGTGACATCCGTGCTCCTGCCCTCCCTGTGCACTAGTCCCCCAACTGCCCCAGTCCCCCGTGCAATAGCTCTGCTGCCCCAATCCCATGCGCTGTGTTCCACCCTGCTGCCCCCTGTGCTGTGCCCACACCACTATGCCATGCTGCAGCCCTGTGTGCCTATCCCATCCGGCACACCCCAGCCTCCAAGGCCCTATGTGCTTTCCCACTCCATGGGAGAGCCCTGTGGTTGTGCACTCTCTGCTTAGTCTTTTCCTGCTGCCTCAGCCCTGCTGATGACCTGGCATCTCTGTTTCCAGCTTGTCCCCTTTGTGCTCTGTGTTGCCAGCTCCCCCAGTTTGTTTGGTAGATCCAGAGAGACCCTGAGATCATCTGGTCTGACCTGGAGAGCGCAGGCCGGTCAGTTTCACCCAGTTACCTCTGCGTTGAGCGGGATCAGGCAGAGAACAGGCAAAACTGAGGGGGCCCCAATGCCTGAGGCCCTCGCGGTGCAAGGGAACGGATTAGCTGAGATGTGCCCAGGTGATCCACGCTGCAGAGGGAGGTGAAGTCTGCCCCAGGGTCCCTGCCAGTCTGAGCTGGGGGAATTCCTCTTCCCAAATCTGGCAACTCTCAGTGAGCCGGACCCACCAGCCAAGTGGCTACAACATGGTTTCGCAGGAGCTCAGAGCTCTTGCTCAGCTCTCAGAGACAAGGTTTGTCATCTTGGCCCTGGTTTGTACAGCGCCTGGCGCTGTGGGCTGTTGATCCTTCTTTAGTGCTTTTAGGAGCAACTGTAAAGATACCGAGACTGGGGAGTTATTAAAAAATATAGAGAAATGTGGTTATAAAATGGCAAACATTTGCAAAGGAATTGGGCGGGGGGCACTTACAACTACTTTTCTGTTGGAGGACAACTGAGCACTTGAAACTACTTTTCATTTCATTTGGAGGCCCTTGAAACTTCTTTTTAAAATGTTTTTGAAGGGTCTGGAGTGAATTGCTGTCCTTTTTAGTAGAGGGGGAAAATGTTCCGAGGGGCGGAGGGAAAGAACCATAGTTAAGTTTACTCCGTCTTCTGCAAACAGCCAGATCGAACGCAGGGATGGGGCAGAGGTGACGGACGCTTTATCACTGGCAGAGAAAGGTGGAAGGGGAATGACCCTGGCTTGTCAACAGAACCAGTGGGGACTGGGCCATGTAGTGAGGCACTGGATTGGGACCCAGGAGATCTTGGTTTTGTTCCCAGCTCCGCCTCAGATGCTGCATCTGGGCCTCAGTTTCCCCATCTATAAAATGGGGAGAACTATCCTTTGTCTGTTTAGACTGTCAGCTCTGCAGGACAGGGACTGTCTCTCACTGTTTGTCTGCCCAGCATCTGGAACAATGGTAGGCCCTAATCTTGGTCGTGGAGCTGGGGTCTGTGCAGCACCTGGAGCAGTAGGGGATCTGGTTTTGGCTGGGGGGGTCCATGCAGTGTCTGGCATGACGGGAGTCCCAGTCTCAGTCAGGGAAGGGCAAGTCGGGTCCATGCAGTACCGGGCACGCAGGGGGCACTGATTTCACTTGAGGAGGGCGGGGGAGGTTTGCCCAGCATGATGGGGGCCCTGATCTCGGTGAAAAACACACACGCGGGAATCTGGGGCGCCGGTGAAACACCAGTTCTGTTACCGTCAGGACTCGTGTTTGGCTGTGTACGGACCCGATTGTGTGCACCTCAGACGCACACACGTTCCTTCTGCCTGTGCTCCCCCCTCCCCTCGCAGTGGAAAACACCCTGAAACATCTAGCAGCAGGATAAACAGCTGGCTTCCCTCCTGTGAGGCGGGGTGGGGAAGAGGGGAGTTTTTATCAATCAAAGTGTTTCCTAGGCTACCAGTCCCGCCTGCCGCGCTGTGATGGGCAGGGGCCGTTGTCAGTCATTGCCAGGGTGTTCTATTTCTGCAACCTTTGTAGGGGCTCCGTAGCGGCTGGCTCACGAGAGCTGCAATGTAACCCGGTTCTGGTCCCTATTAGGGCCCCAGGGGCTGTTCCACTCAGCTGAGCCAGCCCACCCCTGCGGCCCCCCCAGCCTCAGCTCAGTGGGGTCCTTCAGTGCCAGGGGGTGTGAATTGAGCTATCAGAATTTGTAGCCCCCCCTCCCTCCCCAGCTGGAGCAGGAGTTAGGGGCTTAGGAGTCAGGACTCCTGGGTTCTATCCCCAGCCTTGGGAGTGGAGTGGGGTCTAGTGGTTAGAGCAGAGTCCACATTGTGGAAGACAAGAGCCGCTGTCTGTACGCAGAAGCTAATTCTAGTTCTCATCTATATCTTTTTCTCTTTATGAATAAACCTTTAGATTTTAGCGTGGGGCAGGAGCGGTGACTGCGGGCGGGGGGGAGGTGGGAAGGGCTGTGCTGGTGGAGGGTCCCGCCGAAAAAGGGAAGGGACTGAGGGGGAAGGGGAGGCTCAGGCTCAAGGAGAAAGGGGGCACTAGGACCCTGAGGCGGCAGTTGATCCAGGTAGGCAGCATGGAGCTGCACAGGAGAAGCAGGGACGCTCTGCTTCACGGCCCCCAGGAGGTGCATGGGGGCAGCAAGGGGAAGGCGCGTGGGGCGCAAGGTGAGGCTGGGGGCGAAGACCCAGCCCAAATATTGGTGGGGCCGGGCCCCTGGGCTCCACCAGGGAATATAACTCGCCGTCCCGCTCTCCTCATCAGTTGTTACCACTCGGCAGTATTTTGTCACCCGCCAATCTTAGCAGCAGTGATTATACGTTATCTCCCAATTCACTGATCAAAAATATGTTTAAAAATGAGTCCTTGAGAGCGTCTTCAGACGCTTAGTCCCCAGGACCTGCTCCCCACAGCACAGGGAGAAAAGGCCGTCCAGCCCTGCTGGGACCCGGGAGAGAAGCACTGAAGGAAGCAGGATCTCTCCCTCAGCAACTGCCTGAAGGTCCCTCGCCCCCCCCCCCCCCCCCCCCGAGGGAAGGGAGGACCTGCTCCTGTTGCACCAGGGTGTGGTGTTCTGTCCCAGCTAGTGGCGCTGAGACCACTTAGAGAGAGAATTAAAGGAGTCAGCTCCATAGCCTTAGCTAATAGCCCGTTGGCTTTTAGCTCCTGCTGGAGAGGCTCATGCACTAAGCCCCCAGGTTCGATCCTGCCCGCTGACGACCGGGGTCTCTCGGTGTTCTAAGTGGGGGGTTGTGACATGAACTGTGACCGTATGGATCCTTGCTGCAACCAAGGTCCGAGAGTTGCACCAAATCTTGTACGCAGGAGGTCATGTGAGGTGTCTATGGAAAGGTTGTAATTTGCTGGGTATGATGATGCTGTCTGTACGTATGTATCACTTTTGTATTTAAAGTTATGAGTATTGGCTATGCACTTGTATCGCAATGTGTTTGGTTCTAAGTAGCATTCGTGAAGCATTTGGTCAGTTTCTTGAGAAAGGAATTTTCTGATTAAGTGCCCAATCAAGAATCACTTAACTCACAATGGAGCTTGGGAGACTCCAATCCACGTATGAGACGCCTTCCTGGGAACGTTCAAGGTAGCAAGTGAGCAATGGCTGCTCTACCTGTAAAGAACGGACTCACGCATGGACATGTGACTTGCCCATGTGACTCCAAACCCCACTTTGCTGCTGTGCTTTTCCACAGTAAGAACAAAGGGGTCCTTCCACACGGCAGAGGATAGAAAAGGCCCTGGAAACCCCTCCATTCGGGAGGAACTTTGCTACAAACTGAACTCTGACAATGGACTGAATGACCCATCCAAATCTCTAGATGTACTCCAGAGACTTGATTTGTGCCTGCAGTTTATTCCATCACTGCTACAAGCCTGAAGCAAGAACTTTGCCATTTCTGTATGTAATTGATTCCTTTAACAATTTTAACTCTCCTCTATATTTCTTTCTTTTTATGAATAAACCTTTAGATTTTAGAGGCTAAAGGATTGGCAACAGTGTGATTTGTGGGTAAGATCTGACTTGTCTATTGACCTGGATGTGGGGCTTGGTCCTTTGAGAGAACCTTTTTTCTTTTACTGGGGTATTGGTTTTCATAATCGTTCATCCCCATAAGGAGTGGTGCTGGTGGTGATACAAGGGAACTGGAATCTCTGAAGGAATTGCTTGTATGACGTCCGATTAGCCAGTGAGGTAAAACCAAAGTCCTCTCTGCATGGCTGGTGTGGCGTGCTTTAATAATAAAGGACACCCAGCCTTGGGCTGTGACTGCCCTGCTCCAAGCAATTTGTCCGGAATTGATACTCTCGGTAGGGTCCCGCCAGAGGCTGCATCATTACAGGGGTCGTCCAGGATTACAACTGGGAACTCAGGACGCGCTTCCTCAGCTAAGGGAAGTATGTAACCACACACCTTCTGGGTGTGGTGGTGTGTCCCAGGTAGTGGCACCAAGACCACTTAGAGGGAGAGATAAAACGAGTCTTCCCTACAGCCATAGCTAACAGCCAGGTGGCTTTTAGCTCATGCTGTAGAGGCCCATGCACTAATCTCCAGAGGTCTCCGGTTCGATCCCGACAGAGGCAGCTGCCACCCCAAGAAGGAGAGAGCTGCCATGCCACTCCTGGCCGCGAAGAGGTGCCAAGCACCCTTCAGAGCTTCCTGTGATAAACTGCGAACTTTGGACAATAGCCTTGGGCTCCCCCACCATCTGCCACGCCCTTCCCCCCGAAAGGGCCGAAACCCTGACCACTAGGCAACATCCCCATGAGCGAAGGCCATCACGCGGTATCCGTCTTCGAAAGTTTGCAGAGGATGCAGGAGCAGAAAGGGGAGAAAGGATGAGGGTGGCTCTTGGGAAGAGGGAGGGAGGGAGCCTTCTGGGAATCTGTTTACCGCCATCAACCCAATGATCAGATCATTGATGCCTAGAATCTTCCCGGACGTGTTGTAATTGATTGGATCTCGATTTTAAAACGGTTCCCACATTTGCAGACAGAGAAATGTCAGCGAGTTGAGTGGAAGGCCATTGCAAGCTCAGCTAATTATGCAATGTGGCTTATGCCCCATCTAACAAGTTCCTTAAACAATAGCTCTCAATTTTCATTCACATTGTTCTGTTTAGTGTTTTTCTCCAAAATACTTTCACTAATCATTTTGGGCAGCTTTGGAAAGTTAGCCCTTTCAGTGCACCAAATATAAATATTGCTGGTGGGGACTGCCCTCTATTGGTCATAAGAACAGCCATACTGGATCAGACCAATGGTCCAGCCAGCCCAGAATCCTATCCTCCCACAGTGGCCAATGCCAGGTGCCCCAGAGGGAATCGACAGAACAGGTAATCATCAAGCGATCCATCCCCTGTCGCCAATTCCCAGCTTCCGGCAAACAGAGGCTAGGGACACTTCAAGAGCATGGTTTTGTATCCCTGCCCATCCTGGCTAACAGCCAATGATGGACCTGTCCTTCATGAACTTTAGTTCTTTGTTGGACCCTGTTATAGCCTTGGCCCTCACAACATCCTCTGGCAAAGAGTTTCCCCAGGTTGACTGTGTGTTGTGTGAAGAAATACTTCCTTTTGTTTGTTTTAAAACTGCTGCCTATTCATTTCATTTGGTGACCCCTAGTTCTTGTGTTATGAGAAGTAAATAACAACACTTCCTTATTTACTTTCTCCATACCCGCCGTCATTTTATAGACCTCTATCCTACCCCCCCTTAGTCATCTCTTTTCCAAGCGAAAACTCCCCTCAGTCTTATTAATCTCACCTCATAGGGAAGCTGTTCCATACCCCTAATCATTTTGGTTGCCCTTTTCTGTACCTTTTCCAATTCCAATATATCTTTTTGAGATGGGGGTACCAGCTCCAGTATTCAAGCTGTGGGCATACCATGGATTTATAGAGAGGCAATATTACATTTCTGTCCTGCTATCTATCCCTTTCCTAATGACTTCCCAACATTTTGTTTGCTTTTTTGACTGCCGATGCACCTTGAGTGGATGTTTTCAGAGAACTATCCACAATGACTCCAAGATCTTTCTTAGGTTGTAAGAGCTAATTTAGACCCCATCATTTTAGATGTAGAGTTGGGATCATGTTTTTCAATGTGCATTACGTTGCATTTATCAACGTTAAATTTCATCTGCCTTTTTGTTGCCCAGTCACTCAGTTTGGTGAGATCCCTTTGTCACACTTTGCACTCTCTTTTGGACTTAACTAACTTGAGTTGGTTTGTATCAGCTGCAAATGTTGCCACCTCACTGTTTACCCCTTTTTCCAGATCACTTAGGAGTATGTTGAACAGAACTGGTCCCAGTAGAGACCCCAGGGGGACACCACTATTTACCTCTCTCCATTCTGAAAACTGACCACTTAGACCCTTTCTTTCTTGCCTTTGAACCAGTTACCTATCCCAGAGAGGACCTTCCATCTTATCCCAGTTGGCTTCAGAGCCTTTGGGGTGGGACCTTGTGAAAGGTTTTCTGAAAATCTAAGTACACTATATCCACGGGATCACCTTTATCCACATGCTTGTAGACTCCCTCAAAGAATTCTAGTAGATTTGTGAGGCATGATTTCCCTTTACTGAAACCATGTTCTCTCTTCCCCAACAGATTGTGTTTATCTCTGTGTCTAATAATTGTACTCTTTATTATAATTTCAGCCAATTTGCCTGGTACTGAAATTAGCATGAGTGGCCTGTAATTGCGGGGAGCGTCTCTGGAGCGTTTTTTATGCATTGGTGTCATATTAGCTCTCCTCCAGGCATCTGGTACGGAAGCTGATTTAAAGGACAGGTTACATACCACAGTTAGTTAGTACGGCAATTTCACATTTGAGTTTCTTCAAAACTCTTGGGTGAATACTATCTAGTTCCGGTGACTTAGTGCTGTTTAATTTATCAATTTGTTCCAAAACCTCCTTATAGAATAGTCAAGTCATGATCACTGGCCCCAGAGCAACCACGGCCATCCAGTCCAGTGATCAGTTCATCGTTATCCACCACAAGGAGGCCCACAATAGAGTCACCCCTAGTTAGGTACAAAACTATGTATTAGAAAAGTATCTATAATTTTTCAAAATCTCCAAGGACGATTTACTCCTGGCTACGTGAGACCTTCCCCGTCTGTCTCCCAATAGGAAGTCCCCCGGGCTAACCTAATTTCTTCCCACAAGTCACAGACAGGTGCAAAAGGAGAAACATTTCCTGCTCTCTGGTTTGGATTCAGTGAACTGTGCCAGCCCCCCACCGGTTCATCTGCTGGGCTGTGTTAGTTAGCAGATTGATCCCTGTCCATTCGAGGTCCTGGGGTTCTCAATAACGTAAACCAGGTAATGATGTGTCTAATGCAGGGGTTCTCCAACTTCACTGCACTCCGACCCCCTTCTGACAACAAAAATTACTACACGACCCCAGGAGGGGGGACCGAAGCCTGAGCTCTCTCGAACCCCAGGTGCCAAAGCCAAAGCCCGAGTCCCCCCACCCTGCGTGGGGAGGCCAAAATCGAAGCCCAAGGGCTTCAGCCCCAGACAAGGGGCTTGCAACCTGAGCTTGACTGCCTAGGGCTGAGGCCCTCAGGCTTTGGCTTCGGCCTCAGTCAGTGGGGCTCGGGCTTTAACTTTGGCCCCAGGCCCCAGCAAGTTTAAGCCAGCCCCGGTGACTCCATTAAAATGGGGTTGCAACTCACTTTGGGGTCCTGACCCACAGCTTGAGAACCACCTCCCTACCCACCACTTTTTGTACCCTCTCTCCCCTACCTCAGTGGGCTGTAACCAGCGACAGGAACATTCCAGTGATACCCATCGTCCCCCCCCGGTTTCCCCATTTCCCCTCCCCATGGAGAATTTCCACCTCCTCTTCCTTATTGCCCAGATTCCGCTGCCAAGAGCGATGTTGCTTCCCTTCACGAGTGATATCCTGCAGGGCACATACACCACAGCACAGCATTCCCCTGCGTCCACACTGGTGTTCCTGGCTTACAGATAACCCATCCTGCAGTGAGAGACTCCATCTCCCGTGTCCCTTTCTTCCCTCCACTGCAAGGTGCTGGGGGAGAAAGAGAACATGTCCCGAGGGCTGAGGCCCCATGGGATTGCTGGCGTTGCAGCATGCTCTCCAGGAACCCTCAAGCCTCTGCAGCATCAGAACAGCAGAGCCTGGATTGGAGCAAGGGAAAGGCCTGTTTTCCACAGAATCCTGCCCTCAGGCCTGGAGCATTTAGAGCAGAAATCCCTGTGGGAGTTAATGTTGCTCTAAAAAGAGCTGCCAAGGGGGGTGCAGCTTCTTGACACCACCACACAAAGGGATCTCTTTGCTGAGCAGCATAAAGCCCTGCACTGATTCTCGGAGAGAATTCCCCCGAGCAGTTGGGGGAGGCAGGACCTTATTCCTTACCTCCCGTGACAGGGCCGTGTGAGAGCTTGTAGGAAGCCAGAGGCAGCTTTCTAGAGGGTTAATTCAGAAATTCCCTGTGGAACATAGGGGCTGCAGCCTATGGCAGGAAGGAGCCAGGTGGTGTTTGGAGAGACTCTAGGAGGAATGCTATGGGATGGCGCTCTGATCTCCTCTTCACTCTGCTTCTTCCCACCCCCACCTTTGGGGTAAGTGCATCACCTTCTCCTTACTGCCTGTGGGCTGGAAAGCAGAGATGGCAGGAGAGAGGTTGCCCATTCAGCCCACGTACAGGGGGATCCATTGCAGCTCACGTCCTCCTGCTTGTCCCAGCCCAGAGCAATGCCTGCCACCGAGCCTGGACTCTGTAACTGCAGTAGTCGCCAAGAGGGGAGTGTGGTAGGAGAGGACACAACATGTCTACACAGAACTTTTTCTGGACTGCTGCGGTGGGGGGAGAGAGGCCAGATTCCATCTGGCTCTTTAGGACTCTGAGGAAGCTCTGGGATCTGGAGAGAGGTCTCTGGAGCCTCGGAATGTGCAGGTTTGGAGACATGTGGCTCCTACCTAGTCCAGCGTAACCTGCCGTATTCCCCCGCAAGAGCCATATGAACAGGCAACACTGCCCCCATTTCCTTGGCCACATGTACTGTGTGCTTTTTCTGGTGGCTCGTCCAGAAAAGGAGGACAAGAGCTCACTACTGCTACCATCTGAGGGAGTTGCTGGGTTGAGATCAGCTGGTAGGAGGCAATAGCCCGAGAATCTGAGACTTCAAGCCCCTAGAGTGACCTCTTACCTTTATCGACCACACCCTCCCCCCACATCATACAGAGCTATTTTAAAGTTTAGCGTGATAGTAAAGAGACCCCTTTTCAACCCTTCACCACACAAGAGAAAGCCTACAGGATTTGTCATTAACTATTTATTTCTCCTCTCCTGGCTCCCAAACTGCTTCTCCTCCCTACTGCCGCCAGCCACCTTCAAGTTCTCCCTCTTCTCTCCCCAGCTCTGCTCACTTGATTACAGCAGCTCAGGGGATGGTCCAGCTTTACTCTTTCGCTTCCATTCTTCCTCACTTCTTTGGGTGGCTGCATTTGATTGAGCAGGCTGATGGAAATACCTGAGTGCTCTGTCTAGGCCAGGGGTCTCAAACACACGGCCTGCGGGGCTATTTCTCTAGGTAAGCGGCTCCAGGCCAGAGCTCAATGCCGTCCTGCACCCTAACCCCCTGCCATGAGCCCCCTGCCTGCACCTCAACCCTCTGCCACACCTCACACTCCCTTCTGCACCCCAACGTCCTGCCCTGAGCCTCTTGCCTGCACCTCAACCCCAGGCTGCACCCCAACTCCCTATCCTGAGCCCCCTGCTGCATCCCACATCCTTCCTGCACCCCAACTCCCTATCCTGAGGGCCCTTCTGCACCCCAACCTCCTGCCCTGCCTGCACTCCCACCTGCACCCCAAACCCCAACCCCCTGCCCTGAGCCTCAACCCCCTGCTGCACCCCAACGTCCTATCCTGAGCCCCCTTCTGCATCCCCCACCCCTTCTGCACCCCAACCTCCTGCCCTGAGCCTCCTGCCTGCACCTCAACCCTGGGCTGCACCCCAACTCCCTATCCTGAGCCCCCTGCTGCATCCCACATCCTTCCTGCACCCCAACTCCCTATCCTGAGCCCCCTGCCTGCACTCCCACCTGCAACCCAAACCCCAACCCCTTGCCCTGAGCCTCCTGCCTGCACTCCCGCCTGCACTCCACACCCCAACCCCCTGCCCTGAGCCTCCTGCCTGTATCTCAACCCCCTGCTGCACCCCAACTTCCTGCCTTCAGCCCCCTGCTGCATCCCACATCCTTCCTGCACCCCAACTTCCTATCCTGAGCCCCCTTCTCCATCCCCCAGCCCTTCTGCACCCCAACCTCCTGCCCTGAGCCCTGTCTGAACCCCAACCCTCTGTCGCACCTCGCACTCCCTTCTGCACCCCACACCCCAATGCCCTGCCCTGAGCCTCAACCCCCTGCTGCACCCCAACCTCCAGCCCAGAGCCTCCTGTCCGCACCCCAACTCCCTGCTCTCAGCCCCCTCCTGCATTCCACATCCTTCCTGCACCCCAACTCCCTATCCTGAGCCCCCTTCTCCATCCCCCACCCCTTCTGCACCCCAACCTCCTGCCCTGAGCCCCGTCTGAACCCCAACCCTCTGTCGCACCTCGCACTCCCTCCTGCACCCCACACCCCAACCTCCTGCCCAGAGCCCCCTACTGCACCCTGCATCCCGACCCCCTGCCTCACCCCTCCAACTCCCTGCCCTGAGCCCCCTGCACTTCAACTCCTGCCCTGAGACCCCACCACACCCATCCTGCCCCCTCTGGGGCAGGGCTGGGGACAGCGAGTGGGGGTGTCAGCGGTGCGCCCCTAGGGCCGATGAACTAGTCCTCAGGCGGCCGTCATGGTCATTTGAGTTTGAGACCCCTGGTCTAGGCTCACAGGCCCAGCAGCTAAAACCAAGCCCCACTGAGAGCAGGGGGAGATTAGCCTGTAGTGTCAGGAGTGGAGGCTTGGCCCATGGGGACCCAGGCACTGCCGCTGCTGCCACCTTCATGGTGAATCCTCCAACGCCTCACCAAAGGGCTCTTCCACATTCTGCAAACTGGCCTCACGGGCTGACTGTCTAGGAGAACAGAAACCCTTTGTTAGAGCCGGAGAGGCTCTTGCCACGGATCCCTGAGGGTCACAGTCAAACACCTGCGAGTCTCTAGGAGGCTCTCAAGGAGTTCCCTGACCAGGCACTTGGCACCCACTAGCAATGGTCTCTGACAGCGGCATTGCCAAGGGGAGCTCAGCAGATGGTCCCTTCTATGGCTTCCTGAGTGGGAGGGAGGTTGGTCTTGTCATTTAAGGCCTAGTGTCAGAGTCAGGGCTCCTGGGTTCTCTGACTTTGGAAGTGGCTGGAGACTAGTGGTTGGAGCTGGACTGGTATCAGTCCCACGCTTCCTTCCTGCCTCTGTCAGGGACGTCGTGTGTGACCTTGCAGCCAGTTGCTTTCTATCCCTATGCCCCAGCGAACAGGGATAATACTGACCCCCCTCATAGGGGCAAGGTGGGGCTCCAAGTGGCCCTCCCTGAATGTTTCAATCACTTGATGGTGGCAGCGCTACTAAGGCAAAGAAGGAATTTGAGCCTTGGGGAAGTTTTTAACCTAAGTGGTAGAAATAAGCTTAGGGGGTCTTTCATGCAGGTCCCCACATCTGTACCCTAAAATTCAGAGTGGGGAGAGAACCCTGACATGCGCTGACCTTAGAACCTAACCCCCACGTAAGATGTGACTCCACTGTATTCATTTTGGATAGTTTAGAGACGCTCCAGGGGGAGGGGAGGTGGGAGGAACTGGCCTCTCCTTTTGCCTCTCAGTTAGGGCAAAGTCTATAATCAGCTTGGCTAGGCCCCAGGCTGTGCAGCCCAGGGGAAAGCACCCTGTTACAGGCCTGCTCTGCCCACTCCGACTGTTCGTGGCCTGGGGTCCTTCCTCCCCATTTCAGACCTGGTTTCCAGAGGGACTGAGGACACACAGGCCCCACTGCCTGGAACTGGGGTTTGCTCGTTCTGGTGATTCTGACATTCAGAGGCTGACAGGTGTGGTGAGGGGGCTGGAGAAACCCCACCGCTGCTGGAAGTGGAGCTGGAGACCGGAGATGCCAGGTGATCAAGACTACCCGATGCTCTCTTCATGCCCCAGGGGCTGGAGTCTCCTGACAGAAATGCTCTCAGGAGTCCAGGTTCGAGGACATCTCTGGAGAACCCCTTCCTAGGAAGGAAACCAGGGTGGTAGGATGATGGAGAAGTCTCTGTCCCAGAACTGGGAGCCAGGGACAGGGGAAGCTCCCAGACAGGCTATGCATCGGGGATGCCATTTCTCCCCCAAGAGACCCACACGCCCCAAGGAGTAAATGGCTCTTACCTCCATGAGGGACTGGGGTCTTCCATTTAAGCCTCTTTGAGAGCCAGCATTGCTTGCTTGGATGGGACGAGGTGACCTGTCCCCACTGCTCCCTGACGTGGCTCAGCTACAGAATGCGCCCGTCTGGGAAGCTGTGCCGGATCCCAGGGCCTGCAAGACAGCTGGGAAGGAGGCTCCTATTCCTGTCATACCTAGAGACCCCATAGAAGGGCCAAGGGGAGAATAAAGGGCAGGAGATGAAGCTAGCCCTGAGCCTCTGTCCCACCTCCTCAAAAGTGGAGCTTTCCGAGCTCCAGTGGGGCTGTGGCCCTGACACAAGGGCCTTTCTGCACCACATGGGGCAGGGAGAGCTCTGCATGGGCGCAGCGGGAATGGGAGGGGGGTAGACCAAGGAAAGGGGGGGAGGGGAGTGGGTGCAAGGGAAAGAGGTCCTGCCCCATATGAAGGAATTTGGAGGGCAGAGGGAAGAACCCTGCTCCACAGAGAGGAGAAAGAGTTTCTGTGAGTGCCAGGGGGCTCCATTTCCCCTTCCACTAGCTCTCCCTCTCGCTCTCCCACTCCGAGGGAGGCCACTCCCGCTAGCCCAGACCAGAGTCTGCAGGGTAGCAGTGGGCCCACAATAGGGCTGGGCAGTTTTGACGGGGTTGGGACTCACCACCATGGCACCTCCCGCTGGTCACTCCAGGAATTAGCTCAGTCCATGGGGAATGCCCTCTGCTGGCAGCATCCCATCCGTCTCTTGTCCTCCGTTGGCATCTGGACCCGCGTTGCTCACTGCTTGACAGTGTCCTTCAGGCCACTGCCCCTCTAGCAGTGCCCACTAGTCCATCCTCACCCCGTTCCAGGGGGCGGGGGTTAGCAACAGTCCTTGCACCTTGCCTCGGTGGCCAACCGCAACCCCAAAGTCTAGCCCCTTGTCTCAAGGGCTGGTGACAATTTGTCTCAGCCATCGGACGGCCAGGTGCAGTACTGCCCAGCCCGAAGTGCTGGTCTCCTGCTCTGGAGACAGACCTTCCCCCATGAAGTTCTGGGACAGACTACCTGCTGCTCTCCTGGGCAGCCATTATATAGGGCCTAGCCCAGCCCTGATTGTCTGGCTCTAATCTTGGCCCTGATTGGCTCTCAGTAGGCCCTTCCCTGATTGGCTGCTGGCTTGCACAGCCATTCTGGCCTACGCTAGCCCTCTCTCATATGGGGGTGGGGCAGCTGCCCCACCACAAATCCTCCCCTTAAAAATGTTCACCGGGGAGGGGAGGAAAGGGTTCCTATCGCCCCAGCTTCCTTTGCAGCGGAGCCTGCAGGGCATCCCTTTCCTCTTGCAGGCCCTCCAAAGTCTGGCGCCACCTGCTTCCCACCTCTAGGGTCTGGGTTCCCACTGTAGAATGTCCTGGTCCTACGTGGGTTCCTACTTCTGTTTGGGTTTCCACATGGGCCCTCCTGGCTCCTATGTGGGTTTCCTCATTTCAGTGGGGCATCTCTGCCCCAGCCCCTTTCTCTCTAGGGGCCTCCGTCTTCACCACCTCTTCCCTGGGGCTGGTCTCTGACCGAGCCCTTGTCTCGGACACTCCCCCTTTCTGCCTCAGGGGGCAGTGCCTCTTTAAATGTCCCCCTTGGTGGCAGTGGAAACTCTTTCTGGGTCTTTCCCCTGCCACATCCCTACTTTTGCTTGTTTGGGCCCTAGCCCTTCCTTCCGGGCTGGCCCGGGTCTTGGGAGTCCTGTAGGGGCACTCTCTCTTCAGGTGCCCCAGCTCCCCACAGACCCAACAAGCTGGGGGCCCCCCTGTTACTCTCACAGGGGGTGCCTTTTCTGGGTGGGGCCTCTCTGCCCCCTCCAGTAGGGACTCTCCCTCCTTTAGTGTCCCCATCGCCTATAGGCGAAGCAGTTCAGCATTCCCGGCCCCGGCCTCTCGCCCTTGGTGCCAGATCTCGTTTGATCGGGGTGCCGACCTCCACAGCAGCCAGAACAACTCCATCTGCTGCTCGGCAAGCCGAGCCGCCCAGGCCCTCCAATAGAAGTCTCTTTTCTCCACCATTTTGTATCTCAGTGTGGCATAATCTGCCTAGTCCGCTTGACGGTGTCCTTCTTCAGGCCACTGCCCTCCGGCAGTGCCCCCTAATCCATCCTCACCTCCTTCCAGGGCAGGGGGGAAGCAGGTTAGCAACAGTCCTTGCACCTGCCTCAGTGGCCAACAACAACCCCCAAAGTCTAGCCCCTTGTCTCAAGGGCCGCTTGCAGTTTGACTCAGCCACCACATGGCCAGGTGCAGTACAAGAGGGAAGTGGGGGACCCAGGCCCACCCACTACTTTGGGTCCCAACCCAGGGACCCTAAAGTGGCAGCCTCCCTGCTGTCCCCTTGTCCCTGGGCCTTTTCCCCTCCGGGCCCTCTAGGCCCTTTCTATCACGGCCCACAGTCGGGCAGGTCTTAGGCTGGAGCTGTAGTATACTCCCTTGAACCTGCCCAGCGCTGCTCTTTCTGAGATGCTGGTCTCCTGCTCTGGCGACAGACTTTCTCCCATGAAGGTCTGAGACAACCAGCCTGCTGCTCACCTGGGCAGCCTTTATATAGGGCCTAGCTTAGCCCTGATTGGTTGGCTCTAATCTTGGCCCTGATTGGCTCTCATTTGACCCTTCTCTGACTGGCTGCTAGCCTGTGCAGCCGCTCTGGCCTACTCTAGTGCCCTCTTGCATGGGGGTGGAGCAGCCGCCCCACCTCAGCGATCAGCTGTCGCAACCAGCTGCGGGGCCGACTCCAGGCACCAGCAGAGGAAGCACATGCCTGGGGCGGCATTCCGTCCATTCTTGGGGCAGCACAGGCCGGGCGACTTTTTTCTTTTTCGCACTTCGGCAGTTCGGGTGGCGGCAGTCCAAGTGGTTGGGGTTTTTTTGGTTTTCTTTTTGCTCGCTTTGGCAGTCCGAGCTTTGTTTTTTGGGGTTTTTTTTCTTGAGGTGGCAAAAATGGTTGAGCGGGCGCTGCTGGGGTGAGGTTGCTCAAGTGGTCAGCCTCTCAACACAGTGTATCGGGGGTGGCTCATGCCTGGGCGGGGCCCAAGCACCCCACAAACAACCAAACTTCAAGGGCGGGCCCTGGCCTGGGTGGAACCCTGGCAGCCAGCAAACAGACAGACTTGATAGGGCTGGCTCTAGCCTGGGCGGGGCCCCGGTGGCCAGCCAACAAACAGTTCCTGTCCTGGGCTACAGCCTCCTTGCACCGTGTAGGGGGTCAGCCACCCGGGGTGGGGTGGCAGGGAGACGCGGTCCCACCCTCCTCCCCCGCGTCCCAGCCCAAGGCGCTGGCAGGGGCAGGATTGGTTGCCCCTGCGTCGGCGGGGATCCAGCCGCAATACGCCGACTGAGTTGCGCCGGGCTCTGCAGCCAGCAGCTCCCGGGCTGCCCCTGGGCTACTTCCTGCCTCCCCGGGGTTTGGTAGCTGTGGCCTCCAGGACTCTTCCGGCTCCTTGGGGTAAACCGCAGTGGCTACTCCGGGCCAGTCCTCGTCCATGGTTAGGGTTAGAGTTAGGGGCCTCTGGAGAACAGGCCAAGTGTCCTTCTCTGTTGCAGGCTGTCCCCCAACTGTGGTGCAGGGCCGGAGTTTTATGTTTCTGGCCCCACGCCCTGGTCCTTACGGCGAGGGGGCGGAGCGATATAGGCTCCGCCCTCCAAGGGGCGTGTAGGGGATCCCTCGCTCTCCTGCTCTGAGGGAGGCCACTCAGTCGCAACAGAGTCTACTAGAGGCCCCGATGGCCAGGCAACAAACAGTCCAACAGGCTAGGAAGGTGGGGCGATATAGTCTCCGCCCTCCAAGGGGCGTGTAGAGGGGCCCTCACTCTCCTGCTCAGAGGGAGGCCACTCAGTCTCACTACACTCCCCGTTTAGAGGGAGTGGGAGTTGCTGGTGGCCTTGGAGGCAGAACTCCTGCAGCGCCTCCGGCACTTGGCGCAAGTGCCGGATGATGTAAAGTTGGTTCATTATGTTGGCCGTGACGTCCTCCTGCTGCAAGGGAACGAGGACCTGTCAGAGACTCAGAGGCCCCGCGGAATCAGGGGGAATTAAGGGCACCTGGGACCAGCAGCATTTCCATCCAGCACCCCCGCACCTCTGAGGGATGGAGTCCCACTCCTGACCCCCAGAATGGAGTCTTTCTAGGGACCTCCAGTGCCAACCCCCCTCCTTGTAGGAGGAGCTCCTGCCACCTCCCGCCCAGTGCCCCTGACAGCTGTTCCACCACCAATCCACAGCTCAAGTTCTCCAACTCCTCTCTTCCACCCCCACCCAGGTTGGGCAGGGAGGGGACTCTAGCGGGGGAGGAGGGATTCTGGCAGCAGTGAAGTGGGATGTGGGGAGCTTGAGACCTTTCCCCAAGTCATCCCAGCCACTGAGGCTGAAGCCACAGGATGGCAGCCCTGGTGAATGGGGCAGATCAGCAGCCCCTGCTGACTGAATCCTCCCCTTCTCTCTAGAGCGAGTCCAGCCCTCACAGCAGCAGGACGAGCTTCCCCCGCCCACGTGCCTCAGAACTGCCCAGTCAGTCGCCATCACCCCTCAGTCCTTGGCCTCCCAAGCTGCCAGTGACGGGCACAACTCTGGGTGGTGGCGCGGGTGACAGGAGAGGCTCGCAGAGGGCACGTAGAGGACTCTGCTGCCCTTCCCAGGAACAGAAGTCTGTGCTGAGGCAATGCTTGTCATTCAGTAGCCTTGCTAAAGAGCTGGGCTGGAACTGCTCCGGGGACAAGCTGGCTCCCTCCTGCTCTTAGAGGTGAATTCATCTCCCTTACCAGGAGCAGCTGCTTTCACTCTCATTCCCCACCACGCGCCTTGCTGCCAGGCCGGCGAATGGCCAGAGGATGGGAATGAGGCCTGGGCCCCGCCCCAATCTCCTGAGTCTAATGCAGCTGCTCACCTTGACCCCCATCAGCTGCTGGGCTTGCTCCAGGAGGGAGTAAGTGAGGAGCAGCCCAGCCTGGCTGACACGCAGCAGGGGGTCGTGCATGGCCAGCACTGCTGTCTGCAGGAAGAATCTTCTCTGCCCCTCGGAGAAGAATTTGCCAAAGACCTGAAACCGACCAGATGTGAGGCTTCAGCAGATTGCCCAGAACCAGGCTCCAAATCCTGGCCTAGAATGGCAACTCCGTCGCGTGGCTCCAGGAGGCAGCCACCTGCCCTGCAGAGCTGTGCCATGCCCTTGCAGAGTGTCCTTACCTCCCCCACCCTGGCAGTGTTCTTGTAGCCCAGGAGCCTGCTGTCCTGGTGCCAGTCCCAGCACCAAAGGTCTTCGACCTCATGGATGTTCGGGTCTGGGAAAGAGACAGACACATACACATTGGTCATTCTGGTTGCAGGGCTTGTGTCCTTCCAATCCCATTGGTGGCTGCACAGTGGGCAGAGCCCAACAGAACTGCGGGGGTGGTGGAGAACACAGAAAGAGATAGAGAGAGACTTATCCGCCAGCCGGGGTCACTCGGAGAGAAATTGGCTGGGGTCCCAGTCTCACTCATCTAGCCGGGTTCCTTACCCCTCTGGCGCAGCAGGAGCTGGTAGAGCCGGTAAACCCCCGCCCTGGCCTGCTGGCTGATGTCCTGGTCTGGGTCACTGATGGACAGAGCCAGCTGTGCCACGTGGTGGCCCATCCTGGGGAATTCGGCTGAGTTCTAATGGAAGGGAGAGGGAGAGGGGACTCCATCAGCATTTTCCTGTCAGCTCCCAGTCCCCGCCTGGGCCAGGACTCTCCTTCCCCTCAGTCCCTCTGCAGGAGATGCTAGAGGATAGGAGCTAGAGCTGGATCCTTAATTATCTCTGCCCGCAAGGGAGCCCGGAGAACAGGGATGCGGGCAGGGCCCTCCATGAGGATTTGCTTCCCCAGCTGCTCCCGGATGACAAGAAGGCAAGAACCTGGAGCATGCTCCCCTTACAAGCGAGAGTTGCCACTTAACCAGGACAAGAAGAACTTGACTCAAGCCAGGCTCATTCTCTGCTCTGCCTCCCCAAGAGGAACACTCCTAGCCCACAGCCCCTGCAGCAGCTGATCCTCCAGCCCATTGGAGCCGCCCCCCCCCCCCGCTCATCAGGGAGGGTGATGATGGACGTGAGCAGGGCCGCGCTGCTCCTGATGGCCCTGGCTCTCTCTCGTGGCACCCTGGACACGGTCCAGTAGTTAATGTGCTGTGGGGAAAGGAGGCAGCTCAGGATTGATGGGGGGGTGCATGTGTTGTGCTAATGGCCCCTCTCCATCCCCAGGGGGCTGAGACATTGTAGGCGGTGGGGGTGGAATATCAGATTCATTGACTGCAGAGCTTTAGAAGGGGACTCTTGCCCCCAGGACGATGCTTGTATCCTGCAGGTCACAGCTTGTCATTGTCTCTCTAGATTGGGACAACGCTCGGTGTCGGGGCTGGTCCCATCCTCCCTGAACTCCTGATTCCTGAACAGCGCCCCAGGAAGGAGACAGACCCCTCCCCCCTCCCTGGTTCTCAAGTCCTTGGCTGGGTGAAGGGACTGAGTGTGAGCACAATCCCCCCAGGAATCTCAGGGCCCATCAGAGACAAGGGCTGATTCTCTGGGGCCCTCCTGTTTCTCTAGGAATGAGGCTGTGGCTCTTCTCTGAGGACCATCTTCTGGATCTCCCAGGAGGGGTTCAGACTCTCACTCCCCAAGCAAGCCAGCGGCCCTGTGCTTAGTTCTCGACACAACCAGGCAGAGCTCTGGGTGAAGTCCCAGCTCCTTCCTCTGTCCTTCAAGGAGGAAGGGCCTGGCCCTGCATTCCACTGACTGCCCTGACCAAGGACGGCCACTGGGGGCCCAGCTAGGAGGACAGACTGGAAATTGGATCTAAGAGTGAAGATCAAATTGCCCCCACCCCTCTCATCGGGCTCACCTCCAAGATGTAGTGGAGCTTGTCCGTGTCTGGGGTCTTTGCCAGCAGGTTCCCCAGCATGGCGTCCAGAAGGTGCGCCAGCCACTGCGGGGAGCCCCGGGCCCTTTAAAGCGCTGCCGGAGCTCAGGCAGCCGGGCTCCTGCGGTGATTTAGAGGGCCCGGAACTCCGGCAGCCAGGCTCCCGCGGTGATTTAAAGGGACGGAGCTCCTGCCATTGCGGAGAGCCCCGGGCCCTTTAAAGCACTGCTGGAGCTCCGGCAGCCAGGCTTGGGTGGGGATTTAAAGGGCCCGGAGCTCCGGCAGCTGGGCTCCTGCGGTGATTAAAGGGCCCAGGGCTCCAGCCGCTGCGGGGAGCCCTGGGCCCTTTAAAGCACCGCCGGAGCTCCAGCAGCCGGTCTCCCGGGGTGATTTAAATGGCTGGTGCGCCTGCCGCTGCGGGGAACCCCGGGCCCTTTAAAGCGCTGCTGGAGCTCAGGCAGCCGGGCTCCCGCAGTATTTAAAGAGCCCAGAGCTCTGCGGTGGCCGGAGCCCCGGGCCCTTTAATTCACCCCTGAGCACCGGGGCTCCCAGGCGCCTCTGCAGCTGGTAGCTCCAGGGTGATTTAAAGGCCCTGGGGCTCCCAGCCACAGTTGAAGCCCCAGGGCCTTTATGTCTTGAAAGGCCCCACCTCTTCCGGTTGAGGCCACACCCCCGCTCAGGACTCCGGCGTAACGGTAAATCCTTTAAGTTCCTTTCACCCCTGGGCAGGGAAAAAGCCCAGGAATCCAGATGGTGGGGAAATTTCATTGAAACCGTTTCTGTCAGAAAATCCCATTCAGACTAAACCAGTTTGTTTCTTGAACTCATAACAAGTGGGATGAAAGTTCTTTGCAAAAAGATTTTGTTGCAAAATAAAAGCATCTCCTGTTTGTCACAGTGTGTTAAATTGTCTCCTCGCACACCAAGAGGAGACACTTAGATCTCGACAATTAGATAAGATGCCTCAGTCTGAGCTAAGTAGTTGCTGCTCTTATCAATTTCAAAATAAAAAAAATACAAATAAAATCGACTATTTCAGCTATTCTATTTGTATCTGTCTTTGTTGTCCTTGTGTGTTTGTAGAGGCCTGCAGGGGCAGGGTGCTGGGATGGACGCCGAGCCCTGAGTAGGGGGCGGGGCTTGGCTGAGTAGGGGGCCCATAAAAGCGGCCAGCCAGCCAGGCAGTGGCACAGCTGCGAGCAGCGGCACCAGAGGCAGCAAACAGGGCGGCTAACGGGGGAGTTTGAGAGGGAGTTCTCAGGGAGAGGTCAAGGGGGAGGCAGGAGGGCGCGGTGTGGTGTGTGCTCTGTGTCCCCAGGTGCTGTGGGCAGAGACTGCAGCAGCCATGAGCCAAGCAGCAGCAGGCTTTGATTTAATTCTGTTACTCCCTCCTGATTCTCCATGGGTCTCGTGGTCCACCGCCTCGGCTGGTCCCTCCCACAGTGAGGCTCCCTCTCGACCTGGAGAAGTCGCAGTCCTCGGCGGTTCCAGGAGTGTGGGCTGGTCCTCCACCGGGGCTTCCCGCAAGGGTTCTCCTCCCACGGCCGTCTGCCTAGGCTGGGGTGTGTTCCCTCCTCTCGCACTCTCTGTGCATTTGGGACACACCCCATACAAGCGTGACGGATCCTCTGCCGTCAGGGCTAACTGTTTAGGGCCTCGGCAGTTGGATGGGAGCCTGACAGCCCCCTCACAGACCACCCCCTGCGCTAAGGATCCCCCTCCTTGATCCGATTCTTCGCCCTCCTCCCCTAGCCTGGAGAAGAAATCGGCGTTAGTATGGGCCTTACCCGGTCGGTGGAGCACCTGGAAGTCGTAAGGCTGGAGGGCGAGGTACCACCGCATAATTCTAGCATTCGTGTCTTTCATGCTGTGGATCCATCGCAAAGGGGCGTGATCTGTGATTAATTTAAAACTATTCCCTAGCAGATAGTAACGGAGGGCATCGATAGCCCACCGTACCGCCAGGGCCTCTTTCTCTATCGTTGAGAAGTGTCTTTCTCGGGGGAACAGCTTCCGACTTAAATACAGTACTGGGTGTTCCTCCCCGTCTACTTCCTGGGAGAGTACTGCACCTAGGCCAACTTCCGAAGCATCTGTTTGTAGTATAAACTCCTTCGTGAAGTCGGGGTGTCGTAGTACTGGTTCTTGAGTGAGCCGTTACTTGAGCGTGTTAAAGGCTCGCTCACATTGCGTAGTCCACTGTACCTGTCGAGGTTGGGAGTTCTTCGTTAGGTCTGACAGGGGGGCGGCTATAGATGCGAAGTCTGGTACAAAACGACGATAGTACCCAGCTAATCCCAAGAACTGACGCACTTGTTTCTTCGTCGTGGGGGTGGGTACATCTCTGAGGGCTTGTACCTTGCTAATCAGGGGTGTTAGTTTCCCCCCTCCTACCGTGTATCCCAGGTAGGTCACTTCTTCTTGGCCTAAGTGACATTTCGCTGGGTTAGCTGTTAAGCTGGCCGCTCTGAGGGCTTGTAGCACTGCTGCCAGGTGGTGTAAATGACTCTCCCAGTCAAGGCTGTAAATCACGATGTCATCTATGTACGCCGCCGCGTATTGGTCGTGGGGTTGGAGGACCTTATTCATCAAACGTTGAAACGTGGCCGCCGCTCCATGTAACCCGAACGGCATGGTTACAAACTGGAAGAGGCCGAAAGGCGTAGGGAAGGCCGTCTTCGCTCGGGAGTTTGGCGTCAGTGGGATCGGCCAATATCCTTTAGTCATGTTACCGAAATATCGGGTCCACCTAGCTGAGAGCCAATAACAGCCAGACAGGGATAAGGAAGAGTTGCTTTATTCTGCAGAAGAAAGGAGAGCTTTGCACCTTAGTACAAAAACTCTGTCTTACACACATTTTACAGATCCTTTATACACATTCAGACAAACGTCCTTGCAGTGTTAACACTTGATTGGTGGTTGTCAGGCCCGTGCTTTTGCTATCTGGTCAGTGAAAACCGGCTTGGGACCAGCTCCAACTACCGTAAGGCCTTGAAGGGAAGACAGTTGAAAAGTTCAGGCTACTGTGTACTTGAAGTGTCTGCTTCCCCCTAATGGCCACTGGTTGACATAAAGGCTGCTCTGTTAAGGGGGGGGTCACTAGTAACTTTCACAGTCCCCCCTTCGGGCCTGACAAACCCAAAAATTGTCAGGCCCGTTACGCAATTTGCGATTAAGCTGGAGGGACAGATACTGGGTTTTCTTATGGACAGCAGAGCTTTTGATCATAGCATTACACAGGCATTTGGCACATTGTATCATTGTCTAAATAACACATAGAAAGAAAATAATCTATTTAACAATTGTTTGAAAGAGCCCCGTAAACCATGACCCAAGGTCTGGAAGGAGGTCCTCAAAACTAAAGGTGTAATCAAGAGATACAGCATGGAAAACAGCAGCAGCATTCTGTTTATACATAGGTCATTCTGATATCTTGTTTTACTCACTAATGTAGACTTTTAGTCTACATTCCATATTATTTACACAAGGTCGCAACAACTTTTTACACAGTTCTTTTTCATTCGCCTCACACATTCCTCGCTTCTACAAATCTCGCGTTATTAGGGTTACAGTTAGCCTAACTCTTGCTAACGAACTGTTATGCATTGCATCCCCTTCCTGTCAGTTCTTTCTCTGCTTCTACAACCCCCCCTTTGTATACTAGTACAACAAACATTTTCAAATCTCTATTTGCATTAAATCTCGGAATTCAGATTTTACTTCAGATGCTTCAACCTAAAGGGTTTTGATTGGATGTAATGACAATGTATGATGAGCATGGACATGAAAGGTATTACTATTATTACGTCTTTTACAACAATAACATAATTATAAGCTAACTAATAACAACACAAGCAATAACATTCCCATAGCAATACTATAATGGGGTTGTTGTACAGCCTTAGTCATAAAGCACAATACATCATACTTAGTACATAAAATAGATACTTTATAAACAGTATGAAAGGCATACTTTTCAACATGATATATATTTTGAAGCATGTGAATTTGCCTTTGTACTTCAGAGATTTTCTGAATCTCTGGTAACAGTGAAAACAAATTCTGAAATCTATCAGATACTAAACTAGTCCAATTAAAGGGTATCTGGAACTTAAGGGCTACTTGAAAAACTCTATCTGCAGGCCAGTAAATGATATGGTTGCCTGCAGTGGTAGTGAGATTAAAATGTATGTCTTGCGATATGGTGTCATTAACATACACACAGCTATCATTAGCTTGAAAAAATAAGTGTCCTGTCAGGGTAGTTCCTTGTCCCCTACCCTCCCAGCAAACGTAGTCATGAAGAGTAACAACTTCTCCTGGCTTCAGTTTATGGATACACTGAAGCTGTGGGGGTTCTAATGACCAAAATGTCCATTGACTCCCTAATCCCATCCAAATGTCAGGTGTAATCCCAGGAGCACTGACTAAAAATCAATTGGGCATACCAGGTAGTCTAATTTCTCAGATGTCTCAGTGAATTACTTAATTCCACATGCATCCTCCCCATGGACCCAGCAGGATTCGGTATGTGGGAGCCCACACCCCCCCCCCCAACCGGTCCATATGCTTGGAAGGAGCACTGAGAACGTCCGCACTTCCACCCAGAAAGTCTCCAAGTATGTCTCCATGGCCACAGATCAGGTGGTACTCCTGATGTGTCTGTAAGGGCAGTGGGCCAAGCCTGATGCTCTAGATCATTCCGAATGTCCATTAGCTGGTCATTCAAGAAATCCTGAATCTCTGAGCATGCTAGATCCCACTGCAATGCCTTCCCAGCCTCAGTGATATTCAATACCATCTCTGTCAGCAACTTCTGGGTCATAGAACTAAGGGCGGAGATAACATGTAACTCACCAACTCCAGCCTGTACCTGGGTTAGTTGTGCTCCAGAAACAAGGCCAATGGCCTTCTCTAGTTGCCCCAATTTCTCATCATGTTCTTGGTTCTTAAAAATATTCCACACTGCTGCTGCACTATTGGCCCCATCCCACAGGGATCCAGTCAAGTCACTTTTCTTTTTAGAGGAAATAACCCAAGCCCTCTGTTGTGCTAATCTAATGGCAGCCCCCTGTGAGCAATTTGGGTATGTACAGGTGATCTGGAAACTGAATAAGGGTAATGAAAATTTAACAGTCCCTAGTGTAGTGCTAATCACAGTTCATTGATATTTTAATACATTTCTTTTTGGTGTAGTACTATACTACATTTTCAAGCATGGGTCCCACAAGTTTCTTCCTGCCAGTGTATAATTCTTTGTTTTTTCACTAGGGTCAGTTCTTAATGTCTCTTGTAGTCAGGAATCCCTGGAGTTTGGTGGTTCTAATGAAGCAAGTGTTCTTTCTTCTCTTTTCCTGAAACAGTGTGGTTTAGCATCATACAGGGGAGAGGTTACTAGCACATCACCCTGTAATGGTTTTGCTTCTTCTAGAAAAATCCAGAGGCACAGTAGGTCTGTCAGTGGACAAGGGAGAGGTTACTAGCACTTCACCTTGTCTTTTTTTTTTTTCCTGCTGTCCAGAAGGCACAGCAGAGCTAGAAGGAGAAATAGGCTTATCAGTCGGAGAGTCCTCCCGAGGTGGAGGGGTCTTTTTACAGTGAGAAGCATGGGTCCAGGCAGGTAGTCCTTGGCACTTCACAGCGGTGTTGGTGGTTAACAGCACTTGGAAAGGGCCTTTCCAGTGGGGAGCCAAAGCAGTCTTTCATTGATGAACTTTACATAAACTCAGTCTCCTTGTTTCAATGAATGGCAGGGCTGCTAGGGTCTTTGGGTAGCACTTCTTTTATCTTTGAGGAGTCCACTCGGTACAACCTCTGGTGTCCAATAGCTTTCTTCCCTCTCCAGCCCTCTGGCTAGAAATCTGAGGTAGCCAGAAGGATCCCATGGGCAATATGGGGAATGGGTTAACCTTCCATGTCCTTGCTTCCAAAGACTGTTGGTATGCAAATTTTAACAACAATTTTGGCCATAGAACACAAAAATAATTCCTATTGTGCCAGTGAATGCATGGTACGTTGAATGCTATTCAGCTGGCATCCGTTTTCTCTGATGATCTGAAAGACAAAAGAACAGAGGTCTACCCCTTCTGGGCAGTCAGTCATTGCTTAAAATATTTCCTTTATATACACATACTCTTGTTGATTTTAGTCAAAACAGAGGAATTACCCCATATTTCCTTTATTTGTTTCATAGGCAGCCCAGGTTTCAGTGGCTTCTACTTTATTAGTTAGAAAATTGCATTAATACAGATGCTTTCTGGCTTGTTTCCAGATCCAAAGCTATCCACAGCTTAAAGATTCTTACTTAAAAAAAAAGGGACACAATTAACTTTCCCAGACTTTTGATTGCCTTTTACTTCTAACTCCTGCTTTCAAACACCCAGTGATCTGAAAAAGACAACACAACCTATATTGGTAGGTTTGCATTTCTTTTACCTCTGCTACAATATACACTGCACATGTTCTGGGGAAAATGCACATCCTATCCACAATTTAATTTCTACACAAGGTGTAACTATTTCTTTTTAAACACCGGGTAAAGACTATTTACTTAACATATAATCTAAAGGGCTATCTTCAGAGGGTTTTACCAGCGACCAGAGACCCACCCATCTGCCTGCTGACACTCTAACAGAGAATTACACAGAGAACAGAAGGAATTATGGTCTAATAGGATCCTATTACAGGAATTTCTACTAATACTGACCGCTACAGGGGACGGGACAGAAGGATCCCAATTTGACCTCAGAGCTTCATCGCACGCGATGGCTTCCACTCTGAGGAATTACGAATGAGAGGCTCAGTTCCGTTCACACACCTAACGCCCAATGTATAAGACAGAAATTCATTAACCGGTTAACCAGACCAGAACCAGATAGTGTCTCCTTATCCTATTAGGACTCACCTTATCGGAGCACGAACCCCAGGGGCTGCGGTGAAGCAGAGAAAAGGGGCGAAACACCCCGTTGGCGCCATTCCCAATTCGCCGCAGCCGTCCGGAGTCCAATGTCCGAGCTAGGAGAGTCCCGGCGGAGTCGCCAGAAACTGTTACCGAAATATCGGGTCCACCTAGCTGAGAGCCAATAACAGCCAGACAGGGATAAGGAAGAGTTGCTTTATTCTGCAGAAGAAAGGAGAGCTTTGCACCTTAGTACAAAAACTCTGTCTTACACACATTTTACAGATCCTTTATACACATTCAGACAAACGTCCTTGCAGTGTTAACACTTGATTGGTGGTTGTCAGGCCCGTGCTTTTGCTATCTGGTCAGTGAAAACCGGCTTGGGACCAGCTCCAACTACCGTAAGGCCTTGAAGGGAAGACAGTTGAAAAGTTCAGGCTACTGTGTACTTGAAGTGTCTGCTTCCCCCTAATGGCCACTGGTTGACATAAAGGCTGCTCTGTTAAGGGGGGGTCACTAGTAACTTTCACAGTCAAATCTAAGGTTGACAGGTACTTGGCTCCCCCGAGGCGCTCTAACAGTTCATCCACTCTCAGCATTGGATAGGCATCAAAACGGGAGATAGCGTTGACCTTCCTGAAATCGATGCAAAACTGAGTCGTCCCATCTGGTTTCGGAACTAGGACGATAGGGCTTCGCCACTCGCTCGTCGACTCCTCTACCACTCCCATCTCTAACATCGTCTCTACCTCCCGTCGTACTGTATCCCACATTTTCTTGGGCAACGGCCGGTGGTTATCCATCACCCTCTTCCCGGGGTCGGTGGCGATATGATGACTCATTAAAGTCGTCCGGCCCGGGCGGGCCGATAAAACGTCCGGAAACTTCTCTACCACCCGTTGTAGTTGCCCCCTTTGTCTGGAGCTGAGGCCTGACCCCAGCGTGGCCGGTCCGGGGTCGGGAAGGTCCCCTGCTAGGGGTTCCAGTTCCGAATCTGGGGTGGACGGGCCAATGAACATGGCTTCCCGGGTTTTCCAGGCCTTTAGAAGGTTAACGTGATAAATGCAGGTCTCTTTCCGTCGACCAGGTAGTCTGACCTCGTAATCGACTGGTCCCACTCGTCGGGTCACTTCATAGGGACCCTGCCATTTGGCCAGGAGCTTCGACTTGGAAGAGGGCAGTAAAAGCAGCACCCGATCGCCTGGGGCGAACTTCCTCCCTCTAGCCCCTCGATTATAGAGGCGCTCCTGACCTGCCTGGGCCCGTTCCAGGTTTTCACGGGCGAAGGCCCCCAACGTTTGGAGTCGCTCCCGGAGTTGTAGTACGTATTGTGTGGTCCCAAGGACCCGCGTTTCCTGCGTTTCCCACTCCTCTTTCAGGAGGTCCAGTATTCCTCTGGGCTGCCTGCCATATAGGAGCTCGAAAGGCGAGAACCCCGTCAAGGCCTGTGGTACCTCTCTTATTGCAAACAGCAGGGCCGGCAACAAGGTGTCCCAGTGTGAGGGGTCTTCCTCCACGAACTTCCGCAACATGGCTTTTAGCGTACCATTGAACCGCTCTACCAAGCCATCGGTCTGCGGGTGGTACACCGATGTCCGGAGGGTCCGGATATGGAGGAGGCGACATAGCTCGGCTATTAACTTGGAGGACACATTGGTGCCCTGGTCCGTCAATATTTCCCCAGGTATCCCAACCCGGGCGAAAATCTTTACCAGTTCACCTGCAATGTTCGGTGCCGTCGCTGTCTTTAGGGGAACGGCTTCGGGATAGCGTGTTGCGTAGTCCACGACTACTAATATAAAGCGGTTCCCTGTCTTGCTTCGCTCAAGGGGGCCGACGAGGTCCATCCCGATCCGCTCAAAGGGTACCCCCAAGACTGGCATGGGTACCAGGGGTGCAGGAGCTACCCCTTTCGGTCCGGCTCGCTGGCATTCTGGGCACGAGGCACAAAAGTCTGCCACTTCCCGGTGGATGCCTGGCCAGAAAAACCGGCGGGCCACCCTCTGTAGGGTCTTCTCACGTCCCAGGTGTCCGGCCCAAGGGTTTGCGTGGGCTAAGTGGAGGAGGCCGGCTCGCAGTCTCCGGGGGACCAACAGCTGGCGGAACGTCTCCCGGGTCAGGGGTTCCTGCGCTATTCGGTACAGGCGGTCCTGCCATACCTCAAAGCGGGGGCCCTGAGGAGTCCGTACCGTCCCGTCCCCCTCAACAGCAGGGTTGGTGGCTTATTCCCAGGCTCGGCTTAGGGTTGGGTCTTCCCGTTGCTCACGTAAGAAGTCCCCGTCGCGCTCTAACTCTACCCGGGCGTCCTCCACCGAACGGGGTCTGTCTCCCGGACGATTCGCAGGGGTCTCCGCCGTCGAGGAGGTCCCCTCGCCGGGGTCATCCCTTAACCTGCTCCCAAGCAGCCCCGTTCCCGGTGCTATAGTCCTGTCTGGTCGGGGCTTGGGTGGCTGATATCTTAGGAGGACCTCTTCGAAGCCGGGCCAATCTCGTCCCAACACCACCGGGTAGGCCAGCCTAGGGGCCACTCCTACTCGGAGACCCTCTTCCCGGCAGCCTACTCCCATCTTGACCCAGGCTGTGGGATACTGGCAGATGTCTCCATGCACACACTGCAGGTAGATCGTGGGCCCCGAAAGATTGAGGTTCGGGACCAGCCCCTCTCGTATGAGGGTCTGACTACACCCCGAATCTACGAGGGCATTGGTGGGGATCCCTTCAACCTGGACCGGGACTATCAATTTTCTTACCCCTTTCTTCCGTGCCCGTTGTCCGGCCATCCAGGCCTGCCCGTAGCTGCAGTCCATAAAAGGGCAATCTCGCCGGAAATGTCCCTCTTGACCGCAGCCCCAGCATCTCTCTCGGGTTTCGGCCGGGCTTGGGCCTCCTCCGGGGGGGCCTGTTCGTTCCGGGGGCTGTTGCTCCCCCCGAGTCGTCATCCGCAATAACTTGGGTCGGGGTTCAGGGTTGGGAGGTCTCAGGTGCCGATGGCTGTTGCCTGCCAGTGGTCCAGAGGCTCCCGCCCCACGAGAGTTCCCCTTCTCTGCGCCGCCCTTGCGACCAAGGCTCTCGGCTGCTCGGGGTGGTGCCTCTGCCCCTTCGGCCGATAAGTAGTCCTCCATTAAGGCCACTGCTGCGGAGAGGGTGGCCGGTCGATGCCGTCGCACCCAGGCCCTCCCTCCTGGGGGTAGGATCTGGGTGAACTGTTCTAAGGCTACCAGCTCCGCCACCTGGGGTCCCGTCAGGCCCTCTGGGTTCAACCACCTCCAGCAGTGGTCTCGGATGCGTTGGGCCACAGCGCGGGGTCGGGCCCCCGGAGGGTATTGTTCCTTACGGAGACGCTGTCGGTAGGTCTCTGGGCTAATGCCGGTATGGTCTAGGATGGCCGCCTTGACTCGGGCGTACTCGAGCGCTTCCCGGGGGTCGAGGCTCCGATATGCGGCCTGAGCCTGCCCCGTCAAATAAGGGGCTAGTAACGTGGCCCAATGTTCTGAGGGCCACCGGGCAGCAGTCGCCACCCGTTCAAATGTGACCAGATAGGCCTCTGGGTCGTCCTCGGGCCCCATCTTGGTGAGGCGTATCGGTAGTGCCTCTGGGGTATCCCCCAGTCCGGTTCCCATGGGGGCGGCAGGGGTGCCTCCTGCCGGCCGTAATAGTGCGGCCATCTGTTGCACCAAATGTTCCTGCTGCACCCGCTGCTGGGTGGCCAACTCTCGGAGGAGCTGCTGCTGATTCTCTTGGTGCTGAGTCATCATCAGCTGCTGCTGAGTGGTCATTTGCTGCAGCATTTGCACCTGCTGCTGGTGCTGCTGGGCCGACTGCTCCTGCTGCTTCTCTAGCAGCCATTTTAATAACTTCTCTGCCTCCATGTTGGGGTTCAGCGGGTTACTCCCGGTTCAATCCCCACTCTCTGGACCCCTTTGGTGGGTCCGAGTCTGTACCCACAATCCGGGTCGACCGTCTGTCTGTGCGAGACGCTGCTCTGGGCAATAGTCCGCAGTCTTGGCGCAGGCCCCTCGTATCAGGGGCGGACCGCTATGCCCGCATTCTCCACCACGTGTGACAGGGTTGGTAGCTCACCGCTGTGGCGCCTCCTCCTGGCCGCTTCGGGGAATTAGTTTTGCGCCAGTAGAGCGCCCTCTTTGGGTGGCGTTCCGCCTGTCGTCTCGCCTCGGTGGGGTGCACGGACTTGCGTTGCTCCCGACGTCGGCGTCCTCTTCCGGAGCACTGCCCTCCGACAGTGTCCCTTTGTCCAATCACACTCCCTTCTGGGGGGGGGGTTAAACAACAGCCCCACACCTTCGAGTCCGATCCTCAGAGTCCAGGACCCGGTGTGGTTCTGACCGGCCGCTCCCTGCGGCCCGTGGCTGTGCGTGGGACAGCACAGCAAACAAAGGGGGAAAAAGGGGGGGGGGGGACTCAGGCCCGCCCACTACTCTGAGTCCCGATCCAGAGGCCCTCGGACGACAGTCTCACTGTCTTCCTTCTCCTTCCTCCTCTGACTACCCCTCTGGACCGCTTCCCCAACAGCCCTTCGCTACGCTAGGCCTTCTCCTCCCAGGCCTGCTGCCTAGCAGGCTATGGAGTAGGGCCTTCTCCCACTCTCTCAGGCTGGCCTGCACTGCGCTGTCCGTGGTGCTGGCCTCCCAGCTCTGGAGACAGACCTTCCCCTCTGAAGGCCTGGGACCCACTGACTGCTCCTGCTCTGGGCAGCCTTATATATGGCTAAGCCGGGCCCTGATTGGCTGGCTACAATCTGCCTTCTGATTGGCCCTCTGTAAGCCCTTCCCTGATTGGCCGCGCGTCTACGCAGGCGCCTAGGCCTGCCGCAGCCCAGTCTCTCTAGGTGTGGGGTAATCGCCCCACCACAAGGACCTTGAGGTTAATGGCAAGTGCGATAAATTACAACATGGTTTTACGAAGGGCAGATCGTGCCAAACGAATCTGATCTCCTTCTTCGAGAAAGTAACGGACTTATTAGATAAGGGAAATGCGGTGGACCTAATATACCTGGATTTCAGTAAAGCGTTTGATACTGTACCCCATGAGGAATTATTGGTTAAGCTGGAAAAGATGGGGATCGATATGAAAATCCAGAGGTGGATAAGGAATTGGTTAATGGGCAGAATGCAGCGGGTCGTATTGATGGGTGAACTGTCAGGTTGGAGGGAGGTTACCAGTGGAGTTCCTCAGGGTTCGGTTTTGGGACCCATTTTATTTAATCTATTTATAACTGACCTCGGAACCGATTGCAGGAGTGGACTGATAAAGTTTGCGGATGATACGAAGGTGGGAGGCGTTGCCAATTCGGAGGAAGATAGGGATATTCTGCAGGGAGACTTGAATGAGCTTGTGAATTGGAGTATCAGAAATAGGATGAAATTTAATAGTGAAAAGTGTAAGGTGATGCATTTCCTGACACAAGGAAGAAAGGAGAGCAGCAGAATATGGACCCTGGACTTCAGAAAAGCAGACTTTGACTCCCTCAGGGAACAGATGGGCAGGATCCCCTGGGAGAATAACATGAAGGGCAAAGGGGTCAAGGAGTGAGATTGCAGAGCCATTAGCCATTATTTTTGAAAACTCATGGCGATCGGGGGAGGTCCCAGATGACTGGAAAAAGGCTAATGTAGTGCCCATCTTTAAAAAAGGGAAGAAGGAGGATCCGGGGAACTACAGGCCAGTCAGCCTCACCTCAGTCCCTGGAAAAATTATGGAGCAGGTCCTCAAGGAATCAATTATGAAACATTTAGAGGAAAGGAAAGTGATCAGGAACAGTCAGCATGGATTCACGAAGGGGAAGTCGTGCCTGACTAACCTAATTGCCTTCTATGATGAGATAACTGGCTCTGTGGATGAGGGGAAAGCAGTGGATGTGTTATTTCTTGACTTTAGCAAAGCTTTTGATACTGTCTCCCACAGTATTCTTGCCACCAAGTTAAAGAAGTATGGGCTGGATGAATGGACTGTAAGGTGGATAGAAAGCTGGCTAGATCGTCGGGCTCAACGGGTAGTGATCAATGGCTCCATGTCTAGTTGGCAGCCGGTTTCAAGTGGAGTGCCCCAAGGGTCGGTCCTGGGGCCGGTTTTGTTTAATATCTTTATTAATGATCTGGAGGATGGTGTGGACTGCACTCTCAGCAAGTTTGCAGATGACACTAAACTAGGAGGCGTGGTAGATACACTAGAGGGTAGGGATCGGATACAGAGGGACCTAGACAAATTAGAGGATTGGGCAGAAAAAAACCTGATGAGGTTCAACAAGGACAAGTGCAGAGTCCTGCACATAGGACGGAAGAATCCCATGCACTGCTACAGACTAGGGACCGAATGGCTAGGTAGCAGTTCTGCTGAAAAGGACCTAGGGGTCACAGTGGACGAGAAGCTGGATATGAGTCAACAGTGTGCTCTTGTTGCCAAGAAGGCTAACGGCATTTTGGGCTGTATAAGTAGGGGCATTGCCAGCAGATCGAGGAACGTGATCGTTCCCCTTTATTCGACATTGGTGAGGCCTCATCTGGAATACTGTGTCCAGTTTTGGGCCCCACACTACAAGAAGGATGTGGAAAAATTGGAAAGAGTCCAGCGGAGGGCAACAAAAATGATTAGGGGTCTGGAGCATATGACTTATGAGGAGAGGCTGAGAGAACTGGGATTGTTTAGTCTCCAGAAGAGAAGAATGAGGGGGGATTTGATAGCAGCCTTCAACTACCTGAAGGGGGGTTCCAAAGAGGATGGAGCTCGGCTGTTCTCAGTGGTGGCAGATGACAGAACAAGGAGCAATGGTCTCAAGTTGCGGTGGGGGAAGTCCAGGTTGGATATCAGGAAAAACTATTTCACTAGGAGGGTGGTGAAACACTGGAATGCGTTACCTAGGGAGGTGGTGGAGTCTCCTTCCTTGGAGGTTTTTAAGGCCCGGCTTGACAAAGCCCTGGCTGGGATGATTTAGCTGGGAATTGGTCCTGCTTTGAGCAGGGGGTTGGACTAGATGACCTCTTGAGGTCCCTTCCAACTCTGATATTCTATGATTCTATGATTCTATGATTCTATGATTCATTTAGGGATGACTAACAACAATTTTAGTTACAAGCTGGGGACGCATTGGTTAGAAGTAACGAAAGAGGAGAAGGACCTAGGGGTTCTGGTAGACCGGAGGATGACTATGAGTCGACAATGTGACATGGCGGTGAAAAAAGCCAATGCGGTTTTGGGATGCATTAGGCGAGGTATATCTAGTAGGGATAAGGAGGTGCTGCTTCCGTTATATAAGGCGCTGGTGAGACCTCATTTGGAGTACTGTGTGCAGTTCTGGTCTCCCATGTTTAAAAAAGATGAACTCAAATTGGAACGGGTGCAGAGAAGGGCAACTAGGATGATCAGAGGAATGGAAAACCTGTCGTATGAAAGGAGACTAGAGGAGCTCGGGCTGTTTAGTCTGACAAAACGAAGGCTGAGCGGGGATATGATTGCTCTCTTTAAATATATCAGAGGGATAAATACCAGGGAGGGAGAGGAATTATTCCAGCTTAGTACTAATGTGGACACGAGAACGAATGGATATAAACTGGCAGTGGGGAAGTTTAGGCTTGAAATTAGACGAAGGTTTCTGACCGTCAGAGGGGTGAAATATTGGAACGGCCTTCCGAGGGAAACGGTGGGGGCGAGGGACCTGTCTGGTTTTAAGATTAAATTAGATAAGTTTATGGAGGGAATGGTTTAATGGTAAAACATATTAGCTGAGGAATATGGAGCAATAGCAGGTAAATAGTATAATGGCTAACAAGGGTCAGGCTGGAGACTCTTGCCTACATGCTCGGGGTCTTACTGATCGCCATATTTGGGGTCGGGAAGGAATTTTCCTCCAGGGTAGATTGGCTGAGGCCCTGGAGGTTTTTCGCCTTCCTCCGCAGCATGGTGCAGGGATCGCTAGCAGGAGGGTTCTCTGCCAATTGAAGTCACCAGGACACAGGATTTGGGGACTTCATCAGCAGAGTCAAGGGAAGGGTAGGGACGGTTTTGTGGCCTGCAGCATGCAGGGGGTCAGACCAGATGATCATAATGGTCCCTTCTGACCTTGAAGTCTATGAGTCTATGAGTCTATTATGTCACAATCTGATCTGAGTAAACATGATAGGACACCTCATCTTATGCACTGTTTCTAGTGACACTCTCCAATGGATCCCCATCCTCCACCCACCGTGAGGTAGGTAGGAGCGGATCATTATTATCCCTACTTGAAAGAGGGAGAAGCTAAGGCTGAGAAAGGAGAATTGACTTGTCTTAGGTCACACAGCCAGTCAGTGGCAGAGTTGGGAGTAGGACCCAAGAGCCCTGATTTTCAAACTAACCATCGGATCTTGAATTTCATACACTGAATGACCTGAATAAAGTGCTCTCAGATGAGTTCCAGACCAACAACAGTGCACAGTAATTATTCAGCAAGTATTTTAGGAGAACTGCAATGGTAGAGAGAATCACGAGCTGCTCAGAGATAATTCATGCAGAGAAGCAGCAAAATTCATCAAACCTAGAACTGCTTATGACTTATTTACTTGGTCTTCAAAGAGAACAAGGACCTGAGTCTCCTCCCTGTCAATAACCCCCTGCTCAGCCAGTCAGGGTAGAGGCTGAGGACTGGAGGCTGAGGGTTCTCACCAGAGAGCCCAAAGGATGGCCCAGGTCACTGCTGGGGATCAGTGGCGTAGCCCCCGCATGGCTCCTCCGGCTGTGCCGTACCGCCCCCGCGGCCCCCTCATGGCTCCTCCGGCCATGCCGTTCCGCCCCTGCGGCCCCCCGATGGCTCCTCTGGCCATGCCATTCCGCCCCCGCGGCCCCCCATGGATCCTCCGGCCATGCCGTTCCGCCCCCGCGGCCCCCCCATGGCTCCTCCGGCCATGCCGCTGCCCCTTTGCATGCAGAAGGTCAGCGCCGGCCAGACAGATCAAGCTTCAGGGCGGAGCGTGGGCCCCGCCTGCTGGCGCCATGGTAACCCCTAACTAAGGCGCTGCTTTTGGAAAATGTGCTGAGGGGAAGTGGCTGCACGCCCCCAGCTACGCTACTGGTGGGGATCACTGTCGGGGCACTATTTCAGCCCCACATTTTTGGGTGGACCTCCCACAGTGGGAGTTGCAGAGCACTCCCCCACGACACACAAACACACACACCCTGGTGCTGGGAGGGGAACAGGGGAAAGGACAAAAGAAGCAAGAGAAGAAGAGAAAGGAGGGAGGGCTGGAGGAAAAGGTGAAACAAAAAGGACAAACCCCAATGTCCCCAATGTCCCCAGTGATTCTAAGGGACAAAATCCCAGGTGTGGAATAAAATGCTGCCTCCTTAAGCTCGTGTTTTCCATGCCTAGAATGGAATCATTCACCCGACGGATCAGACTGAACAGGTTTCAAACCTCAAGAAGGCTCTTACCTTCTACACAGGGACGTCTGCTTTCTAGTACAATCACGAAAAGGGAAGGAGAAAACTCGAAAGAGGTTCCTCCTGCCGCTCACGTACGTGAACCCCAATATTCTCTCAGTCCTCAAAGAGAGACCTCGAGACAGAGACTTGCTGAAGCAAAGCCACAGGGGTCTCTGAGCTTTCCCGGGCCACTCGCCTCTGTCCTGCCTGGCTGATGTTAGCATCTCTCTGTGAGGTCACCACCTTTGACCAATAGTCTGAGGTCCTGCAAAAGGCCTTTGTGATGTCACTGCCACGCCCCTCCCTTGCTGTGCTAATGTCCTGCCCCTAGCCAGGCACTTGGGAGGTTTGAGCTACTCCCTGTGGATCACCCCACTCAAGGCGTGTTCATTTTAGGAAGCAAGCCGACTAGACAGTAAAACCTCAGACGCTGCTCCCAATGCTACACTCAGTTTTTCAGAAATTAGTAGACTTGATGGCCAGAAGAGACCATTAGAGCATCTAATCTGACCCCCTGCATGTCACAGGCCTCCTGTATGACACCATAGCTACTTTGGGGGCAAACACATTCCAGAAAGGCATCTAGTCTTCATTCAATGACAACAAGAGATGGAGAATCCACCACTTTCCTTGGTAGCTTCTTCCTGTGGTGAATCATTCTCGCTGTTGAATATTTGTGCTTTATTTGTAATATGAATTTGTCTCTTTTCACCTTCCAGCCACTGGGTCTTGTTCTGCCTTTCTCTGCTCGATTAAAGAGCCCTTTAATACCCAATCTTTTCTCTCCATTAAGGCACTTCAACACTTCAATGAAGTCACCTTTCAATCTTCTTTTGATAAGCTAAAGAGGTTGAGCTCTTTCAATCGCTCACTAGAAGGCATTTTTCTCCAGCCCTCAGAACATTTGGTGGCTCTTTGCTGACCCAGCTCCAATTTCACAACATCTTTTCCAAAGGAGGACACCAAAACTGGATGCAGTATTCCAATATCAGTCTCACTGATGCCGTGTCACCTCCTGTGACGCTATTGACATAATCTGTAACCGTATGGATCACCGTTGCAACCACTGTTATATATTTGCAGCCAATATTGTATAAAGGTTGTCGTGGAAGGGGTCTATGGAGAGATTCTGATTGGCTGTTTATAATTATGCTACCTGTATATGTGTAGCACTTTTGTAGTTGACGTTATGAATATTGGCTCTATACTGTCTGTATTTCAAACTTGTGCTATGCTTCCGGGGAACACCCCAGACAAGTTGGTGTTAGTTCTGCCTAGCCTGCTTGATGGCCCACTAAGGACCATGAGCTATACAATTGACCCATTGAGAGAAGGTAGATACACCTTGTGACTCAGCAAGGCATGCAGGGACCTGCCTATGGACAGAACTCTAAGGTTTTTCTATGCCACATGCTGGATAGAGTGTCCTTGGGACAAAGAAAGCAAAGACCACACGGCAAGAGACTATAAAAGGCTGATGCCTTGTCTCCATCTTGTCTCCAATCCTGCTTCATACCTCTGGAGGGACTTGGCTAAAAAAGGAAGCTCTATACAAAGGACTGAATGACCCATCCCAGCTGTGGATGTACTCCAAAGACTTGATTTGAACCGGCAGTTTATTCTATCACTGCTACAAGCCTGAACCAAGAACTTTGCCATTACTGTATGCAGGGCTGGCTTTAGGAAGTGCGGGGGTCCAATTTGAACATTTTAGGCAGGGCCCCGACAGGGATGAGTAAAAAAAAAAACACGTAAAAAAAACCCTTTCATTTCTTCCATGTATTATTTACTTTCCATAACTATATAAATAAAATTGTTGCCGGCACAGAGTGCCCGAGGACAGCAATAGCGGGGTTCGTTGCCCGGTGTGCTTCGCGCCAATAAACACACCAGGGTGGAGAAGCAATCAAAGTTTATTTGGGATCCCAAAGCTGTGCAAGGAGACTGGCAAGTCTCAAATCAAGCACACTATCATAAGCAGTTTCTTTCTTCTTATATATTTTTGCAGCTAAGCCTCACTCCCCCCCCCCTTTCCCCTCCCTTCCCTGGTAACATTTACTAAGCAAAGAGCAATTACATTTCAGCAGTTAAGTCATTCTTGGCAGCTATAAGCCTAGCTTGTTAGTAACTTCTTTAAACCGTTATCTTGTCCTTTTTCCCTTTGAACCATTATTTTCCCTTCAGTCAGAAACATGCAGGCTTCATTATTACCGCTTGATACCGGTGTGAGCAGGGGGTTGCACACAAATAAGTGGTGGCTTACATATTCCAATTGCACCTGGCTTGTGAGGTCGATTAGAGTTTAAACATGGGAGAAGTTTGGTTCTTTTGGGCCTAGTGCAGGAAGGCTTCATTGACACTAGTGGCCTTCCACCCTCCCGAGTTACCTAGGGTTATGTCTCGTGACACCAACAAAATCAAAATTATATATTACATATATTGCTTGCTGGAGGCAGGGCAGGGGCAGGGTAAGGGCTGACTGGAGGTAGGGTCTGCCTGGAGGCAGGGCAAGGGGTGTGGGGCTGGCTGTGGGCAGGACAGGGGGTGCGGGGCTGGCTGGAGACAGGGGCTGGCTGCGGGCAGGAGAGGGGGTGCGGGCCTGGAGGCAGGGCAGGGGGTGCAGCAGGGGCTGGGGGGTTGAATGGGTTGGGAGTTCGGGGGGGCTGTCAGTGGGGCGGGGGTGTGGAGAGGGGCTGGGACAGTCAGGGACAGGGAGCGGGGGGGTTAGATGGGTCGGGGATTCTGGGGGAGTTGGCAGGGGGCAGGGGTGTGAGAGGGGTCGAGGCAGGCAGGGAGCAGAGTGGGTGGGATGGGTCAGGAGTTCTGGGGGTCCTGTCAGTCGGCAGGGAGCAGTTGGATAGGGCATGGGTCTGTCTGGGGGCGGGGGTGTGAATATGGGGTGGTGGTGTGGATAAAGGTCGGGGCAATCAGGGGACAGATAAGGTCCTAGGGGGGCAGTTAGTGGCAGGGGTCCCAGGAGGGGGCAGTCAGGGCACAAGGAGCGGGGGGAGTTGGAGGTTCTGAGGGGGGCAGTCAGGGGGTTGGAGGGAGTGATTGGGGGTGGGGCAGGGCAGGGCGAGGCTAGAGCGGGGCTCCTCCCCCCCGTGTCCTCTTTTTTGACTGTGCAAATATGGTAACCCTAAGCAGGGGCTAGAGGCAGGGCAGGGCTGTGGGGCTGGCTGCAGGCAGGGGCTGGCTGGAGACAGGGGCTAATGCGGGCACAAGAAGGGGTGCGGGGCTGTAGGCAGGGCAGGGGGTGCAGCAGGGGCTGGCTGCAGGCAGGAGGTGCGGGGCTGGCTGTAGGCAGGGGCTGGTGCGGGCAGGGCAGGAGGTGCGGGGCTGGCTGGAGACAGGGGCTGGCTTTGGGTAGCAGAGGGGGTGCGGGGCTGGAGACAGGGCAGGGGGTGCAGCAGGGGCTGGCTGCAGGCAGGGGCTGGCTGGAGACAGGGGCTGGTGGGGGCAGGGGGTGCAGGGCTGGCTGCAGGCAGGGGATGCGGGGCTGGCTGGAGACAGGGGCTGGCTGTGGGCAGGAGAGGGGGTGGGGGCTGGAGGCAGGGCAGGGGGTGCAGCAGGGGCTGGCTGCAGGCAGGGGCTGGCTGGAGACAGGGGCTGGTGCGGGCAGGGCAGGGGGTGCGGGGCTGGAGGCAGGGCAGGGGGTGCAGCAAGGGCTGGCTGCAGGTAGGGCAGGGGCCCCCCTGCTTTTACCACCCTGGCCCTTTAAATAGCTGCCGAAGCCCTGGGGAAGCTGCGGGGCTCTCGCGGCTATTTAGAGGACCGAGGCAGCAGAGGTAGCTGGAGCCCCGGCACTTTAAATAGCCCCCAGAGCCCACTGTTACCCCAGGGCTCTGGTCCAACCACTAGACCACCCCCCCCCCCAAGCGCCATAGCTCCCCCTTCTCCTCCGCTGGGTACATAAAACTACAGGTCCCAGAATCCCTTGCATCCCCATCCCACCTCCTGAAGAGGCAGCCAATGGGCCGGAGCCGTTTGCTGATTGGCAGGTGCGCGCGCCAGTGGGGGCGAGCCCGGTCCCGGCGCGCGGTGGCAGCAGGCGATGGCGGCACCGGGCTGGGAGCGGGCGCTGCGGCTCGTGCTGTGTGCGTTGGGCCTGGCACTCTCCGTGTACGCGCTGCACGTGGAGAGCTTGCGGGAGCGGGACCCCGGGTACCGGGCCATGTGCGACCTGAGCCCCTCTGTCGGCTGGGGACCAGCCCCATTGCAACCCCCCGCCCCATGGCATGACTCCCCCTCCCCCATTGCAACTCCCCGCCCCATGGCATGACTCCCGCTCCCCCATTGCAACCCCCCGCCCCATGGCATGACTCCCCCTCGCCCTATTGCAACCCCCTACCCCATGGCAAGACTCCTCCTCCCCCCATTGTAACCCCCCGCCCCATGGCATGACTCCCCCTCCCCCCATTGCAACCCCCTGCCCCATGGCATGACTCCCCCTCCCCCCATTGTAACTCCCCGCCCCATGGCATGACTCCCCCTGCCCCCATTGCAATCCCCTGCCCCATGGCATGACTCCCCCTTCCCCAACACCGGTCCCATGGCATGACTCCCCCTCGCTCCTCTGCAACCCCCTCTGCTTTCCACTGCATAAATCCCCCTCCCCCCACTGCAACCCCTGGTCACCACTGCAACCCCCCGCCCCATGGCATGACTCCCCTTCGCCCTATTGCAACCCCCTGCCCCATGGCATGACTCCCCCTTCCCCACCACTGGCCCCATGGCATGACTCCCCCTGCCCCCACGGCAACCCCCCGCCCCATGGCATGACTGCCCTTCACCCTATTGCAACCTCCCGCCCCATGGCATTACTCCCTCTTTCCCCATTGCCACCACTGGCCCCATGGCATGACTCCCCCTCGCTCCTTTGCAACCCCCCCTGCTTCCCACTGCATGACTCCCCCTCCCTCCACTGCAACCCCTGGTCCCCACTGCAACCCCCGGCCCCATGGCATGACTCCCCTCCCCCCACTGCAACCCCAGGCCCCAAGGCATTACTTCGCCTCTTGCCCCACTGCAAGCCCAGCTCCTTCTGCAACACCCTGGCCCCATTGCATGACTCCCCTCCCTCCACTGCAATCCCTGGCCCCATTGCATGACTTCCCTCCCTCCACTGCAACACCGGCCCCATTGCATGACTTCCCTCCCTCCACTGCAACACCGGCCCCATTGCATGACTCCCCCTTGCCCCACTGCAACCGCAGCTCCCTCTGCAACACACCGGCCCCATTGCATGACTCCCCTCCCCCCATTGCAACACCTGGCCCCAGTGCATGACTCCCCTTTGCCCCACTGGAACCCCTGCTCCCCACTGCAACAGCCCGGCCCCATTGCATGACCCGTGCTTCCTATTACAGCCCCAGCCTCATTGCATGAACCTGCCCTGCTCCCTATTGCAACACCCCTGTGCTATAGCCCCCTTTCCTCAGCCTCCCTGTGCAGTGACATCCGTGCTCCTGCCCTCCCTGTGCACTAGTCCCCCAACTGCCCCAGCCCCCCGTGCAATAGCTCTGCTGCCCCAATCCCATGCGCTGTGTTCCACCCTGCTGCCCCCTGTGCTGTGCCCACACCACTATGCCATGCTGCAGCCCTGTGCCCCTATCCCATGGGGCATACCCCAGCCTCCTAGGCCCTATGTGCTTTCCCACTCCATGGGAGAGCCCTGTGGCTGTGCACTCTCTGCTTAGTCCTTTCCTGCTGCCTCAGCCCTGCTGATGACCTGGCATCTCTGTTTCCAGCCTGTCCCCTTTGTGCTCTGTGTTGCCAGCTCCCCCAGTTTGTTTGGTAGATCCAGAGAGACCCTGAGATCATCTGGTCTGACCTGGAGAGCGCAGGCCGGTCAGTTTCACCCAGTTACCTCTGCGTTGAGCGGGATCAGGCAGAGAACAGGCAAAACTGAGGGAGCCCCAATGCCTGAGGCCCTCGCGGTGCCAGGGAACAGATTAGCTGAGATGTGCCCAGGTGATCCACGCTGCAGAGGGAGGTGAAGTCTGCCCCAGGGTCCCTGCCAGTCTGAGCTGGGGGAATTCCTCTTCCCAAATCTGGCAACCCTCAGTGAGCCGGACCCACCAGCCAAGTGGCTACAACATGGTTTCGCAAGAGCTCAGAGCTCTTGCTCAGCTCTCAGAGACAAGGTTTGTCATCTTGGCCCTGGTTTGAACAGCGCCTGGCGCTGTGGGCTGTTGATCCTTCTTTAGTGCTTTTAGGAGCAACTGTAAAGATACCGAGACTGGGGAGTTATTAAAAAATATAGAGAAATGTGGTTATAAAATGGCAAACATTTGGCAAAGGAATTGCGGGGGGCACTTACAACTACTTTTCTGTTGGAGGACAACTGAGCACTTGAAACTACTTTTCATTTCATTTGGAGGCCCTTGAAACTTCTTTTTAAAATGTTTTTGAAGGGTCTGGAGTGAATTGCTGTCCTTTTTAGTAGAGGGGGAAAATGTTCCGAGGGGCGGAGGGAAAGAACCATAGTTAAGTTTACTCCGTCTTCTGCAAACAGCCAGATCGAACGCAGGGATGGGGCAGAGGTGACGGACGCTTTATCACTGGCAGAGAAAGGTGGAAGGGGAATGCCCCTGGCCTGTCAACAGAACCAGTGGGGACTGGGCTATGTAGTGAGGCACTGGATTGGGATCCAGGAGATCTTGGTTTTGTTCCCAGCTCCGCCTCAGATGCTGCATCTGGGCCTCAGTTTCCCCATCTATAAAATGGGGAGAACTATCCTTTGTCTGTTTAGACTGTCAGCTCTGCAGGACAGGGACTGTCTCTCACTGTGTGTCTGCCCAGCATCTAGAACAATGGTAGGCCCTAATCTTGGTCGCGGAGCTGGGGTCTGTGCAGCACCTGGAGCAGTAGGGGATCTGGTTTTGGCTGGGGGGGTCCATGCAGTGTCTGGCATGACGGGGGTCCCAGTCTCAGTCAGGGAAGGGCAAGTCGGGTCCATGCAGTACTGGGCACGTGGGGGGCACTGATTTCACTTGAGGAGGGCGGGGGAGGTTTGCCCAGCATGATGGGGGCCCTGATCTCGGTGAAAAACACACACGTGGGAATCTGGGGCGCCGGTGAAACACCAGTTCTGATACCGTCAGGACTCGTGTTTGGCTGTGTACGGACCCGATTGCGTGCACCTCAGACGCACACACGTTCCTTCTGCCTGTGCTCCCCCCTCCCCTTGCAGTGGAAAACACCCTGAAACGTCTAGCAGCAGAATAAACAGCTGGCTTCCCTCCTGTGAGGGAGGGTGGGGAAGAGGGGAGCTTTTATCAATCAAAGCGTTTCCTAGGCTACCAGTCCCGCTTGCTGCGCTGTGATGGGCGGGGGACATTGTCAGTCATTGACAGGGTGTTCTATTTCTGCCACCGTTGTAGGGGCTCCGTAGCGGCTGGCAATTGCTGGGCCCACGGGAGCTGCAATGTAACCCGGTTCTGGTCCCTATTAGGGCCCCAGGGGCTGTTCCACTCAGCTGAGCCAGCCCACCCCTGCGGCCCCCCAGCCTCAGCTCAGTGCGGTCCTTCAGTGCCAGGGGGTGTGAATTGAGCTATCAGAATTTATAAAGCTGGAGTCGCCGACCGAGATCTGTCAGCGTTACAGCGGCAGCTGCCACCCCAAGAAGGAGAGAGCTGCCATGCCACGCCCGGCCGCGAAGAGGTGCCAAGCACCCTTCAGAGCTTCCTGTGATAAACTGCGAACTTTGGACAATAGCCCTGGGCTCCCCCACCATCTGCCGCGCCCTTCCCCCACAAAGGGCCGAAACCCTGACCACTAGGCAACATCCCCATGAGCGAAGGCCATCACGCGGTATCCGTCTTCGAAAGTTTGCAGAGGATGCAGGAGCAGAAAGGGGAGAGAGATGAGGGTGGCTCTTGGGAAGAGGGAGGGAGGGAGCCTTCTGGGAATCTGTTTACCGCCATCAACCCAATGATCAGATCATTGATGCCTAGAATCTTCCCTGACGTGTTGTAATTGATTGGATCTCGATTTTAAAACGGTTCCCACATTTGCAGACGGAGAAATGTCAGTGAGTTGAGTGGAAGGCCATTGCAAGCTCAGCTAATTATGCAATGTGGCTTATGCCCCATCTAACAAGTTCCTTAAACAATAGCTCTCAATTTTCATTCACATTGTTCTGTTTAGTGTTTTTCTCCAAAATACTTTCACTAATCATTTTGGGCAGCTTTGGAAAGTTAGCCCTTTCAGTGCACCAAATATAAATATTGCTGGTGGGGACTGCCCTCTATTGGTCATAAGAACAGCCATACTGGATCAGACCAATGGTCCAGCCAGCCCAGAATCCTATCCTCCCACAGTGGCCAATGCCAGGTGCCCCAGAGGGAATCGACAGAACAGGTAATCATCAAGCGATCCATCCCCTGTCGCCCATTCCCAGCTTCCGGCAAACAGAGGCTAGGGACACTTCAAGAGCATGGTTTTGTATCCCTGCCCATCCTGGCTAACAGCCAGTGATGGACCTGTCCTCCATGAACTTTAGTTCTTTTTTGGACCCTGTTATAGCCTTGGCCCTCACAACATCCTCTGGCAAAGAGTTTCCCCAGGTTGACTGTGTGTTGTGTGAAGAAATACTTCCTTTTGTTTGTTTTAAAACTGCTGCCTATTCATTTCATTTGTGTTCTTATGTTCTTGTGTTATGAGAAGTAAATAACAACACTTCCTTATTTACTTTCTCCATACCCGCCGTCATTTTATAGACCTCTATCCTATCCCCCCTTAGTCATCTCTTTTCCAAGCAAAAACTCCCCTCAGTCTTATTAATCTCACCTCATAGGGAAGCTGTTCCATACCCCTAATCATTTTGGTTGCCCTTTTCTGTACCTTTTCCAATTCCAATATATCTTTTTGAGATGGGGGTACCAGCTCCAGTATTCAAGCTGTGGGCATACCATGGATTTATAGAGAGGCAATATTACATTTCTGTCTTGCTATCTATCCCTTTCCTAATGACTTCCCAACATTTTGTTTGCTTTTTTGACTGCCGATGTACCTTGAGTGGATGTTTTCAGAGAACTATCCACAATGACTCCAAGATCTTTCTTAGGTTGTAAGAGCTAATTTAGACCCCATCATTTTAGACGTAGAGTTGGGATCATGTTTTTCAATGTGCATTACGTTGCATTTATCAACGTTGAATTTCATCTGCCTTTTTGTTGCCCAGTCACTCAGTTTGGTGAGATCCCTTTGTCACACTTTGCACTCTCTTTTGGACTTAACTAACTTGAGTTGGTTTGTATCAGCTGCAAATGTTGCCACCTCACTGTTTACCCCTTTTTCCAGATCACTTAGGAGTATGTTGAACAGAACTGGTCCCAGTAGAGACCCCAGGGGGACACCACTATTTACCTCTCTCCATTCTGAAAACTGACCACTTAGACCCTTTCTTTCTTGCCTTTGAACCAGTTACCTATCCCAGAGAGGACCTTCCATCTTATCCAAGTTTGCTTCAGAGCCTTTGGGGTGGGACCTTGTGAAAGGTTTTCTGAAAACCTAAGTACACTATATCCACGGGATCACCTTTATCCACATGCTTGTAGACTCCCTCAAAGAATTCTAGTAGATTTGTGAGGCATGATTTCCCTTTACTGAAACCATGTTCTCTCTTCCCCAACAGATTGTGTTTATCTCTGTGTCTAATAATTGTGCTCTTTATTATAATTTCAGCCAATTTGCCTGGTACTGAAGTTAGCATGAGTGGCCTGTAATTCCGGGGAGCGTCTCTGGAGCGTTTTTTATGCATTGGTGTCATATTAGCTCTCCTCCAGGCATCTGGTACGGAAGCTGATTTAAAGGACAGGTTACATACCACAGTTAGTTAGTTAGTACAGCAATTTCACATTTGAGTTTCTTCGGAACTCTTGGATGAATACTATCTAGTTCCGGTGACTTAGTGCTGTTTAATTTATCAATTTGTTCCAAAACCTCCTTATAGAATAGTCAAGTCATGATCACTGGCCCCAGAGCAACCACGGCCATCCAGTCCAGTGATCAGTTCATCGTTATCCACCACAAGGAGGCCCACAATAGAGTCACCCCTAGTTGGGTACAAAACTTTGTATTAGAAAAGTATCTATAATTTTCAAAATCTCCAAGGACGATTTACTCCTGGCTACGCGAGACCTCCCCCGTCTGTCTCCCAATAGGAAGTCCCCGGGGCTAACCTAATTTCTTCCCACAAATCACAGACGGTGCAAAAGGAGAAACATTTCTGCTCTCTGGTTTGGATTCAGTGAACTGTGCCAGCCCCTCACCGGTTCATCTGCTGGGCTGTGTTAGTTAGCAGATTGATCCCTGTCCATTCGAGGTCCTGGGGTTCTCAATAACGTAAACCAGGTAATTGATGTGTCTAATGCAGGGGTTCTCCAACTTCACTGCACTCCGACCCCCTTCTGACAACAAAAATTACTACACGACCCCAGGAGGGGGGACCGAAGCCTGAGCTCTCTCGAACCCCAGGTGCGGGGGGAAAGCCAAAGCCCGAGTCCCCCCACCCTGTGTGGGGAGGCCAAAATTGAAGCCCAAGGGCTTCAGCCGCAGACAAGGGGCTTGCAACCTGAGCTTGACTGCCTAGGGCTGAGGCCCTCAGGCTTTGGCCTCAGTCAGTGGGGCTCGGGCTTTAACTTTGGCCCCAGGCCCCAGCAAGTCTAAGCCAGCCCCGGTGACCCCATTAAAATGGGGTTGCAAACTCACTTTGGGGTCCTGACCCACAGCTTGAGAACCGCCTCCCTGCCCACCACTTTTTGCACCCTCTCTCCCCTACCTCAGTGGGCTGTAACCAGCGACAGGAACATTCCAGTGATACCCATCGTCCCCCCGGGTTTCCCCATTTCCCCTCCCCATGGAGAATTTCCACCTCCTCTTCCTTATTGCCCAGATTCCGCTGCCAAGAGCGGTGTTGCTGCCCTTCACGAGTGATATCCTGCAGGGCACATACACCACAGCACAGCATTCCCCTGCGTCCACACTGGTGTTCCTGGCTTACAGATAACCCATCCTGCAGTGAGAGACTCCATCTCCCGTGTCCCTTTCTTCCCTCCACTGCAAGGTGCTGGGGGAGAAAGAGAACATGTCCCGAGGGCTGAGGCCCCATGGGATTGCTGGCGTTGCAGCATTCTCTCTAGGAACCCACTAGCCTCTGCAGCATCAGAACAGCAGAGCCTGGATTGGAGCAAGGGAAAGGCCTGTTTTCCACAGAATCCTGCCCTCAGGCCTGGAGCATTTAGAGCAGAAATCCCTGTGGGAGTTAATGTTGCTCTAAAAAGAGCTGCCAAGGGGGGTGCAGCTTCTTGACACCGCCACACAAAGGGATCTGTTTGTTGAGCTGCATAAAGCCCTGCACTGATTCTCGGAGAGGATTCCCCCAACTGCTGTGACAGGGCCGTGTGAGAGCTTGTAGGAAGCCAGAGGCAGCTTTCTAGAGGGTTAATTCAGAAATTCCCTGTGGAACCTAGGGGCTGCGGCCTATGGCAGGAAGGAGCCAGGTGGTGTTTGGAGAGACTCTAGGAGGAATGCTATGGGATGGCGCTCTGATCTCCTCTTCACTCTGCTTCTTCCCACCCCCACCTTTGGGGTAAGTGCATCACCTTCTCCTTACTGCCTGTGGGCTGGAAAGCAGAGATGGCAGGAGAGAGGTTGCCCATTCAGCCCACGTACAGGGGGATCCATTGCAGCTCACGTGCTCCTGCTTGTCCCAGCCCAGAGCAATGCCTGCCACCCAGCCTGGACTCGGTGACTGCATTAGTCGCTAACAGGGGAGTATGGTAGGAGAGGACACAACATGTCTACACAGAACTTTTTCTGGACTGCTGCGGTGCGGGGAGAGAGGCCAGATTCCATCTGGCTCTTTAGGACTCTAAGGGTATGTCTACACTACGGGATTAATCCGAATTTAGATAATTCGGATTTGAGAAACAGGTTGTATAAAGTCGAAATGAATGCGGCCACACTAGCACATTAATTCGGTGGTGTGCGTCCAAGTACTGGGGCTAGCGTCGATTTCTGCACCGTTGCACTGTGGGTAGCAATTCCATAGCTATCCCATAGTTCCCGCAGTCTCCCGCGCCCATTGGGATTGTGGGTTAAGATCCCAGTGCCTGATGGGACAAAAAACATCGTCGCAGGTGGTTCTGGGTACAGCCTCACTTCCTCCCTCCCTCCCTCCCTCCCTGCATGAAAGCAACGGACGGCAGACAACCATTTTCGCGCCTTTTTTCCTGGGTGGGTGAACACTGCAGACTCCATACCACGGCAAGCATGGAGCCCGCTGAGGTCAAGACAGCACTCATGAATATTGTAAACACCTCGCGCGTTCTCGTGGAGTTTATGCTGAGCCAGGACCAGAAAAACGAGGAGAGGAGGCAGCGGCAGCGGCAGCGCAGCGACAAGCATGATGAGGACATGGACACGGACACGGATACAGAATTCAGTGAAACCACAGGCCCCGGTGCTTTGGAGATCATGTTGTTAATGGGGCAGATTCTAAACATGGAACGCCGATTCTGGGCAAGGGAAACAAGCACAGACTGGTGGGACCGCATAGTGTTGCAGGTCTGGGACGATTCCCAGTGGCTGCGGAACTTTCGCATGCGTAAGGGCACTTTCATGGAACTTTGTGACTTGCTGTCCCCTGCCTTGAAACGCCAGAATACCAAGATGAGAGCAGCCCTCACAGTTGAGAAGCGCGTGGCGATAGCCCTGTGGAAGCTTGCAACGCCAGACAGCTACCGGTCAGTCGGGAATCAATTTGGAGTGGGAAAATCTACTGTGGGGGCTGCTGTGATGCAAGTAGCCAAAGCAATCACTCAGGTGCTGCTACGAAAGTTTGTGACTCTGGGAAATGTGCAGGCCATAGTGGATGGCTTTGCTGCAATGGGATTCCCTAACTGTGGTGGGGCGATAGACGGAACCCATATCCCTATCTTGGCACCGGAGCACCAAGCCACCGAGTACATAAACCGCAAGGGGTACTTTTCAATGGTGCTGCAAGCACTTGTGGATCACAAGGGACGTTTCACCAACATCAATGCGGGCTGGGCGGGAAGGGTTCATGACGCTCGCGTCTTCAGGAACACAACTCTGTTTAAAGGGCTGCAGCAAGGGACTTACTTTCCGGACCAGAAAATAACCGTTGGGGATGTTGAAATGCCCATAGTTATTCTTGGGGACCCAGCCTACCCCTTAATGCCATGGCTCATGAAGCCATACACAGGCAGCCTGGACAGGAGTCAGGAGCTGTTTAACTACAGGCTAAGCAAGTGCAGAATGGTGGTAGAATGTGCATTTGGCCGTTTAAAAGGCCGCTGGAGATCATTATTGACTCGCTCTGACCTCAGCCAAAGAAATCTCCCCATTGTTATTTCTGCTTGCTGTGTGCTCCACAATCTCTGTGAAAGTAAGGGGGAGACCTTTATGGCAGGGTGGGAGGCTGAGGCAAATCGCCTGGCTGCTGATTACGCGCAGCCAGACACCAGGGCGATTAGAAGAGCACACCATGAAGCGGTGTGCATCAGAGAAGCTTTAAAAACCAGTTTCATGGCTGGCCAGGCTACAGTGTGAAATATCTGTTTGTTTCTCCTTCATGAAAACCCGCCCCCTTTATTGACTGATTTTCTGTAAGGAACCCACCCTCCCCCTTCCCCCAGCTTTCTTTCAAACCAAATAAAGTCACTATCATTTAAAAATCATTTATTCTTTATTAATAGATTAGAAAAAGAGGGAGGGAACCCGGGTGGTATTTGGGAGGAGGATTACTGGGAAGGAAAAAGCCACAAAGAAAAGGTTAAAAAAATGACAGCCTTTTGCTTGGGCTGTCTACTGGGGTGGAATGGGAAGGTGTACGGAGCCTCCCCCCCCGCGTTCTTACACGTCTGGGTGAGGAGGATACGGAACATGGGGAGGGGGGAGGGTGGAACAGGGGCTGAAGCGGCAGTCTGTTTTCCAGCAGCCGTTCCTGAACCTCCACCAGACGCTGGAGCAGCCCCAGCGTTGCTTCCTTCATCCTCTGGTCTTCCTGACGCCACCTCTCATCTCGAGCGTCTCTCCTCTCCTCACGTTGGTCTCTCCTCTCCTCACGTTGGTCCCTCATGTCCTCACGTTGGTCCCTCCTCTCCTCACGTTCACTGACTTCTTTCCTATACTTTGAAACTGTTTCCTTCCACTCATTCAGATGAGCTCTGTCACTCCTGCTGGATTGCATAATTTCAGAAAACATCTCTTCTCGCGTCTTTTTTTTACGACGCCTTATCTGTGATAACCTTCGGGATGGAGGAGGGAGGCTTGAGGAATTTGCAGCTGCTGTAGGGAGGGGAAAAAAGAGAGAATTGTTTTAAAAGCTACATTTTGCAGAACAATGCTTATACTCTTTCACGGTGACCAACACTGTTCACATTACATAGCACATGTGATTTCTGTGCAAGGTCGCATTTTGCCTCTTAATGCTGAGTGCCTGTGGCTTTGCTGCTAGAGATCACAGGTCTGGGCAACAGAATTCTGCTTGCATGCGGCCATGGTAAGCCATTCTCTTACAGCTTCTGCGCCCTACTTTCCCACATACCAAGCATAGCTTGTAGAGTGCTGCAGAAGCCTGGCCAATCTCAGCCAGTTGGGGGGGGGGGGGGGGAGTGTGGTGGGGCTTGTCTGGGCAAGTAGAGTGCTGCGGTTTTTCTGTTAACATTCAGCAGCACCAGAAAACAAACTAACCACGGTACCCCTCCCCCCCACCGCGTGGCTGGTATCAGGGAAGATCCCTACAGGCACCAAACTAATCCCCCCCCCACCGCCGCCCCCCCCCCCTCGCCATGAATTCTCTGGGATGATCACAGTACCCCTCCCCCCACCGCGTGGCTGGTAACAGGGAAGATCCCTGCTAGCCAAACGCGAAAAACTCAGGGCCAATTTCCCATCTGCGCTTGGCTAACTGCAGGGAAGGATTTATTTTCCGCCACAGGCAAACAGCCCAGTAGGAACGGCCACCTCTGTCCCCTTAATTAAGTTCCCGTATTTCAACCAGGTTACCAGGAGTGATATCACTCTCCTGAGGATTACACAAGAAGATAAAGAACGGATGTTGCTTGAATGCCAGCAAACACCGGGACCATACGCTGCCAGGCTTTGTCAGGCAATGATACCAGATTACTTGCTGCAAGCATGGCGTGGTCAAGTGTCCTACCATGGAGGAGGGAATAAAGATGCACTGCCCAGAAACCTTCTGGCAAGGCTTTCGGAGTACCTCCAGGAGAGCTTCATTGAGATGTCCCTGGAGGATTTCCGCTCCATCCCCAGACACGTTAACAGACTTTTCCAATAGCTACAGACTTTTCCAGTAGCTGAACTGACCGCGAATGCAAAGTCAGGCAAAGTAATCATTAAAAACCGTTTGCTTTTAAAACAAGTTTTATATTTTAAAAGGTAAACTCACCTGAGGTGCCTTCCATGGGGTCAGAGTCTTGGGTACTGGCTTGGGAGGCTTGGGAGGCTTGGGAGGGTACTTCAGTCAGGGTGATAAAAAGATCCTGGCTGTTGGGGAGAATGGAGTGCTGTGTGCTCTCTGCAAGCTCATCCTCCTCCTCCTCCTCCTCCTCTACCCCATCGGCAGAATCCTCAGGCGTCGAGACTATCCCCGACCCAGAATCCACGAACACAGGTGGGTTAGTGGTGGCAGCCCCCCCTAGAATTGCATGCAGCTCGGCGTAGTAGCGGCATGTCCGCGGCTCTGACCCGGAGCGACCGTTTGCCTCCTTTGTTTTCTGATAGGCTTGTCTGAGTTCCTTGACTTTCACGCGGCACTGATCTGAGTCCCTATTGTGGCCTCTCTCCATCATGCCCTTGGAGATTTTTTCAAAAATTTTTGCATTTCGTCTTTTAGAACGAAGTTCTGCAAGCACTGAATCCTCTCCCCATACAGCGATCAGATCCAGTACCTCCCTCACGGTCCATGCTGGTGCTCTTTTTCGATTATCAGCCTGCATGGTTACCTGTGCTGATGAGGTATCTGTGGTCACCTGTGCTCTCCACGCTGTGCAAACAGGAAATGGAATTCAAATGTTCGCGGGGCTTTTCCTGTCTACCTGGCCAGTGCATCCGAGTTTAGATTGCTGTCCAGAGCGGTCACAATGATGCACTGTGGGATAGCTCCCGGAGGCCAATACCATCGAATTGCGGCCACACTAACCCTAATTCGAATTGTTAAAATCGATTTTGGCACTACTCCGCTCGTTGGGGTGGAGTACAGAAATCGATTTAAAGGGCCCTTTACATCGAATTAACTAGCGTCGTTGTGTGGACGGTTACAGGGTTAATTCGAATTAAAGCTGATAAATCCGAATTAAAGTCGTAGTGTAGACCAGGCCTAAGGAAGCTCTGGGATCTGGAGAGAGGTCTCTGGAGCCTCAGAATGTGCAGGTTTGGAGACATGTGGCTCCTACCTAGTCCAGCGTAACCTGCCGTATTCCCCCGCAAGAGCCATATGAACAGGCAACACTGCCCCTATTTCCTTGGCCACATGTACTGTGTGCTTTTTCTGGTTTCTCGTCCAGAAAAGGAGGACAAGAGCTCACTACTGCTACCATCTGAGGGAGTTGCTGGGTTGAGATCAGCTGGTAGAAGGAGGCAATAGCCCGAGAATCTGAGACTTCAAGCCCCTAGAGTGACCTCTTACCTTTATCGACCACACCCTCCCCCCACATCATACAGAGCTATTTTAAAGTTTAGCGTGATAGTAAAGAGACCCCTTTTCAACCCTTCACCACACAAGAGAAAGCCTACAGGATTTGTCATTAACTATTTATTTCTCCTCTCCTGGCTCCCAAACTGCTTCTCCTCCCTACTGCCGCCAGCCACCTTCAAGTTCTCCCTCTTCTCTCCCCAGCTCTGCTCACTTGATTGCAGCAGCTCAGGGGATGGTCCAGCTTTACTCTTTCGCTTCCATTCTTCTTCACTTCTTTGGGTGGCTGCATTTGCCAATGAGCAGGCTGATGGAAATACCTGAGTGCTCTGTCTAGGCCAGGGATCTCAAACACGCGGCCAGTGGGGTTATTTCTCTAGGTAAGCGAAATAGCTTACCAGAGCTCAATGCCGCCCTGCACCCTAACCCCCTGCCATGAGCCTCCTGCCTGCACCCCAACCCTCTGCCACACCTCACACTCCCTCCTGCACCCCAACCCCCTGCCCTGAGCCTCAACCCCAGGCTGCACCCCAACTCCCTATCCTGAGCCCCCTGCTGCATCCCACATCCTTCCTGCACCCCAACTCCCTATCCTGAGCCCCCTGCCTGCACTCCCTCCTGCACCCCACACCCCAACCTCCTGCCCTGAGCCCCCTGCCTGCACCCCAACCCTCTGCCACACCTACACTCCCTCCTGCACCCCACACCCCAACCTCCTGCCCAGAGCCCCCTACTGCACCCTGCATCCCGACCCCCTGCCTCATCCCTCCAACTCCCGCCCTGAGCTCCCACCACACCCGTCCTGCCCCCTCTGGGGCAGGGCTGGGGACAGCGAGTGGGGGTGTCAGCGGTGCGCCCGTCGGGCCGATGAACTAGTCCTCAGACGGCCGTCATGGTCATTTGAGTTTGAGACCCCTGGTCTAGGCTCACAGGCCCAGCAGCTAAAGCCAAGCCCCACTGAGAGCAGGGGGAGATTAGCCTGTAGTGTCAGGAGTGGAGGCTTGGCCCATGGGGACCCAGGCACTGCCGCTGCTGCCACCTTCACGGTGAATCCTCCAACGCCTCACCAAAGGGCTCTTCCACATTCTGCAAACTGGCCTCACGGGCTGACTGTCTAGGAGAACAGAAACCCTTTGTTAGAGCCAGAGAGGCTCTTGCCACGGATCCCTGAGGGTCACAGTCAAACACCTGCGAGTCTCTAGGAGGCTCTCAAGGAGTTCCCTGACCAGGCACATGGCACCCACTAGCAATGGTCTCTGACAGCGGCATTGCCAAGGGGAGCTCAGCAGATGGTCCCTTCTATGGCTTCCTGAGTGGGAGGGAGGTTGGTCTTGTCATTTAAGGCCTAGTGTCAGAGTCAGGGCTCCAGGGTTCTCTGACTTTGGAAGTGGCTGGAGACTAGTGGTTGGAGCTGGACTGGTATCAGTCCCACGCTTCCTTCCTGCCTCTGTCAGGGACGTCGTGTGTGACCTTGCAGCCAGTTGCTTTCTATCCCTATGCCCCAGCGAACAGGGATAATACTGACCCCCCTCATAGGGGCAAGGTGGGGCTCCAAGTGGCCCTCCCTGAATGTTTCAATCACTTGATGGTGGCAGCGCTACTAAGGCAAGGAAGGAATTTGAGCCTTGGGGAAGTTTTTAACCTAAGTGGTAGAAATAAGCTTAAGGGGTCTTTCATGCAGGTCCCCACATCTGTACCCTAAAATTCAGAGTGGGGAGGGAACCCGGACGTGCGCTGACCTTAGAACCTAACCCCCACGTAAGATGTGACTCCACTGTATTCATTTTGGATAGTTAGCGATGCTCCAGGGGGAGGGGAGGTGGGAGGGGCTGGCCTCTCCTTTTGCCTCTCAGTTAGGGCTCAGTCTATAATCAGCTTGGCTAGGCCCCAGGCTGTGCAGCCCAGGGGAAAGCACCCTGTTTCAGGCCTGCTCTGCCCACTCCAACTGTTCGTGGCCTGGGGTCCTTCCTCCCCATTTCAGACCTGGTTTCCAGAGGGACTGAGGACACACAGGCCCCACTGCCTGGAACTGGAGTTTGCTCGTTCTGGTGATTCTGACATTCAGAGGCTGACAGGTGTGGTGAGGGGGCTGGAGAAACCCCACTGCTGCTGGAGGTGGAGCTGGAGACCGGAGATGCCAGGTGATCAAGACTACCCGATGCTCTCTTCATGCCTCAGGGGCTGGAGTCTCCTGCCAGAAATGCTCTCAGGAGTCCAGGTTCGAGGACATCTCTGGAGAGCCCCTTCCTAGGAAGGAAACCAGGGTGGTAGGATGATGGAGAAGTCTCTGTCCCAGAACTGGGAGCCAGGGACAGGGGAAGCTCCCAGACAGGCTATGCATTGGGGATGCCATTTCTCCCCCAAGAGACCCAAGGAGTAAATGGCTCTTACCTCCATGAGGGACTGGGGTCTTCCATCTAAGCCTCTTTGAGAGCCAGCATTGCTTGCTTGGATGGGACGAGGTGACCTGTCCCCACTGCTCCCTGATGTGGCTCAGCTACAGGATGCGCCCATCTGGGAGGCTGCGCCAGATCCCAGGGCCTGCAAGACAGCTGGGAAGGAGGCTCCTATTCCTGTCATACCTAGAGACCCCATAGAAGGGCCAAGGGGAGAATAAAGGGCAGGAGATGAAGCTAGCCCTGAGCCTCTGTCCCACCCCCTCAAAAGTGGAGCTTTCCGAGCTCCAGTGGGGCTGTGGCCCTGACACAAGGGCCTTTCTGCACCACATGGGGCAGGGAGAGCTCTGCATGGGCGCAGCGGGAATGGGAGGAGGGTAGACCAAGGAAACGGGGGGAGGGGAGTGGGTGCAAGGGAAAGAGGTCCTGCCCCATATGAAGGAATTTGGGGGGCAGAGGGAAGAACCCTGCTCCACAGAGAGGAGAGAGAGTTTCTGAGAGTGCCAGGGGACTCCATTTCCCCTTCCACTAGCTCTCCCTCTCACTCTCCCTCTCCGAAGGAGGCCACTCCTGCTGGCCCAGACCAGAGTCTGCAGGGTAGCAGTGGGGCCACAATAGGGCTGGGCAGTTTTGACAGGGTTGGGACTCACCACCATGGCGCCTCCCGCTGGTCGCTCTGGGAATTAGCTCAGTCCATGGGGAATGCCCTCTGCTGGCAGCATCCCATCCGTTTCTTGTCCTCTGTTGGCATCTGGACCCGCGTTGCTCACTGCTTGACAGTGTCCTTCAGGCTATAGAAGTCTCTTTTCTCCACCATTTTGTATCTCAGAGTGGCACAATCTGCCTAGTCCGCTTGATGGTGTCCTTCTTCAAGCCACTGCCCTCCGGCAGTGCCCCCTAGTCCATCCTCACCTCCTTCCGGGGCAGGGGGAGGGGGGAAGCAGGTTAGCAACAGTCCTTGCACCTGCCTCAGTGGCCAACCACAACCCCCAAAGTCTAGCCCCTTGTCTCAAGGGCCGCTTGCAGTTTGACTCAGCCACCACATGGCCAGGTGCAGTACAAGAGGGAAGTGGGGGACTCAGGCCCACCCACTACTCTGGGTCCCAACCCAGGGACCCTCTAGCAGCAGCCTCCCTGCTCTCCCCTTGTCCCTGGGCCTTTTCCCCTCCGGGCCCTCTAGGCCCTTTCTATCACGGCCCGCAGTCTGGCAGGTCTTAGGCCAGAGCTGTAGTATGCTCCCTTGAGCCTGCCCAGCACTGCTCTTTCTGAGATGCTGCTCTGGAGACAGACTTTCTCCCATGAAGGTCTGGGACAGCCTGCCTGCTGCTTGCCTGGGCAGCCTTTATATAGGGCCTAGCTTAGCCCTGATTGGCTAGCTCTAATCTCAGCCCTGATTGGCTCTCATTTGGCCCTTCTCTGACTGGCTGCTGGCCTGTGCAGCTGCTCTGGCCTACTCTAGCGCCCTCTTGCATGGGGGTGGAGCCTGGGGCGGCATTCTGTCCATTCTTGGGGCAGCACAGGCCGGGCGACTTTTTTGTTTTTCTGCTTCGGCAGTTCGGGTCGCGGCAGTCCAAGTGGTTGGGGTTTTTTTGGTTTTCTTTTTGCTCGCTTTGGCAGTCCGAGCATTGTTTTTTGGGGTTTTTTTTGCTTGAGGTGGCAAAAATGCTTGAGCCGGCGCTGCTGGGCTGAGGTCGCTCAAGTGGTCAGCCTCTCAACACAGTGTATCGGGGTGGCTCAGGCCTGGGCGGGGCCCAAGCACCCCACAAACAACCAAACTTCAAGGGCGGGCCCTTGCCTGGGTGGAACCCTGGCAGCCAGCAAACAGACAGACTTGATAGGGCTGGCTCTAGCCTGGGCGGGGCCCCGGTGGCCAGCCAACAAACAGTTCCTGTCCTGGGCTACAGCCTCCTTGCACCGTGCAGGGGGTCAGCCACCCGGGGTGGGGTGGCAGGGGGACGCGGTCCCACCCTCTTCCCCTGCGTCCCAGCCCAAGGCGCTGGCAGGGGCAGGATTGGTTGCCCCTGCATCGGCGGGGATCCAGCCGCAACACGCCGACTGAGTCGCGCCGGGCTCTGCAGCCAGCAGCTCCCAGGCTGCCCCTGGGCTACTTCCTGCCTCCCCGGGGTTTGGTAGCTGTGGCCTCCAGGCCTCTTCCGGCTCCTTGGGGTAAACCGCAGTGGCTACTCCGGGCCAGTCCTCGTCCATGGTTAGGGTTAGGGGCCTCTGGAGAACAGGCCAAGTGTCCTTCTCTGTTGCAGGCTGTCCCCCAACTGTGATGCAAGGCCGGCCTTTTATATTTCCGGCCCCACGCCCCGGTCCTTACGGCGAGGGGGGTGGGGCGATATAGGCTCCGCCCTCAGAGGGGCGTGTAGGGGATCCCTCGCTCTCCTGCTCTGAGGGAGGCCACTCAGTCGCAACAGAGTCTACTAGAGGCTCCGGTGGCCAGGCAACAAACAGTCCAACAGGCGAGGGAGGTGGGGCAATATAGTCTCCGCCCTCCAAGGGGCGTGTAGAGGGGCCCTCAGTCTCCTGCTCAGAGGGAGGCCACTCAGTCTCACTACACTCCCTGTTTAGAGGGAGTGGGAGTTGCTGGTGGCCTTGGAGGCAGAACTTGGCGCAAGTGCCGGATGATGTAAAGTCGGTTCATTATGTTGGCCGTGACGTCCTCCTGCTGCAAGGGAACCAGGACCTGTCAGAGACTCAGAGGCCCCGCGGAATCAGGGGGAATTAAGGGCACCTGGGACCAGCAGCATTTCCACCCAGCACCCGCGCACCTCTGAGGGATGGAGTCCCACTCCTGACCCCCAGAATGGAGTCTTTCTAGGGACCTCCAGTGCCAACCCCCCTCCTTCTAGGGGGAGCTCCTGCCACCTCCCGCCCAGTGCCCCTGACAGCTGTTCCACCGCCAATCCACAGCTCAAGTTTTCCGACCCCTCTCCTCCACCCCCACCCAGGTTGGGCAGGGAGGGGGCTCTAGCGGGGGCGGGGGAAGGGATTCTGGCAGCAGTGAAGTGGGATGTGGGGAGCTTGAGACCTTTCCCCAAGTCATCCCAGCCACTGAGGCTGAAGCCACAGGATGGCAGCCCTGGTGAATGGGGCAAATCAGCAGCCCCTGCTGACTGAATCCTCCCCTTCTCTCTAGAGTGAGTCCAGCCCTGCCAGCAGCAGGACGAGCTTCCCCCGCCCACATGCCTCAGAACTGCCCAGTCAGTCGCCATCACCCCTCAGTCCTTGGCCTCCCAAGCTGCCAGTGACGGGAACAACTCTGGGTGGTGGCGCGGGTGACAGGAGAGGCTCGCAGAGGGCACGTAGAGGACTCTGCTGCCCTTCCCAGGAACAGAAGTCTGTGCTGAGGCAATGCTTGTCATTCAGTAGCCTTGCTAAAGAGCTGGGCTGGAACTGCTCCGGGGACAAGCTGGCTCCCTCCTGCTCATGGAGGTGAATTCATCTCCCTTCCCAGGAGCAGCTGCTCTCACTCTCATTCCCCACCAGTTGCCTTTCTGCCAGGCTGGAGAATGGCCAGAGGATGGGAATGAGGCCTGGGCCCCGCCCCAATCTCCTGAGTCTAATGCAGCTGCTCACCTTGACCCCCATCAGCTGCTGGGCTTGTCCCAGGAGGGAGTAAGTGAGGAGCAGCCCAGCCTGGCTGACACGCAGCAGGGGGTTGTGCATGGCCAGCACTGCTGTCTGCAGGAAGAATCTTCTCTGCCCCTCGGAGAAGAATTTGCCAAAGACCTGAAACCAACCAGATATGAGGCTTCAGCAGATTGCCCAGAACCAGGCTCCAAATCCTGGCCTAGAACGGCAACTCGTCGCGTGGCTCCAGGAGGCAGCCACCTGCCCTGCAGAGCTGTGCCATGCCCTGGCAGAGTGTCCTTACCTCCCCCACCCTGGCAGTGTTCTTGTAGCCCAGGAGCCTGCTGTCCTGGTGCCAGTCCCAGCACCAAAGGTCTTCGACCTCATGGATGTTCAGGTCTGGGGAAGAGAGAGACACATACACATTGGTCATTCTGGTTGCAGCGCTTGTGTCCTTCCAATCCCATTGGTGGCTGCACAGTGGGCAGAGCCCAACAGAACTGCGGGGGTGGTGGAGAACACAGAAAGAGATAGAGAGAGACTTATCCGCCAGCCGGGGTCACTCGGAGAGAAATTGGCTGGGGTCCCAGTCTCACTCGTCTAGCCGAGTTCCTTACCCCTCTGGCACAGCAGGAGCTGGTAGAGCCGGTAAACCCCCGCCCTGGCCTGCTGGCTGATGTCCTGGCCTGGGTCACTGATGGACAGAGCCAGCTGTGCCACGTGGTGGCCCATCCTGGGGAATTCGGCTGAGTTCTAATGGAAGGGAGAGGGAGAGGGGACTCCATCAGCATTTTCCTGTCAGCTCCCAGTCCCCGCCTGGGCCAGGACTCTCCTTCCCCTCAGCACCTCTGCAGGAGATGCTAGAGGATAGGAGCTAGAGCTGGATCCTTAATTATCTCTGCCCGCAAGGGAGCCCGGAGAACAGGGATGCAGGCAGGGCTCTCCATGAGGATTTGCTTCCCCAGCTGCTCCAGGATGACAAGAAGGCAAGAACCTGGAGCATGCTCCCCTTACAAGGGAGAGTTGCCACTTAACCAGGACAAGAAGAACTTGACTCAAGCCAGGCTCATTCTCTGCTCTGACTCTGCCTCCCCAAGAGGAACACTCCTAGCCCACAGCCCCTGCAGCAGCAGATCCTCCAGCCCGTTGGAGCCAGCCCCCCTACGCCTGGAGTCAGGAAGGTGGGCTCAGAGGCCACTTACGTCAAAGTCAGGGAGGGTGATGACGGACGTGAGCAGGGCCGCGCTGCTCCTGATGGCCCTGGCTCTCTCTCGTGGCACCCTGGACACGGTCCAGTAGTTAATGTGCTGTGGGGAAAGGAGGCAGCTCAGGATTGATGGGGGCGTGCATGTGTTGTGCTAATGGCCCCTCTCCATCTCCAGGGGGCTGAGACATTGTATGCGGTGGGGGTGGAATATCAGATTCATTGACCGCAGAGCTTTAGAAGGGGACTCTTGCCCCCAGGATGATGCTTGTATTCTGCAGGTCACAGATTGTCATTGTCTCTCTAGATTGGGACAATGCTCGGTGTCGGGGCTGGTCCCATCCTCCCTGAACTCCTGATTCCTGAACAGCTCTCCAGGAAGGAGACAGACCCCTCCCCCGTCCCTGGTTCTCAAGTCCTTGGCTGGGTGAAGGGACTGAGTGTGAGTGTGACGGAGCAGGGAGCGGAGCAGATTTGACCTGGGAATGTTGCAGGGGGGTTGCATTGGGGATGGGGGACTTCCCTTGAAGGAAGCTACCTGAGCTGTAACCTGAGCCAGGACGGGGGTTGGGAGAAATAACACCTTCTGCCCAAAAAGAAGTACAGGAGTACTTGTGGCACCTTAGCCTGGTCTACACTACGGGTTTAGGTCGACTTTAGGAGCGTTAAACCGAATTAAGCCTGGACACGTCCACACAACGAAGCCCTTTCTTTCGACTTAAAGGGTCCTTTAAACCGGTTTCTTTACACCACCTCTGACGAGGGGATTAGCGATAAAACCGGCCTTTGCGGGTCGGAATTGGGGTAGTGTGGACGGAATTCGACGTTATTGGCCTCCGGGAGCTATCCCACAGTGCTTCATTGTGACCGCTCTGGACAGCACTCTCAACTCAGATGCACTGACCAGGTAGACAGGAAAAGACCCGCGAAGGTTTGAATTTCATTTCGTGTTTGCCCAGCGTGGAGAGCACAGGTGACCACGCAGAGCTCATCAGCACAGGTAACCGTGATGGAGTCCTCCCAGGATCGCAAAAGAGCTCCAGCATGGACCGAACGGGAGGTACGAGATCTGCTCGCCATATGGGGAGATGAAGCAGTGATAGCTGAACTCCGTAGCAGTAAAAGAAATGGAAAAGTATTAGAAAAGATCTCCAAGGCCATGAAGGACCAAGGCCATAACAGGGACACACAGCAGTGCCGCGTGAAAATTAAGGAGCTACGGCAAGCTTACCACAAAGCCAGAGAAGCAAACGGAAGGTCCGGGGCAGAGCCGCAAACTTGCCGCTACTACGCGGAGCTGCATGCGATCCTAGGGGGTGCAGCCACCACTACCCCAACCGTGTGCTATGACTCTCTCACTGGAGAAACACACAGGGAAGACGGTTCGGGGAACGAGGAAGATGACGATGGAGGTACTGTAGGTAGCTCACAGCAGCAAGGAAGCGGAGAAACCGGTTTCCCCAACAGCCAGGATATGTTTGTGACCCTGGACCTGGAACCAGTAACCCCCGAACTCACCCAAGACCCTCAGGGCACACAGGAGACCTCTGGTGAGTGTAACTTTGTAAATATTTGTAAACATTACCAAAAAAAAGCAAGCGTGTTTAATGATTACTTTGCCCTGGCAATCGCGGCCAGTACATCTACTGGAAAAGTCTGTTAACGTGTATGGGGATGGAGCGGAAATCCTCCAGGGACATCTCCAGAAAGCTCTCCTGGTTGAAATGGGGTGATTTTATTAAGGGGACATTCAGAGGCGCCCGTTCCTGCTCTTCTGACCAGAAATGTTCCCCGCTTTTAACCACGCGGTGGGGGGAGGGGTGAAGTGATCATCCCAGAGAATCGTGTGTGTGTGTGTGGGGGGGGGTGGTTTACTTGTGTTTGTGCCGCATGTTAACCAGGAAACCGCAGCCCCCTCCTTTTACATTGAAACCCCATTTTAAATGGACAACCCAATTCATCCTTGATATGGGAAATGCGCTGCTGTTTGCAACCTTTCCCGCATGTTAAGAAGGTTAAAAAAGCCAAAACACTGTGGCCTACCATGGCTGCCTGCAAGCCGAAATATGCGACCTTGTAATGAAAGAGTGTACCCATTGTTCTCTAAAATGTGTCTTTTTTAACCACCTCTCCCTTCTCCTCCACCAGCTGCAAATGTTTCTCCTTCGCAGAGGCTCGTGAACATTAGAAAGAGAAAACGTAGGACGAGGGACGATATGTTCACGGAGCTGCAGATGTCCTCCCAGGCTGATAGAGCACAGCAGAATGCGTGGAGGCAGTCAATGTCGGAGATGAGAAAAGCCCAATATGAACGAGAGGAGAGGTGGCGGGCTGAATCGCGGGATGAACAGAGCAAGTGGCGGGCTGAAGACGATAGGTGGCGTCAGCTTGCAGACAGATGGCAAGAGGCAATGCTCCGTCTGCTGGAGCATCAAACTGATATGCTTGAGCGTATGGTTGAGTTGCAGGAAAGGCAGCAGGAGCAGAGACCGCCGCTACAGCCCCTGTGTAACCAACAGCCCTCCTCCCCAAGTTCCATAGCCTCCTCACCAAGACGCCCAAGAACACGGTGGGGGGGCCTCCGTCCACCCAGTCACTCCACCCCAGATGATCGCCCAAGCATCAGAAGGCTGGCCTTCAATAAGAGTTAAAGTTTTAAAATGCAGTGTGTCCTTTTCCATCCCTCCTCCCCCACCCATCCCAGGCTACCTTGGCAATTATCCCCCTACTTCTGTGAGGAACTAATAAAGAATGCATGAATGTGAAAAAACAATGACTTTATTGCCTCTGCAAGCGGGAGGGGAGGGTGGGGTGGGGTGGTTGGTTTACAGGGAAGTAGAGTGAACTGGGTCGGGGGGGGGGGCGTTTGGAGGGTTCATCAAGGAGAAACAAACAGAAGTTTCACACAGTAGCCTGGCCAGTCACAAAACTCGTTTTCAAAGCTTCTCTGATGCGCACCGCACCCTGCTGTGCTCCTCTAACCGCCCTGGTGTCTGGCTGCGCGTAATCAGCGGCCAGGCGAGTTGCCTCAACCTCCCACCCCGCCATAAAGGTCTCCCCCTTACTCTCACAGATATTGTGGAGCGCACAGCAAGCAGCAATAACAATGGGGATATTCTTTTCGCTGAGGTCTGAGCGAGTCAGTAAGCTGCGCCAGCGCGCTTTTAAACGTCCAAATGCACATTCCACCACCATTCGGCACTTGCTCAGCCTGTAGTTGAACAGGTCCTGACTCCTGTCCAGGCTGCCTGTGTACGGCTTCATGAGCCATGGCATTAAGGGGTAGGCTGGGTCCCCAATGATCACGATAGGCATTTCAACATCCCCAATGGTCACTTTCTGGTCCGGGAAGAAAGTCCCTTCCTCCAGCTTTCGAAACAGAGCAGAGTTCCTGAAGACGCGAGCGTCATGTACCTTTCCCGGCCATCCCATGTTGATGTTGGTGAAACGTCCCTTGTGATCCACCAGGGCTTGCAGCAGCATTGAAAAGTACCCCTTGCGGTTTACGTAGTCGGTGGCTTGGTGCTCCGGTGACAAGATAGGGATATGGGTTCCGTCTATGGCCCCGCCACAGTTTGGGAATCCCATTTCAGCAAAACCATCCACTATTGACTGCACGTTGCCCAGAGTCACTACCCTTGCTATCACCAGGTCTTTCATTGCCCTGGCAAATTGGATCACAGCAGCCCCCACCGTAGATTTGCCCACTCCAAATTGATTCCCGACTGACCGGTAGCTGTCTGGCGTTGCAAGCTTCCACAGGGCTATCGCCACTCGCTTCTCAACTGTGAGGGCTGCTCTCATCTTGGTATCCTGGCGTTTCAGGGCAGGGGAAAGCAAGTCACAAAGTTCCATGAAAGTGCCCTTACGCATGCGAAAGTTTCGCAGCCACTGGGAATCGTCCCATACCTGCAGCACGATGCGGTCCCACCAGTCTGTGCTTGTTTCCCGGGCCCAGAATCGGCGTTCCACGGCATGAACCTGCCCCAGTGACACCATGATTTCCACATTGCTGGGGCCTGTGCCTTGTGAGAGGTCTATGTCCATGTCAATTTCCTCATCACTCTCGTCGCCGCGCTGCAATCGCCTCCTCGCCTGGTCCGGGTTTCGCCTTGGCATGTCCTGGCTCTGCATATACTCCAGGACAATGCGCGTGGTGTTCATAGTGCTCATAATTGCCGCGGTGATCTGAGCGGGCTCCATGA